>NW_008237621.1:61340-69400 GCF_000691975.1 Corvus brachyrhynchos | reverse complement strand
GTAGCCTGTTAATTTCTGCTCTCTCGTGCTAGGTAGACATAACAAAGCCTCTCCAGGCCTGCTCTCCAAGGACACTCAGACTGTCCTAGGCCCAAAATGTGTAAACCAAAAGCCTCTGAAAGGGGGGCAAGCTGAGGGGAATTACATAATTAAACTGAAGCTTTAATTGGAGAATTAACCCTGATATGCAAATGAACCAAACCTATAAAAGTGTGAAGAACTCTTGACCTGTCGCCCATCTTGGGGTCCATCTTGGCAATAGCCTCTGGCTTCCCAGGGGGTACCTTTGAAGGGTGTGGGAGACAGAGGAGTAGAAACTCCTGCAATTAAAGGAGGCTTTGATTTACAACCCTGGAAGAGACTAGGTCTGGCTTAATTGACAGAGATTTGTGGACTTTAAGCAAAAGGATTACAAACTTGTGTTCCTATCATTATAAGTAAAATTGTACACTGGGTGTTTTGGTGAAGGGTTTTAAAATATAATAGTGTGGTTTTATATAGTTTAAGTTAAGAATGTAGATGGTATAAGAGAGACATCTGTGTGTACGTGACATGAGAAGTTATTGGTCAAGACATAGCTGCATTGCAGTGAGAAGTGCCACAGGTGATAGGTGATTAATCTACAACAAAGTGTCGTTTTAAGTATCTATTGGATTAGAAAGTTATAAATTACGATGTAACCCTAAATCTTGTGACTAGTCGCCATTACTCGGAGGTGTTGTAAAATCTCACGCCTCGACTGATGCGTTTGTTATTTTAAACAATAAATTCATGTAATTGCATAGTCCCATCCCTTATTTTCCTCCGACACATGAAGCGCGGAAAACGGACAACTTCTCCTATATGTGACTCTTGTCATCCATGTGGATAGAGATGGCCTCCAAAATGAGGTGCTCCAACACCTTTCCAGGGGTCGATGTGAGGCTGACTGGCTGGTAGTTCCGTGGGTACTCCTTCTTGCCCTTTTTGAAGCCTGGGGTGACATTTGCTTTCTTCCAGTCCTCAGGCACCTCTCCTGATCACCATGACCTTTCAAAGATGATCGTGAATGGCCTAGGTATGGCATCCACCAGCTCTCTCAGCACTTGTGGATGCATCCTGTCAGGGCCCATGGACTTGTGGATGACAAGCTTGCATAGGTGTTCTCTAACCTAATCCCCCTTGACCCAAGAGTCTTTCTTCCAAGATTCACAGAATCACAGAATGGTTAGGGTTGGAAGGGCCCTTAAAGATAATCTAGTTCCAAGCCCCCTGCAATGGGCAGGGACACCTTCCACCAGACCAGGTTGATCAGAGATCCATCCAGCCTGGCCTCCAGGGATGTGGCATCCACAACTTCTTCGGGCAACATGTTTCCAGTGCCTCATCACCCTCACAGTAAAGAATTTCTTCCTAATATCTAATCTAAACCTTCCTTCTTTCAGTTTGAAGCTATTCCCCCTTGTCCTGTCACTCCATGCTCTTGTAAATAGTCTCTCTCCATCTTTCTTGTAGGATCCCTTCAGGTACTGCAAGGCCACAAGTAGTAGGCCACCCTGAAGCCTTCTCTTTTCCAGGCTGAACAGTCCCAATTCTCTCAGCCTTTCCTTGTAGAAAAGGTGCTCCGTCCCTCTTATCATCTTGGTGCCCATCCTCTGGACTCACTCCAACAGGTCGATGTCCTTCCTGTGCTGGGGACCCCAGAGCTGGATGCAGTACTCCAGGTGGGGTCTCATGAGAGCAGAGGGGCAGAATCAAGTCCCTTAACCTGCTGGCCACGCTGCTTTGGATACAGCCCAGAACACAATTTGATTTCTGGTCTGTGAGCGCACGCTGCTGGCTCATGTCCAGCCTCTCATCCACCAGCACCTCCCAAGTCCTTCTCAGCAGGACTGCTCTAAATCTGTTCATCGCCCAGCCTGTATTAATAGCAGGGGCTGCCCTGACCTGGGTACAGCACCTTGCACTTGGTCTTCTTAAACCTCATGAAATTCCCATGGGCCTACTTCTCATGCTTGTCCAGGTCCCTCTGGATGACATCTTGTCCTTCAGGTGTGTCAACTGCACCACTCAGCTTGGTGTCATCAGCAAATTTGCTGAGGGTATACTTGATGCCTTTGTCCATGTCATTAATGAAGATATTAAATAACACTGGTCCCAATACAGACCCCTGAGGCACAGCACTGAGCCATTGACCACTACCCTCTAGATTCCTTTACCCTGATCTCCTGGGTCAGAGATCCCTGATATGATTCTAAGTTTGACATGTTCCAATAATGTGCGCTTGCAGCCCAGAAAACCAACCGCATCCTGGGCTGCATCAAAAGAAGCATGACCAACAGGTCAAGGGAGGTGATTCTCCCCTTCTGCTCAGCTCTTATGAGAACCCCACCTGGTGTACTGTGTCCCACTCTGGGGCCCCCAACATAAGAAGGCGTGGTCCTGTTGGCAAATGCATAAGGGATTGCATGTGAGGAATTGTCTAGTGGCCCCTCCCCACATTCCTGAGCATATCTTTGCATGAAATTTTTGAGTTAAATCACTTTGGGTTTTGGTACCTTTGGGGTACAGAAATGCTTGAAGAGCTGTGTGGTCAACCCCTTACCATGAAACTAGCACTAATATTTCTTCTCATAACTCTTGTCAGGATTTCAGGCTGCAAACCTTATTGTCAACACTGCCTCTCATGCTTTATTCTCTTTCAAGGCAGCAGCAGTGTCAAGTCTTGCACTGTCAGAAACCATGTTGTAGGGCTGAAGGTAGAGAAGGAGAAAGAGGGGGAAGACCAGAGAAACCAGATCTGTGCTGGTGGTTTCCCATTACAGCTCTGGGTAGGTGAACCTTTACATTTCAAGAGCCTGAAGCCTCTTCAGGGGTAATTCATCCAGGGCTTTTTCTTGTCAGCATCCCAGTCAAGGTAGGACCATGCTTCTTACTGTGATATGCTACCAACTATTAAGCAGCTGCCATTTGAAACTAAATAATTTTGGAAATACAGTATCACCTGTATGTTTCATAACCACTCAAGAGAAAAATAACTGAACTATAACCGGCCACCTCCACTTCCTGAATTATGCATCATTGTTCATAGGCACAAGCAATGAGAGTCTTCTGTAAGTCTCCTCATCTTCATTTCTCAAAAAATCTCTTGGCCATATGGTGCATTTTTGGAGTGTAGTCTTGCCAGACAAATACAGCTCAGTAGGCTTTAACTTTTTCCAGGTCTTGGAAATTTCTGAGAGCAAGAAAGTAATGACAATATAATACCACAAGTGTAAAGTGCATACGAAAACTCTGACTAGCAAACTGACATTGATCACAAAGCTGAAGTACATTGAAAAGAAGTTTGTGTGAATCGACATAGGCAAGTGGCCAGAACAACCACAAAACCACGGCTGAAATGCAAAGAGTAAATTTATTTCACTACCTGGCTAACTGGAGGATCCTGAAGCAACACCCAGGTAGAGACACAAGTGGGAACACAGGCACCATTAGGCTCAGTCCATTCTGACAGGTGGCAGACCTGCTGTTTGCACCAATTTATCAAGGGCCCATGCACGTGCTTTTTATGATCTCTGAGCTTTGATCTCTCTCCTAAAACAGGGAGCTCAAGAATGTTCATGAGAGTACCTCCAAGTCTCTCCAAACACCTACGTTTTTTCTACACAGAGATTCTACTTCTCAAAACAGACAGAGGATAAACAGCAGTAGGCATAATATTTGGGGTTTGCCACACTTATTCTCCAGGCCTTAGCATTCCCAGCTGCAAGGTCACTTGAGAGAATCTACCATCTCTTCACCATTCTTCCACTTTTAACCCTTTCTTCCCAAGAAGGTGCTGAACTTCAAGAAACTGGAAGATAATAGCTCACTGGCCTCTGACATCAGGCTTGTGTAGGGAGACTACAAAACTTTCCAGAGATAAATTAAGCAATAAGGACTATGTTTCAGCAATGCTGTGTATTGGGTTGTCGGAGACTGAATGTTATAATTTATGGCTTAAACATCTTCATGAAGGACCTTTGCCTATTATAACAAAACTGTACAAAAGCTGCAGAGAAGACCACCACACCCTGAATAGGCCTTCTGACTGAGACCCTGGACTGCTTGATGATGGAGATAAGATAAAGTAAATTCAGGTCTGGGGAGAGAAGAAATACATTCACAGAGGGATCAAGCTTAGCACCTTCGGGGTGGACACCATAGCCCCAGGGCTATCAGCTGCCAGGCTGGAACAGACCCTCACACCAAAGGGTGGGAGGGGAAGAGAGGCTTTGGGTTTGTGCTGAAAAAGCCTCTGGTCAGAGGCAGTGAACACCCATCTTCCGCTGTGCAGAGGAGCCCAGCTGGAGGGGCCCCTTCATCCTGGGAAAAGCTTATCCACAGCAGAGGGGTGTCATGGCTCATCGAAGGCCCCCCCCAAAGGGGTCCCCAGACCCTGCACCAGAGCACTGCAACATGATGAAACAGATCCACAGTGTTGCAAGGGACAGTGTCAAACTGGCCCCCTGCAAGGGAGGCACATGGGCATTCCCACCTGGCCCAAACGTATATTAATCCACTGGATTCTATACTTTTTGGCGTGGCAGCGGGGGACCCTCACCACCAGAAGACCAGATGGAGGGAAGCCACGAGATGTCGTTGGGATCCTTGGATGGGTGATATGTTTCTACCTAACCCCTTTAGCGGGGGAGGGGGGAGGTTCCGAGTGCAGGGGAGCCAGCCGAAGTCAGGATACGAACACTGATACGATTTGAGCATCGTTGTTCAAGGCTGCCTGCTGCCAGGTGTCTTTCAAGCCTGTCTGCAGCCTGAGGCCCCTTCAGGGGTTCTTCTCTAGCAATCCTGGGGTGCCCAGACTGCCCAGACTGTCCTGGGGTATCATATGCCCCTGTTCCACAAGGAATCCCTCTACAACCCCTGTCACTCTCTCCGTCCCCCCACCCCTTACGCACACTTCTTTTTCTATTTATTTTTCTTTCTTTTCTCTTTCTTTCTCTTTGCTTCTTTTACTATTAAATAAAATATATCAATTTTTTGGCACCAACATCTAACCTCATTTGGTTTTAATCATGTTTTTTGGGTATATTTCGAACCTTTCTGGGTCTGATCTGTTTTATTCACAGAGGCTTAGTTTCCTTTGGTCTTCTGTGTTAAACCGGTTGGTAACATGGGTTTGCATGGCAAGGTTTTGGTAGCGGGGGAGCTACAGGGTGGCTTCTCCAAGAAGCTGCCAGAAGCTTTCCCTATGTCCAATGAAGCCAATACCAACTGGCTCCAAGATGAACCAAGTCCAAGCCAGTGACAGTAATAACACCTCGGTGATAGCATACATAAGAAGGGGGAAAAAAAGTTATTGTGCAGAAGCAAATTGCAGCCAGAGATGAGTGAAAATATGTGAGAGAAACAATTATGCAGACACCAAGGTTAGTGAAGGAGGTGCTCTAGCCGCCAGAGCAGAGATTCCCCTGCAGCTTGTGGTGAAGACCATGGTGAAACAGCTGTCCCCCTGCAGCCCATGGAGGTTAAGAGTGGAGCAGATATCATCATGCAGCCCTTGGACGACCCCACGCCAGAGCAGGTGGATGTGCCCTGAAGGAGGGCGTGACCCCGTGGGAAGACAGTGCTGGAGCAGGCTCCTGGTAGAACCTGTGCACCTGTGGAGAGAGATGCCCATGCTGAAGCAGGGGAAGGAATCCTTCCCCTGAGGAGGGAGTGGCAAAAACAACCATTCTCCATCCCCTTGTGCCACTGGGGGGGAAATGAGGTAGAAAATCGGGCATAAAGTTATAGCCCAGGAAGAAGGGAGGGGTGGGGGGAAGGTGATTTTTAAGAATTGGGTTTACTTCTCATTACCCTACTCTGATTTGATTTGTAATAAATTAATTTCCCTAAGTCAGGTCTGTTTTGCCTGTGACAGTAATTGGTGAGTGATCTCTCCCTGTCCTTATCACAACCCACGAGCCTTTCATTAAATTTTCACTTCCTTGTCCTAGTGAGGAAGGGAGTGATAGAGTGGCTTAGATGGACACTTGGTGTCCAGATAAGGTCAAACCATCACATGCTATGAATGATAGGATCTGTCCACCATCCATCCCTAGCTGCTTTTGTCATTAATCCAAATTTGCAGTAGGGATAAGATTCTGATTAGACATAGACTGATGCACCAGGTAATTTTCAAAATGTCCAAAAAGAAAAAGCCTAGATATACCATGCACACAATAGTCCTAGAAGCTGAAGTTGGGATTTGAACAGAATATCCCAAATCTGCAGCTGTATGATTCAGCATTCTGGATGCGAAAAATCTGGATGTACATTATAATGTAGTATAATGTATTATATACCAAATCAGGTTTGGGTAGAACAGAGGCAATTCTGGAACTAAAATCCAAGGTAAATCAAATTATGTATAGCATTAAAAGCATGGAAGTAACTACTAGAAGTATGACTGAGCTGGAGCTATTTCTGCAGGCTTAGGAGTGCAATGCCACTAGACACAGGACTTATCAGACAGCAGACAGGGCACACCCAGTGGCATCTGCCAAATGAGTGGAAAAATCCTGAAGTTTTCTCTTTGCTCCCTCCTTCTTTTTTGGTGGACAATGGGTTAGGATTTCCCCCTTAGCAAAGTGACATCCTAAGTGTAATTACTGGAAATGCAGCTCGCCATACCATTCCCTCTTCATGATATAGAGAAATGACTCTGCATTCCACCAGGTTGCATAGCATCATACCACTGATGTGTTATCAGCAGATGTTTTCTTTGACACGTTGTGCTGCAGTTCAGTGCATGAATACACACTTTTCACTCATGGTACTTAGGAGATATAACAGAGAAGACAGTGAGGCAGAGTTATCAAGAACCCTAAGGCTATGTTGAGAATAAAGGTTGAAAGAAGCCAATTTTTTCCGGACTACAGAATATTTTTCCATAAGAAAGAGATTAGCCAAGCCCATATTTGCCTCACATAGAGCTTCAGACTCCTAGTATACTCATCCAGAACAATGCATCTCAAAATTTGATCAAGGTTTTTTCCTGGCAGGCAAAATCCCAATCAGATTGTCTGACACCAGGAACAGTGAGGTGGCTTCTTACCCAAAATGATGAATAAAAAGGCAAAAGCATTCCCTCTGAAGATCTAAAACTGCAAGTGGCAAGAGGTAGACAGGCAACAGAGGCAAGAGGCAACAGAGCTATGTAGCAGCAACTGTACAATAGAAGAGACTAATAGAAGAGTGTCATGAAGAAACTGAAGAGCATTTTTTCAGAGAAGGATGACATCAAATGTTTTGAGGGCATAAGTATTAAAATGTATAGAGCAAGTGGATAAAAATGTAAATAAATGCAGCCAATTTATTTCTGTCACAATCAAAAATTAAGATAGCATTAGCAAAGTGCAGTGCCGAAGAGGCTCTGAATGACAAAGCATCTGCCTCAGTAGTTGTCCCTAGGAGACAATGGTAGCAATAAAGATACGCAGGCCACAGTGAAGCTGGTTAGCTGTGATGAGAGAGCCTTTAATCACAGTCGTGAAAAAAGAATCAAGAGAAATTGCCAACTAAAGCAACAATAGTTGAGAAAACAATAGAGACAAATGAAGTCCTAGCTGGACTGCTGAACGACACCTATAAGGCAAATTACCAATTCCCCTTTCCAAGGTCTCTCTCCTAACAATGGCAGATTTCTGATATTTCTGTTTTCACCAGCCCAGAACAAAAATATGTTACAAAATCATGTATCAATTAAGTTTAACAAACTATATAGAGTCCAGCAATAATTTTCTTTGTGCTTCACGCCGCTATTATGGCAACAGGGGTTTGTTTCCCTTTCCATGTACACTGCGATTTATTGTATCAGAAACCACATCGAGAAGTTATAATGTTGTCATTTCACTTGCGATACCTTCCTGTATTGCTGTCTTAAGGACAAATAAACAGTGAGTCATAGCATCCTGTAGCTGGACAATAATGAGGCTGATCACTCAGGTATTAGCCTTATTACCCATATCTTTTTCGTTTTTGAAATATCTATGTGCATATAAAGCCTAGATCCTGAAAAATTCTCCAGCCAAGAGAAAAGT
>NW_008237621.1:56409-60042 GCF_000691975.1 Corvus brachyrhynchos | reverse complement strand
CTGTGCTCCCCTGGCAGGCGCAGGTCCCTCATCCCTCTCATATACAACCTTCTCCTTTGCCCTCCTGCTGTCTTACCCTGTCTTACCAGACCCTGACTGCCGGCTTTGCCATCTCCCACTCCCCGAGGCTCTCCCAGGATCTCAGCCTTGAAGCATCATGGCCGTGCTATGAGGCTCCAGCTG
Organism: Corvus brachyrhynchos; assembly: GCF_000691975.1. Classification (NCBI taxonomy): domain Eukaryota; kingdom Metazoa; phylum Chordata; class Aves; order Passeriformes; family Corvidae; genus Corvus; species Corvus brachyrhynchos. The sequence continues at coordinate 59,859 of NW_008237621.1, read as the reverse complement.
CAACCCTGATGCTGGATGAAAAAAGCAGCTCCACTGTGCAAGGCCAAGAGTCCAGTCTCCTGCATCTTTCTGTGGCAGTGCAGCAAAATTTTAGCCGTATTTCCCTCCCTCCGTACTGGCAATTGAATATTCTTGTTAACTTTTTTTTGTTTCGTTTTAAAGCAGTTCACTTAATAAGATACTACAAACAGGTTTTCTGCACATTCTGGGATATATATAGATATGACTTATGCCAGAAAAGCACTGTTTCTGGACTAGATGCTTATACCCATACTCTGAAGGCTCCAGAAGTTCAAAGGGCTTTGCGTAACTAATTTTGACTGGGCTCAAGCAATTCCAGGGAGAACTGGTATCAGAAAACATCAACAATTACCAAAACAAAAGCTTGATTCCTCTTGAATACCATGTAAAAGTTAGACATCTGCTCCCCAATACTAAGAGACCCACTGAAGAGAGAAATTCAATCACCTCCTAAAAGTATTTTTATCCTCCTCTAAAATGGGATAGAGCAGTCTGAGATAAATCAGCCTTTTTACGATGTTGCCCTCACTTTACTGACAGAAGCCAGGCACTGGTTTCCAATAAGCAGCTTGTTTATATTGATACCTAAAGATTTTTAGCTTTTTCATATATTTGTAGCTTTGTAGATTTTTAATATATAGCTGTATAGTTTCTAGCACTTTCTTACACTTTAGAATAGTAGTTGCCCTTTCTCATGTCACACTCTTGAAATTCTATTTACTCTTATTTCCAACAAAATAATTTCTAACAAGGACATCCTGTTTTGCATCAGCATTTGGGAGACATAACAAGATATAGGGCTAAGAACCCCTTGGAGGGACTCCAGTGGGGCAGGTCTAAGGGTGGGTTACCAGGACAACTGATCTTCTATTGGATGTACTTGCTTGATATACTAATTGGTTAAACTTATAAAAATTGTAAAAATCTGATGCCACGGGTGCGCATAGCTATAATTTGTGCACCTGAAATCTTTCATTAAAGAACTGGTCTTTATGTTACCACTTTTGTTTGGAAAGTTTGACTTCCGATTGTAGGCAACTATATGGCTAAAGTGATATGGGAGAAATCTCACTGTGACCTATGAAAGGATATAAATTTTTATAGTCTGGGGTTTTTTAAGATAATCTCTGGTCCCTGACTGAGAAGACACTTCCTCTGTGTACAGCTCCTTCCAGTACTGACTGCGCAAATTCCCTGCCTGCTCCTCAGAAACAGAGTACTTGCCTGGATTAACCTATTCATCAGTCCTGTTTCTTAGAATATATACTTTGTTTCAGGGCACACTGGACTCATTCGAAATAGCATGTCTTATTTGCCTAGAGGAATCCGCAAAGTTTGAAACACTGTAGTAGATGCTGGTTAATATTAATGTTATATCTGCCTATAGCACCTAGTATTTTTAATATGAAAAAATATAAATATAGCATTGAGAGCCTTGATTAATATGGTGTGATGTGTTTGGATGTTGCATCCAAAGTAGACTATTTTTCTGAGCTACCATTGCATTGAAGGTTGTAGACTGTGGACAAGCATTTTTACAGCCATCAGGTGGCTGTGATGACACGGTGATAAAGAGCAGTGATGCTCATTCTTCACTAGAGATGACACTGCTAATAGAACAAATGCAATGGCATAGATGCAGAAGAACTAATAGCAGTTCCAAAAGTATTAACGGCAAGGTATTAATGGTTACAGTGTTGCTCTATGGGTACTCCATTTGTCTGAGCCCAGCTATGATTTGGTGTTTCTTTGATGAACCTGGCAGTTTCCATGAGGTAGTGTAGCTGTCTACCTAGAAATAAGGTCGACTCCTCTGTGGCCATGTCCTATATGACCCCTGCCCTAACAGTCTGTATTCTAGTTATAGTGATACCAAAATTGGTTGGATAGAAACTTTCTAACACAGTTTTGAGTATTAGAAAACAGGCATTCTTTATTGCAGCGTGCTGGTCACTCAGAGGATCCTTCCTCTAATCAAGTGCCCTGAGCATTGGTTAAACAGAGGTTTTATCATACACACTGATTACATATTCATTAGCTATCCCTGCTTACTTGATGTATATGTATCACTTTATTTTACATAGTCCCACCCCTTATCAGAAGTCCTTATATGGTTCTTTGGGGTGTGTCTTCAACATCCAGTGTCCCTTGTAGGTGGCTGTTTCTCGACCCCTGCTTTTGAGTAAGCACAGTATCGTTGTTTTGCATAACTTCTATTACTGTATCCCGCAGCCATAGGGAGGAGGAGAGAAGATCCAGCAGGCAGGAATTGTGCAGCAAGATTGATTTATTTAATTATTTTACAAATTCTTTTATAGACTTTTTTCTTCATAGTCTATTGGACAAAGGATCAGCCACCCCCTGGGTTGATTGGCTAGAAATCCTAAACATCCATTGTCAAAATATTTTCCTACTGTACCATAAACAAAGCTCTGCAAGGTTGCAGGTGTTCATAGTTTATAGAGCTCTGCAAATCTCTTCGTGAGAGAGAAAAGTATCTCACGGGCTTAGAAAGAAGCAGGAAAATTCCTTGCTAACAGCATTTTTGTATCCACAAACTTCTACTTTGTCAGCCTTGCAGAGCTGAGCTGGCATCCTGTTTGCATTTTTCATTACTTTTGTTTGCCTAAGTTACATCCTTTATCTATTTCTTCAAGGCTGTGCTGTTCTGTTCTACTGTCCTTGTCAGAGTAAAATGCTATTCTGTTCTACTGTCGTTATCAATATATACCCTCAAGACTTGCCACACGGTGCCCACTGGAGTAAGCCAGCCTCTGGCTTCTCCCACTGTAATACATAGCTTTGGGATATGCCTTTATTTCAGTCACCAACAAGAGCATCTGGTCTCTGGAGTGTGGAAGGGGCTTTCCAAGGGGACTTGCTAACTGGTTGCAGAATAGACTGGTAGGGGTTCCTGGACAAAAAGGTAAAACAATTACTTGCCTCACAAGCACAGCAGGTTAAATGCATTACTCTGAGAAATGCATGCCAGTGTACAAAATCAATTATTTGTGCTTTTTTAGCATTTGCTTATTTTAAGAAAAAAAATAATACATACATAACTGGAAAATTGCTTGTGGATTTGAAAATTAAAAGGTGAAATGAATGTATTATGTACAAAGAAGAAAACACTTACATACATGTAGGTAATACAGATATACTTGAAATACTCTGCTGAGATAGTCCTCTATTTTATATTGCTCTGTAAAAGAGTATGGAGCTAGAACATGGTATGACAAAAGGTGAACGGTTACAGTGTAGTGGGTTGAACCTGAGTTGATGGACAGTCTTTTAGACTAATGACGCTTCTCACAATTTACATATTTAAACCGCATGGAAAGGCGGGAATTGCCTTTTGTCCTAGTTCGCCTGCTGGTAGGTGGGGGGGCTCCGAGCCTCCATGCCCCTCCGGGGCGGGCCGGGGCCACT
>NW_008237621.1:48371-56319 GCF_000691975.1 Corvus brachyrhynchos | reverse complement strand
CCCACCCAGCGCGGCTTCTGGGGACGGGGGGGTCCTTCTCCTCTCCATGCGGAGCCGGCGGAGTCAATGGGAGCCGGCAGAGCCTCCTGTCTGCAGCCAGCACACTTCGTGTTGAACTGAAGAAGACACCATGCAGCCAGCAGCACAAAGGGAGCGAGGCTTTCTCTACCATAAAGCCTGAACAAGAACACTCTTCCACATGGCGGCTTCAGAGTCAGAGAGAAAGAGAAAGTGAGTCACGTGAGACGAAGCTGAAAATGGTGACGGGAGAAAAGAGGGCGGTGCCGCGATTCTGGCGCGCAGCTTAAAAAACTTCTTGCATGCCGTGGTAAGAAACTGTAATATCACAAACTGTTTGTCTCTTTAATCCATTTGAAGTACATGGGGGGATGAAAAATTCACGTGTGGCCCGGGAAAATTGTGAGGAGTGCCTATGCCAGGCTATATAGAAGCATTGAGAGGCTTTTTAGAGACTTGTGGTGAAGAAAGCCTTTGTGTGCAGGCCAAAATAATTCATCCTTAGAAAGATTAATAACCCCATGTGATAGCCTATGTTTTGCAGTGTGAAGGAACTGTGAGATTTTTCATGGGAGAGATGTTTTACACCACAGCAGATTGTTTCTTTCCTGGCGGGTCTGCTATTGGTGGCAGTTTGGGAATCAAGTGAAGCAGAAGAAAACCCTTTTTTCCTTAAGCATAAGAGAGAGACTGCAACACTGACTAACATCCCATGTTCTGTTACCCTTTGTGTGAGTTGGGTAAAAGGAGGAGAGTGCTGGAAAGGGGGAGGGGGTTTGCTTTAATTTCTTGTTATTTCTCTTTACTTTTAATTCTATTAGTAATAAAACTCTTTCATTGTTCTGCAACTGTTTAAGGTTTGTGCCTGCTTTGCTTTCTCCTAATTCTTATCTCACAGAAGGAAAATAAGTAAGTAATAGATATTTTGAACCAAACCACTACACTTAATTGGTGTTTCTGCCTGGTTTACAAACTGAACCCACTACAATAGGCACTTCTTAAGGCAAGCAAACAAACTTAAAACCATAAAAATTATTAGAATGACCCCCAGTCCAGCTTTGACTAAGGATTTCACCCATCCTTCAAGTCCCCATCGTCCAAAAAGATTTCCGAGCCAATCCGCGTCTCCTTCTATCTTTAGTTCTTTAATTTGGTCCTTCATTTTCTGTATTGTCATGTGGATGCTCTGGCTGTAAGATGATAGGTTGAGATGACAGGTTAAAACAGCACAGACCTTTAAATTCCTCACAGCCATGTCCATGGGCCAATAAAAGAAAATCAATTGCTGCTCTGTTTTGCAGCATTGCGTGCCTGGTGGTTTCTTCATCCTCAAGTAGTTAAGAGAGGGCACTCAATGTTAGGTTGGCATGCTTTCTGAGCCAGCACTCAAGGTGAGTAATTTGGCCCAGGGCCTTTGCTGCTGCTACCCAAGGCAGGAAAAGTGATGCAGCGACCCTTTTAGACTTTGAGCAATTAACAATTTCGCTATTACAGTTTGAGTCTAATTGCTGTATTCCTCTCTTTTGGCGGGCCAATTGAGTATGGTTTTTCCAATATAAAATTTGGGTCTTGTTGGGTGCTAGTACAGAAAGCCTGCTGAGAGTGCATGGTCCTCCCCGGAACCGGGATGGGATTCCGGACCACACCCGATTCCCGCAAATCAGGAACATACCCCTAGGAAGTGCTTTGGGATACATGGGTGACTCAGCTGGGATGAGGTACTCGTCTCTGCACCAATTGTTGATGGAATAAATTTTTTCAAGAGGTGTCATGTCTTTAATATAACTCCGTTTCTGGTGTTCTGACCAGGATAACACCACTCCATTCAGGCTGAAGAAAAACCTGATGCAGTGGGTAGCTGGGGAGGACCCCAGTAGTTCCAGTTCCTGGGGTTCCTCTGGTGATGTCGCCAGCATGTTCATCCATTTATCCCACGCGTCCACTGGGTAGGGTACCTGACCTGAGAAGGGCGGTTCATCCTCACGGAGAGGGATCCCCACCAGGCACGACCAAAGTGGGTCATTGACGCTGCCCATAGACAGGGACATATGGTCTTGCTAGAGTGCTTTCGCCAATGTGACCCACACATTGGCCTTTGGCTGCAGGACAATCCACACGACAACCCCTGATGGTAACAGGATCCAGGAGACCAGGAGAAAGCGGAGGTAAGCAGTTACAGACGTGGTGGTAAGTAAGGTATGGGTAGTCCTTTTTCTGTGGGATTTTAAGCAAAAATTATTAAAAGATGGTTCTTCATTATTTTTTCTTTTTCCCTCTCTCCCCCCCATCCTTTTTCTTTATATTCATAAGGTAGGTAACACACAGGTAAGGGGGTTGTGGGGTAGGGAAACACATGAGGGTAACATATAAGGGATTTTGGGGTTTCAGGTTTTGGGGAACAGCCTGGAGGTGGCACAATTGGATGTTCACGTGGCCAGTATCTTATGTTGACGTCTTCTCCATGCGGCACTTGTTTTCTTGTCTGGGGTTTCCTTGTCACAGTCTGGGGTGTTGTCTTTTGTCTCCTCAGGAGCTGTCACCAATAGTCCAAGGTAGGGCTTTACGTTCTTTCCTGGTATCCACTTGGGTCCTGAAGGTGTGGAAACACAGGCGTATTCCCTCCCCCATACAATTAGCGGGAAAGGGCCCAAAATTTAATGGCTTTCTGGATCTTTGATCAACACCGGCAGTTGTTCCTTTCATTTGGCTTGGGTCGAATTGGTGAAATGCCGGAATACGGGGGAGGGTTGGCTCCGAGAACAAATTGTTCAAGAAATTTATTGTAAAAAGGGCCTTAGAGAGTCTCACAATGGGAGAATTGACCTCTGACCCTCCCCACTGTTTGTCAAGGACCCTCTTGATAGTTTGATGGGCCCCCTGAACTGTAGATTGACCTGTGGGGGAGTGGGGAATGCCTGTGGTATGTTGGATACCCCACAAACGAAAAATTCCTGAAGTTTGTTAGAGATGTAAGCTGGACCATTATTGGTCTTTATTTCTGCCAGAATGCCCAGGGTAGAAAAAGCAAGGAGAAAATGTTTCATAACATCTCTTGCCTTTTGTCCTGCATGGCCGGATGCGAACACAGCTCTGGAAAATGTATCAATGGAGATGTGTACATATTTTAATCTTCCAAATTGGGGGACGTGGGTTACATCTGTCTGCCATATTTCACAGCTACCTAGGCCATGGGGGTTAACCCCAGAACCCAATGATGGCACCTGGTAGCTTTGGCAGTTGGGGCAGGTCGCCACAATTGCCCTTGCCTGGTCTCTAGGCAGTTTAAACATTCTCATAAGGACTGGAATGTTTTGATGGTAAAATTGATGTCTTGATTTTGCTTGAGCGAATATATCTGGTAAGTTGGGAACTTGTACTGGCATTGCAAGAACGTCTGCCCTCCGATTCCCTTCGGCAGTTGGCCCTGGGAGATCGGTGTGTGACCTCACATGCATCACGTGGAACGGATGCTTTCGGTGGGAGAGTAGAAAAACAAGCTTCGAAAGCAAGCTATACAATTTAGGGTTGGACACCTCCTTTAACAAAGAGTGTTTGGCTCTGGCAATTATTCCAGCTACATAAGCTGAATCTGTCTCCAAATTAATAGGTTCCTTGAACCTCCCAAAAACTCTAACCACGTCTGCCAACTCTGCAATCTGTGGGGAACCTTCCAACACCTGGATGGCAGACTCCCACATCTGCGTCCTGTGATCCTTCCAAGTCATGACGGACTTGTGGAATCCTCCTGAGCCGTCCATAAAGACTGTTAGAGCTTTGAGAGGGGTCCAACTTTGAAGTTCCTTTGGTGCCAAATGAAAGGCCGAATTGAACAATTTATGTTTTGGATTGTGAATTGAGACTTTTCCTGGGTAGCTGTCCAGAGTGAACTGGAGGTGTTCATTCATCTGGAGCAAGTGCTCCAGGACACCAGTTGTCAATGGCAAATAAATGCAGGAGAAATCACACCCCGCAAGGGTACAGAGGCGTGCTCTGGCCTTCATAATCAGTTGGGCCATCAGTTCCTGTGGCGTGGTTATAGTTTTGAATGGCTGATGCGACAAGAAGATCCACTCTATTATAAGAAGAGGGTCTTTTTGTGCTGTGTCCCATTGAAAAATCAGCCCATGTAACTTGGGCAGCTTACTCAAAATGATGAAACTAAAGGGACTGGTCCAATGGGCCTGGTGAGAAGACAGAGCAAGCTGTACCTTTTCAATGGACTCTCGGGCCTCCTCAGTGATGACTCGGGGTGAGTCCAGGTCCTCGCAGCCTTCCAGGAGGTTAAACACCGGCACCAGGTCTTCTGTCATGAGTCCCAGCAGAGGACAAACCCAGCTGATAGAGCCACACAGCTGGTGCAAGTCCAGAGGGTTTTTGGGTCATCTCTGATGGTAAGCTGCTGGGGCACAACAGTCCGTTCACTGATGCAGAGTCCCAGGTAAGTCCACGGGCAGATATGTTGAATCTTTTCCTGCTGTATTTCGAACCCTGCCTTTTCGATGGCCTGAATAGTTTTTTCTAAAGTCAAGTAAGTATCATCCGGTGCACAGATTAATACCTCATCCATATAGTGGAGGATAATAGATCTTGAAAACCCCTTGCGGACAGGGGACAAGACACGGGCAATGTACCATTGGCAAATTGTGGGCAAGTTCATTCCCTGGGGAAGGACTCCCCAGTGGTACCTGCGCAACAGGGATTGACGGTTGAGGACAGAGAAGGCGAACCTGGGGGCATCACAGGGGTGTAAGGGTATATTGAAAAAACAATCTTTGATGTCTAGGATGGCGAGCTTCCATTGTAGGGGGAACATAGAGGGCAAGGGAAAACCCAGTTGCAGGGGACCCATATCCTTGGTGACCTCGTGAATTCGCCGGAGGTCATGGAGGAGCCTCCACCTGTCTTTGCCTGGCTTTTTCAAAACAAATATGGGGGAGGTCCAAGGGCTATTGGTGGGGACTATATGGCCCTTGGAAAGCTGCTCCTCCACAAGGAACTCGAGAGCACGTAATTTCTCTGCTGACTGGGACTACTGGTCCACCCAGATCACTTTATCTGTCTTCCAGGTAAGAGGTGGGGTGGCATGCTCCACAGTGGCCCCTGCTAAAAATCCCGTGGTGATGGGATTTCCAGCTGAGTCCCCCATTGGGATAGAAGGTCCCTGCCCCAGAGTGTAAAGCCCGAGTCAATTACAAACGTGTCATGGTTGGACTGTGGCTACATGACCATCGGGGCCTTCTACCACAATGTTATTGGCACTCCTTATGGAAGTCGCTGTTCCCCCTATACCTGTGATCCTCCTGTTCACTGGTTTGACCTTCCACTTTCAGGGCCATTCAGCTTGAGAAATGATAGTCACATCTGCCCCTGTGTCTACCATCCCTGTCAAGTAAACAGCGGACTTTCCGTTGTGCAGTTTACAATGTATCATTGGTTTGTCCCTGCCCACAATTTCTGCCCACCATATGGATGGCGTTCTGTGGCACTGTGGGAATTCTTGGAGGAGTAGATTGGCCTGTGCAACAGGTGTCCCTTTGTTCAAGAACCATGGTAGGTTGTTACAGAAAACAGTGACAGTAATTGTACCGTTTATGTTCACAGTCTGAACCTCAGGAAGGATAAAAAGTTCAGGTGGTCCATGCACAGAATCTCCCCTGATTAGAATGTCTGTAGTCCTGTCCAAAAATCCAATCTGTCCCACAGTTATCGTGCGCGGTATATTGTCCTCAAAGTGAAAAGAAAGGTCACTCACCAAAAGATGATGAGTCTCTGCTCGCTTACAGTTCTGAGGTCTGTCCTTCAGGCTGGGAGCATGGTGGAGGGAAATGGCTCGATGCTTGGTGTCCTCATGCAGGACTGTTCTGCACTCTAATGTTCGTTTCTTAAATGTCTTTGGTGGTGATGTTTGTATGTGGGACAGTCTGGGGGGACAGACTTGGAATCCTTGTTAGTATCTTTTGGTTTGGGGCAATTTTTAACCAGATGTTTAAAGCTTCCACAATTGAAGCATCTTGGCTTCTCTTTCTGTACCTTATTTGAAACTGCCAGTGCTTCCACCACCCCTTTTGAAACCGCCTGGGCAATAGTCACCTCAGGGGAGGTCAATTTGGTGCAGGCCTTGACCATTTGTATTACTATCCCATTGGCTCTGTGGGTTCTTTGCCGGAGCACGAGGTGTAGTGATCTCTAAAAAGCGTCTCCAGAGCAAAGCCGCTCAGCAAGATCAGCTATATACGCTCACACACACTTGCACGCACAAACGCACGGATAGCTTCAGTAATATAAGTCAGCGGCAAAGAGACGGCAAGGGTTCTTGCGTGGATTTCCACAGAAGCAGTTTATTGCTACTACACTGTGAAGAGTTCCAGAGGCAAAGACCCAGAACATGGGAGAACTCAGGCTTAAGTACAGGGGTGTGGCTAGCACCAGGAGCCAACCGGGGAAGCAGAACTGGGGTAGATTACCATAACCGAACATAGCATTCTGGGAGAGGCTTCTTTTTCTCACCATGACTGTGACAGAACTATCTGGTACTAGGGACTGTCTTATCAAGAATTCTCTCTGTCCCTTGTACCACAGGCCAACCGGTCACCACACATTTGGTCAAGGGTAGGAGCGGGATCCAATGGAAGAGCCCGGAGGATTTTTTTACAACTCTCATTGGCATTTGCCATGGCCAATACACACAACAACTCTTTCTGGGCTTCCAAACTCTCAACTTGCTTTTCGACTGACTCCTTAAGTATGTCGATGAATTTTATAAAAGACTCATCTGTTGAGCTTTTGATGGGGTGCCCTTCCTTCTCGGACCAGGGTAAGAGGGCAGAGGAGGCTGCTGTTCTGCTAAGTTCTTTATTTCATAGTCTCATAGCATTCTCGAAGGCAGAGTCTGAAGGGGGTTACGTGATAAAGCCAAGCAGCAACAGCAAACAGCAGGCGAAAACAGCTTCTTCTATATGCTCTATATGCTCTCTATGCTCTATATTTTTTCTTACAGAAGTATGGATTATATTTGTTAACTGACCAATAAGATTGACACACGATTCTAGTTTTTCTTTTCTTAACCTATCCTGGTCTAATTCTAACAGTCATAAGTCTTACACAAGTGTTACATAGGTATTACACAGATTTGTGCATATCGTTTCTATCAGTTCTTATTGTTTATGTGAACACTCTAAAAAATGTGAACAGTATAATTCTATCTATATTTTGTCTAAAGTAAAGAATTCTGTGAAAAGGTAACACTGCTGCAGCAAGAACTGTGTTTAAGGTCTCTGCTACAGCTTTTTAATGTTTAAGGCCCTTAGCATATATTTCTACTAAAAGTTAAAAAATCTATATTTCTATTTCACTTTGGTGTGGCTTCATGTATCTCAGCTTGTCCAAAGGTTTTAATTCAACCCCTGTGCTTTGGCTTTCCTCTGGGCCTGAGTCCAGAGGAGCTTTTACTCCAACACTCATCGACTGCCTGCTTTATGGTGGAAAAATTATGAGATGGGGTGGAGTCACTTGGGGTCCGAAGCAAAGTTCTTTCAGCTACCTGTTTAATATCTCCCAGGATTAATTCAGTAAGTTGCTGTGCCTGATCCTGGGGCTTTTCTAGACTTCCCTTGCCACAAAGATGGTCTAATGTCAAATTCACTCTGTTAGGATCCCTCCGATAGCCTTGGAGGAGGTCCCGTAACAACTTTTTCCAAGTCCTTTCCCACAGCATGTATTCTGCAGGGGAGAGGAGACACGACATAATGTTTTTTATGTCATGCAGGACCAGGGTGTTTGCAGCGAAGGTAGCCTGGATCAAATTTTTAAAATAAGGGGATTCCTGCCCAAAACCCTTTCCCGCTTTACACAACTCTTTCAACTGCTCGTAGGGAAGGGTTTCCCACCATGGGTTACCACCTACCCTGTCATACCGCACTGGAGCGGCTAT
>NW_008237621.1:47353-48116 GCF_000691975.1 Corvus brachyrhynchos | reverse complement strand
GGAGTGCCGAAGAAGGGGGCGTAAACATGGGTGATGCCCGTGACTGGAAAGGGACTCCTGATGGTAGGGAGAGGGACCGATGCGGATACACCCATCAATGTGGGGGAGGGGTCTGATGCAGGAACATGCAATGATGCAGTGGGGGGGGGTATGGAGGAGCCAAAGATTTCGGCGGGCACGGGCAGATTCGAACAAGAAGAAGGCATGATGGCGCGCCCAGCCACATAGTCGGTGCCATCTTGTAAACTAACTAGGGTCGATACAGCAGGGCATTGGGGCATCGGAAGGAGGGTTAGGGGAGAGCCCAAGATGGGGTGATCAGTCCCGACCCAAGGAGGGGATAGGGGGGACTGGGAAGAATCAGAGGGACGGGAGCTTCTCTGCACCACGTGGCGAGGTACACTTTCCAATCCTCCCTGAGAGTCAGGGGGAGAGGGGACACAGGGAGAGGGGATAGACAAAGGGGTACCAACACCAGAGGGACCTGAACTCCCTGGCACTCCTGATTCAGTCTCCAAATTCTTAACCGACTTATAAATAACAACTAACAAAGAGAAAAACCTCCCAACCAAGGCATCTCCACTCTGTCTGAGTGTACTAGTTTGAAAACAAACCAGTGGGAGGCACCAAGTCAGAATAACAATTTAATAGGGGGAAAAAAAAAAAAAAAAGACAGAAAACACTGGGTTAAACTGACAGAGTCAGGATACAACCTGACACCCTGTTAGTCAGGGTGGCGGTGGCAGTCCGATAAAATGGTGGG
>NW_008237621.1:45834-47266 GCF_000691975.1 Corvus brachyrhynchos | reverse complement strand
GTGGCTATGTATTTCCTGTCCTCTGGGAATCCAGTGGAAAGGTTGTCTCTGGTGTTCAGAATCTCAGATTAGATCCAGGATGGAATGCTTGGTTCCTCCCTCTGGGTGGAGCATCTCACAATGGGATGATGAGTCATGAGGCAAGGCGTTGATGGGATCATTAACAGAAGATAGTCCGGAGGGAGTTATCTCTGAGTCATGCGGCATGGCATTGATGGGCCATTAACAGAAAGATAGTCCGGGGGGAGGAGGCAAGGAAATACTGCCCCACCTGATTTCAACAGCTAATGAGGATGGTAATAGAATACACTGCAACCACTGAGAAGGGTTAACTTCTCCCCAACTTTGTCCCAGAACCCAAGAGACTGGACAGAAGCCATAGAAACATCTGGGAAAAACTCAAACAGCCAACAAACAAAACATTTTAAATTTCCCTTTGAAAAAGGGAACTTTCCCACTTTAAGGTTACCCTTAACTTGGGAATATACCTCCCTCTGGGGACAGGCTAACTTCCCACCCATTCTTCCCCAGAAAACTCTTCCCAGAACCGAGAGGAAAGGGTAAAACAAAAGAGTGCAAAAAGGGGACCCAAGCAGAGTTCCACTGACACACAGCTCCAGAGCTCCGAGGGTTAAATAAAACTCTTGGCATGGTCCTCTGGTTTTGGGCTGATCCTCTTGTCAGAGACCGCGGAGGGTTGCCAGCTGGCCTTTGAAACAGATCTAATAAAACATAGATCTGCTCTCGGGGAAGCAGCTGCTGCAAAACACGACACCTGGTAGCACGGAGACTTCAGGGACGTTTTCAGGGACTTTTCAGCAGAAGTCCAAGTTTGGGTGGCCACATAACGCTGTGGGCAGTGGTTGGTGGAGAGTTCGCTACGTTATTCCGAGAGCATCCCTGGCAAAGGTCGCTCTGGCAGTGCCGTGTAGCACGCTAGCAGGCTAACTTCCTCACCTGTGCAACTAGAGGTACGGAAACGCACGCAAGCTGGATAGCTCAACGTTCCCAGAGACAAAGAGTTGGGATGGTGTCTTGGGGCGACCTTATGATGTGTATCCCATATTGCTGCCTATGCCCAGAAATTAATTCCTGTGCCTTTCTATGCCTCTAAACTGAGCCTGAGAGGGGGAAGGAAAAAACTGAGCAAAACTTTTTCAAAGCAGTTTGCAGCTTGTTCAAGGTCACACACAGATAGCAATTGGTTTTCCCCACTGTGGCAGGGGAGGGAGGAAGCACCTGGCTTGCTGCTCCCAGGACAGGTTTTTTTTGGCCAGTTGTTCAGCTGCTTTGTTCTCTGGAGAGAGACTGAGAGTTGAATTTTTCCTTCCCTGGAATTTTGGATTTTCTCCCTTTTCTACTGGACTGCTTGATTGCTTTAACATCAGAGCACATCGGGAGGACTTTCCACCGGGCACAGAGGGCCTGGCCC
>NW_008237621.1:44401-45614 GCF_000691975.1 Corvus brachyrhynchos | reverse complement strand
GGTACAGATGGGTCCCCCTATAGCATTCCATGGACGAAGGTTTATTGCAGCCACACCATGAAGGGAAACCAGTGATGAAAGACATGGGAACAATGCAGTGTCCAGGGTTTTATATGGGGGCGGGGTAGAGCATCAGGGACCAATGATCTGAGGGCACAAGGGCAGTACAAAGACGGGACTAGGGAATGGGAGCCAATGGGGAGAAGGGAGGGGCAGAGTGGGCAGCAAGCCAACCAGACAGACCCAATCTGCATAGCACCACAAAGCCTGATGGGAGAGGCTTTTCCTTTCTCACCCTAAGTCAGGGGGTGATCTCAAACTTCGGAGTTGGCCCACCAATGGGCCTCTCCTACTTCGGAGCTCTTTGGCCCCTTGGCCATCACAGCCGCTGGCTCAGCCACTACAACATGTCTTCACTGAGTGAATTATTAATCTGAAGACTGCACAGTGAGTAATGAAGTTGGTAGATTTTCATAAGGAGAGGCAATAAAACGTATTTTATAGATTAAGCTTTGCCATCTTACACCAGACATAACAGAATCACAGAATGGCTGAGGTTGGAAGGGACCTCTGAATGTCATCTTGTCCAACCCTCCTGCTCAAGCAGGGCCACCTACAGCAGGTTGCCCAGGACCATGTTCATACAGCTTTTGAATATCTTCAAGGAGAGAAACTCCACAACCTCTCTGGGCAACCTCTGCCAGTGCTCAGTCACCCTCACAGGGAAAAAATGTTTCCTGATGCATGATGAAGTCAAGAATATGCCACCAATATTATAGTAAGTAATACCCATAATATTTTGTACCTAACCTACTGTCTTCCCAGTGTGACCTATTGTCACGCTCAATACTCCCACTCTTCCTTACATTACTCATTTCCTGTAGTCAGCAGCTCCACCATCCCCACATGGTTCATCCTTTACCTCCCAGTCACCACCTTGTGTTGTTTTAACACAGCCTAGTTTTTGGTGGGGGTGGGAGAATGTAGGCACAAAAATGCTGTTAGCAAGGATTTTCTTGTTATTTTTCTAAGTCCGTGAGAGACTTTTCTCTCTCACAGAAGAGGTAGCCGGGAATGTAAACAACCAAGCCACCTGCAACCTTGAAAAGTCTTGTTTATGGTATAGTAGAAAATATTTTGATAATGGATGTTTTAGGATTTTGGCCAATCACCCCCAAGGGGTGGCTGGTCCTTTGTCCAATTAGACTGTGAA
>NW_008237621.1:39249-44026 GCF_000691975.1 Corvus brachyrhynchos | reverse complement strand
GAGGCGGGAGCCACCCGTGCGGCACCGGTGAGAACCACGAGGCCAGGGCTGGCTGTGCGGTGCCGGCAGGGACCACGTGGCCAGCAGCAAGAGACATGGCGAGCAATTCCCCAATGTGGAGCCCAGACGAAATCAACCTCTCAACTGAAATTTACAAACACCAACTTTTTTCCAAGTCAGAGAAAAAGGAAAAGTGAGGACACTTGAGGAAAACCAACATGGTGGCACTGAGGTCAGTGAAAAAAAAGGAGAGGGAGGAGGTGCTCCTAGCACCAGAGCTGAGAGTCTCCTGTGAGCCATGGTGAAGACTATAATACAACAAACTGTTTCTCTGTAATTCATGAGGTGCATGGGGGGGTGCAGAGATCCACACACAGCCTGTGAAGAAGAGTACTCACGCTGGAGTGTGTGGATACTGATGAAAAGCTGTAATCTAGTGAGGAACTTGAACAGAGAGAGATGACCCTTGCTTTTAGAGATAGAGGAAGAGAGCCTTCGATTCCAAACTAGATCAGCTCATCCTTAAAGGACTAAACACCATGAACTAAAATGACCCACGCTAGGCAGTTGTGGGAAGACTGTTTGACTCATGGGAGGGGCTCACGTTGCAGCAGGTTTGGGCAGGACCGCTGCTTGTGAAAGTTAAAACCACGCTAGAAAAGTTTGCAGAGAACTATCTCCTGTGGGAAGGATCCCACGGCACAGCAGAAGAAACTCTTTTCCTTAAGCATACTGAAGAAAGATTTTTAAGAAGTGAAATACTGACCAAAACCCCATGTTTTGTTCCTTGTGCGATTGGTGGAAAGAGGGAGGGACTGGGAAAGAAAGGTGTTCTGAAGATTTACTTTGGTTCTCACTACCCTTTTTATTTTTAATTCTGTTAATAATAATTCTTCTTTATACTGCTTAAGTTTTGAACCTGTTTTGCCTTACAGTGTTGGGTTTTTTTCAATAATCCTTAGATCATGAAAATGAAGTTTTTAATTCCCCCTCCTCTGCTCAGTTTTGCAGAGAAAAATAAGTCGATGGTTTTTTTGTGGGTGCCTGGCACTTAGCCAGCTTCAAACCGCAACATTCCTTTAAGCAACTCAGCAAAGCATGAAGCAGCAGCGCAGGCATGGAGGGACAGTCAGCACTTTGCTCTGACCCCAGTAGAAAAGATGTGTGTCTTGGGGTGACTTTATGATGTGTATCCCCTATCGCTGCTCTATGCCCAGAAATTAACTTTGTGCCTTTCTGTGCCTTTAAATTGAGCCTGAGAGGGGGGAGAGGGAAAAAAACCAAACTTTTCAAAGCGGTTGTTCAAGGACACACATGCACACTCCTCTGCGTGCTGCTGCAGCAAGAGCAGAGGAAGCACCTTTCTTGCTTTTCAGCCAGCTTTCAGCTCCTTTTCTCTGGAGGTAGGTGGAGAGCTGAACTTTGTTTTTCCTGGGACTTCGGCTTTTCCCTTCTTCTCTTCTGGACTGTTTCAACAACATCAGAACACACCGGGAGAATTTTCCACCAAGGCCCCGGAGGTGGGCCCACCACGACCCAGCTGTGTGTTTGTTAAATAAATAGTTTTTATCTCTTTCACTTTCCTCTGAGGAAAATTTCTTTTTTTTCCCAAACCTGATGGGGGAGGGGTGGTTGTAACCTGCCTTCTATCAGAGGATATTTTCCTCCAAATTTGTCCAAACCGGCACAATGTGTCATTCTGCAGTCACTGGTTGTGACATGATTAGTTAGGAGCCCTGCCTGTCCCTGCAAGAACCAGGATGTGTGGTTTATAAAGACAACTCCTCTTGCCTTCCCCCATGTTTTTAGACAGGGAGGCTATAGCAGGACCTTCCCCTCTGCCACAGAAGAGCTTATCTGTTCTATCAGCTGGTGCGATAGCGCAGGACATCTTCCCCCTCACATGAATCTGCTAATTGGTGAGATAACCCAGGCCGGACATCTGTCCAGTAGTGAGTTATCTCTGGTGCCATGGAGGTGGCATTCCCAGCTGACAATAAATATCTTGCCTTGAGAGCAGATTGAAGGGAGATAAGCCTTGAATTTCTGACTGACAGACACTTCACTTTACAAACTATAAAAGCTATACCAAACTTTCACAAAGTAGAAATCTTCTTCACATTTCTTGAAGTGTGGAAGAGGGTCTCTCCTCAAAAACAGGGATGACACTGAACCGTGCCATAAATCAAATCCCTCCTGATGGGAGAGAATTTTCTAAAAGACCTTGCAAGGAGTTTCAAAGAGAAACCGAGACTTTTCCTTGAGTTTCAATGCTGCCAGATAGTTGTTTATTAAGTCTTATCAGAGGAACAGAGCCACTAGCGTAACCCAGGTACAGCATAGAGCACAGAAAGCAGGAGAGAAGTCTCTAATTATCAAGATTTATACAGCCTTTTAAAGATAATTTAACCAATAGTTTCTAAAAACGCATATTATTTTCACTTTCCTGCCAATTATTCAGTAACACGGGCAGGAACTGCGAATTCTCTATCCAATCATTCCAAACTACTTTTACTGCAGAACATGGAGTAGTAGAAGAAGAAGAAGGTTTAGAGAACAACAACAATCCTCCATTTTGATATTTTTTACTCTTATCTATTTACTACAAAGAGAAGCCCAAAACCTCTAAATTTTTCACCCTGTGACAATCTTACATAGTAGTCTATCACCTAATTCACACCACTGTATTTTCTAGTTCTTGTCTGATCTCTGGTAATTTTTTCCAAGGTTGGAGGTTAAAACAGTGTTGTTCAGGGGGGTAAGAACCCTTAAAAACAGGCAGAGAAATATTCTCAGCACTCTGGGTTCCTACACAGGGACACCTGTTTTGAGATACTTTCCTGGGAATTGAGTGAAAAGAAAGTTGTGTGCTCCATCATCAATTCAGTGGTAAGTTACATTGATTTCCTAAATCTATACTATTTCTTTGCTAGCTGTAATATAGGTACTTTATTGTGCACTGTTTATGTATCTACTAGTAGTTCTTTGTTTTATCCTGTGTAGTAAGTAGTCTGTTTAAAGGCTTTTGTCTGTTAATCTTGTGTCTATTCAATAAATAATTAATTTTATAATAGACCTAATCGCCCATTCCTAAGAACGTGCAAGAGCAATTTGGGGTGCAGGTCACCTCAAATAGAGCTACTGCCAGAAATCTGAGCCTAAGACACGACTTGTCTAAAGTTCTCACTCCATTCATAAGAGGCATCCTCATTCCTAACAGAAGCATCCTCAATATGGCACTGCTGGAGGAGCTTTTTCTGCAGCGGTGATATAGCAAAAGCCAGGGGTATGAGAGTGCTGTACCGGAGTGAGCAGCAAGGGACTCAGACTCAAGGAAAGACATTTTAAGAGAGGAAATACTTACTTTCCTCTTTAAGATGTCAAGCTTTATGTTTAACTGCATGCTTAATAAAAATTACTGGACTGACATTAATTTATAGTATTTTAAATTATATTGCATCAATTTTAATGGCCATTTCTTAAACAGCAAAAGCAAGAAAGTTTTAATTGCTTGTGGTGAAATAGCCATTTCGTTCATTATTTCTGCTGTTTCCCAGTCCTCCCACTTTCCCCATAGAAAAGAGGGAATTAAATATTTTTTTAAAGGAGGAAAACAACACTATTGCTTTTAAATAACATTTTCTCTCACTTTGAACTTTCTCTCAACTGACCAGTTGTTCTCTGGGTACCCAGCCACCTAAGATGGAAGACAGGAATGGGGAGCAGAATAAAACCTCCATAATCCAAGGGGAAATGGTCAGTGACCTGCTACACCACTTAAACACACACAAGTCTATGGGTTTGGATGGGATCCACCCAAGGCTACTGAGGGAGCTGGCAAAAGTGCTCACCAAGCCACTTTCAATCATTTACTAGCAGTCCTGCCTAACTGGGGAAGTCCCAGTTGACTGAAGGTGAGAAAATGTGATGCCCAACTACAAGAAGGGCTCGAAGCAGGATCCAGGGAACTACAGGCCTGTCAGCCTAACCTTGATGATGGGGAAGGTTATGGAGCAGATCATCTTGAGTGTCATCACGTGTCAGGTACAGGACAACCAGAGTATCAGGCCAAGCCAGCACAGGTTTATGAAAGACAGGTCCTGTTTGACCAACCCGATCTCCTTTTCTGACAAGGTACGTGTCAGGTACAGGACAACCAGAGTATCAGGCCAAGCCAGCACAGGTTTATGAAAGACAGGTCCTGTTTGACCAACCCGATCTCCTTTTCTGACAAGGTAGCATATTACCGCAGGCCTGGTTCCTATGGTATACCCCCGTGTCCCGCAGCCATAGGGAGGAGGAGGAGAGAAGATCCAGCAGGCAGGAATTGTGCAGCAAGATTGATTTATTTAATTATTTTACAAACTCTTTTATAGACTTTTTTCTTCATAGTCTAATTGGACAAAGGATCAGCCACCCCTTGGGGGTGATTGGCTAAAGTCCTAAAACATCCATTGTCAAAATATTTTTCTACTATACCATAAACAAGACTTTTAAAGGTTGCAGGTGGCTTGGTTGTTTACATTCCCTGCTACTTCTTCTGTGAGAGAGAAGAGTCTCTCACAGACTTAGAAAATAGCAAGAAAATCCTTGCTAGCAGCATTTTTGTATCTACAATTTCCCCTTTTTATTTGATAAGATAACAACTCTACTATTGATTCCAAATAGAAATTTACACCAGTTATTAATTCTAAATATGTCCTTAAGGCTTTAACTATCTGACTCCATAACAAGAAATTTAAAGTTCAGTCTCTGCTTGTGGAAGGACCATCTGCCT
>NW_008237621.1:30749-35206 GCF_000691975.1 Corvus brachyrhynchos | reverse complement strand
TTCTTCACAGTCTATTTGGACAAAGGATCAGCCACCCCTTGGGGGTGATTGGCTAAAATCCTAAAACATCCATTGTCAAAATATTTTCTACTATACCATAAACAAGATTTTTCAAGGTTGCAGGTGGCTTGGTTGTTTACATTCCCTGCTACCTCTTCTGCATGAGAGAAAAGTCTCTCACGGACTTAGAAAATAGCAAGAAAATCCTTGCTAGCAGCATTTTTGCATCTACAGTAGCACACTTAATGGATGAGGGAAAGGCTGTGGATATTGTCTACGTGGACTTTATTAAAGCCCTTGGCACCATTTCCCACAGCATTCTCCTAGAGAAACTGGCTGCTCATGGCTTGGATGGCTGTACTCTGCTGGGTAAAAAACTGGTTGGATTGCCAGGCCCAGATAGTGGTGGTGAATGGAGTTAAAACCAGTTGGCAGCCAGTCACCAGTGGTGTTCCTCAGGTCTCAGTATTGGGGCCAGTTCTCTTCAATATCTTTATCAACGACCTGGATGAGGGGATCGAGTGCACCCTCAGTATGTTCACAGATGACACCAAGTTGGGTGGGAATGTTGATCTGCTTGAGGGCAGGAAGGCTCTACAGAGGGGTCCAGAAAGGCAGGATTGAGTCCAACTG
The DNA here is from genome assembly GCF_000691975.1 of Corvus brachyrhynchos. Taxonomy (NCBI): domain Eukaryota; kingdom Metazoa; phylum Chordata; class Aves; order Passeriformes; family Corvidae; genus Corvus; species Corvus brachyrhynchos. The sequence goes on along the minus strand of NW_008237621.1, from coordinate 34,573 downwards.
TATGAGGCTCAACAAGGCAAAGTGCCAGGTCCTGTACTTGGGTCACAACAACCCCATGCAGTGCTACAGGCTTGGGGAAGAGTGGCTGGAAAGTGGCCTGGCATAAAAAGACATGAGGGTGTTGATTGACAGCCACCTGGACATGAGCCATCATGTGCCTAGGTGGCCCAGAAGACCAACAGCATCCTGGCCTCTATCAGTAATAGCATGGCCAGCAAGACTAGGACAGGGATCTTCCTCTGTACTTGGCACTGGTGAGGCCACACCTTGAATACTGTGTTCAGTTTTGGACCCCTCACTACAAGAAAGACATTTTGGTGCTGGAGCATGTCCAAAGAAAAGCAATGCCGCTGGTCAAGGGTCTAGAGCTCAAGTCTTATGAGGAGCGGCTGAGAGAAATGGGGATGTTTAGCCTGGAGAAATGGAGGCTCAGGGGAGACCTTCCTGTGACACTGATCGTGCCGTAAATCAAATCTCTCCTGATGGGAGAGAGTTTTTAAAGTCCTTGCCAGGAGTTAGTTCAAGAGACAAACGGAGACTTTCAGCCTTCGCTGCTGCTAGATAGTTGTTTATTAAGTCTTATCAGAGAAACAGAGTCATTAGCATGACCCAGACATAGCACAGAGCAGAGAATTCAGGAAAAAGCGTAATTATCAAGATTTACACATCCTTTTAAAGATAATTTAACCAATGGTTACTAAAAACGTATATTATTTTCACTTTCCTACCAATTATTCAGTAACATGGCCAGGAACTGCGGAATTTTTTGTCCAATCATCCCAAATTACTTCTACTGCAGAATATGGAGTAGTAGAAGAAGAAGAAAAAGGTTTGGAGAACAACAACAATCCTCCATTTTGACTTTTTTTGCTCTTATCTATTTACTACAAAGAGAAGCCCAAAATCTCTACATTTTTCACCCTGTGACAATCTTACATAGTAGTCTATCACCTAATTCACACTGTTGTATTTTCTAGTTCTTCTCTGATAGTTGGCAATTTTTTCCATGGATGAAGGTCAAATCAGTGTTGTTCAGGGGGGTAAAAACCCTTTAAAACAGGCAGAGAAATATTCTCTGCACTCTGGGTTCCCACATTCCTGATCTCTGCAACTACCTGAAAGGAGGTTGTAGCAAGGTGGGGATTGGACTGTTTTCCCAAGTAACAAGCACTTGGACAAGAGGAAACGGCCTCAAGTTGCACCATGAGAGATTTAGATTGGATATTTGGAAAAGATTCTTCACAGAAAGGGTGGTCAAGCACTGGAACAGGCTGCCCAGGGAAATGGTAGAGTCACCATCCCTGGAGGGATTTACTAGGCATGTAGACATTGCCCTTTGGTACATGGTTTAGTGGTGGCCTTGGCAATTCTGGGTTAACAGTTGGACTTGATGACCTTAGAGGTCTTTTCCAACCTAAATGATTCTATGATTTTATGAAAAAGTAAAATTTTTTTCAGAGTCATTTCTCCCTTTTAGTTTAGTGGAAAGACAAGTTAGAAGTAAAAAGAAGGTAAGTGGAAAAATACTTATTTTCATTTTAGTGAGTATGAAATGGAATTTCCTCTTGACTACTAAAACAAAGACAATCTATAAATAAATGATATTGAATAAATTTATCCTGAAATTTGTTATGAAAAACACAGTTTTTTCATGAAAATAAAATGCTTTCTTCTCCACTGTTGGAGAGTGTCTCAGTTTGAGACAAATTAGGAGGAAACATCTGAGATGAACGTCTCCTCTAATGGAAGGCAGGTTTTAGCAGCCCCTCCCCCACCAGGTTTGGAAAGAAATTTATTGGAGGAAAGTGAAAAAAAAGCTGTTTATTTAACAAGCAAAGTACATGCAGGCACAAAATGAATAATGTTAGATAATAAACCTTCTCATTGTGGAGAAAAACTGGTAGATTCAGAGTCCTTTCTGTAGGTGTGGCTCTGCTCTCTCCAGAGCTGGGGTGCAGCGTGGGCCCCTCCAGGCGGCAGTGTGGGGCCTCCCGGTGATGGTGTTCCGGACCAGAGCAAAGCTGAACAGTTCCAGGAGAAGAAGAAGGAGCCACAGTCCAAGGAAAAAACCTCTTGCCTCAGCTAATGAACAAGAAGCTAGCTAAAACGCAAAGAATTTTAACTCTCCATCTCTCTCCTGAGAAACAGAGCCGAGAGCTGGCTAGAAGCAGGAAGGTGCTTCCTCAGCTCTGCAGCAGTGAGAACACAGGGGAGTGTGTGTGTCCTTGAACACAAACTGCACTGAAGAATTCGCTCGGCTTCCCCCCCTTTTCTCTCGGACCCAGCTTAAAGGCACAAAAAGGCACAGGATTCATGTCTGGGCAATAAGCAGGCAATAGGGGATACAACATCATAAAGTCATGCCAAGACAGAGAAAATAGAGTAGTTTTAAGTAATTAAATCCTGTTTACTTATTCACATGACACTTAAAAATCAGTGATAAATTATAATAAAAGCATTGAAATCAATAATATCCTCTGTACTTCAAAGCTGGATGTAGAATTAAGACATTCTCATCAACAATACTAATGTCAAGAGAGAGTGAAATAGCATCAGGCATTAGTTGTGAATTGCCTTTGAGCAGTTTTGATGCCTTCTGAACAAGAGTGAGAATAGATACCATATGTCTGTCCAATACGACCCCTGAGAAACCATTTTCCACCTGTTTGGTTGGTGTGCCAGTACATGCTTGGCCAATTCCAATAGAAATTGATTAAGCTATTCAAGGTCCCTTCATTGAGACAAATGTGTGCAACTACGACAATCCAGTAGATGCATGGAATTGGTAGGTTCCTCACCTTCCCAAGGCATCTTCTAAACCTCAGAAACTAAAGATCCTTAGTTCTACATATATGACCTTTTGTGTCAAATTTAATTATACAAACAAGGGTCAATCTTTAATTAAGGATGTTACTCCTTATCACAATTTATATAAAAATCAGACCTCATGGTGCAATTATACTTCTTTAGTTCATTCTGTATATGATACTCCCTTTCAATTACCACGTAAAATATTTTTCATTTGTAGAGATAGAGTTTGGCCTGCTATCCCAGCACACATCACTAGTAGACCATGTAGCGTTAGAAAACTTACTTTGCTAACACCCAGTGCAAAAATGCCTACTTTTATGAGACACAGAAGTAACAGGTCTATTTATCAGTATAAGCCAGATTGTAATGATAATTTTGTACCCTAGAGTCTTGCAAAAAGGCTCCCAGCAGCTCTTCTTTTACCACAACTTCAAGAGTAGCACTGAAACAATTAGACCAACTAAAGTGTTAGCTGAGTAAAGAATTCAATGCTACTTCCCTTGCATTAAGTGATATGTTAACAGATACCAAAGATGTCAGACATGCAACTTTGCAAAACAGAGCTGCAATTGATTTCCTTTTATTAGCACATGAACATGAGTGTGAAGATTTTAAAAGAATGTGTTGTATGAATTTATCTAATCATTCAAAATCCATCCATAAGAGTATTCAACAACTTCAAGAAAGTGTGTCAAAGATTAGAGTTGATGATGGAACTTAGATAACCTGCTGTCTTGGTTTGAAAAGACAGGTGTCTGCCAAGGAAGGCAGAAGCCTCCCTTGAAATGAAAAATGCAAGCCCCTTCCCTCAGAATTATTATAATTTTGAAATTAAGGGGCTTTCAGGCAAAGATATGAGGAACAGGAATAACAGTTCTTTACTATTATATATGTGTAAACAGGCAAACAAGCAACAATAACTATGGCAGTAACAGCAAACAGAACCACAAACCCAGCGCCAGCTTTCTCGGCTGTCAGGCCCTTTCCCCTTTGATGCAGTTACTATCACAGCC
>NW_008237621.1:28131-30406 GCF_000691975.1 Corvus brachyrhynchos | reverse complement strand
TAGCAAGGGCTTGAAGCACCTGTGGGGGCAGGGTGGCCCGTCTCCCAGTGGAGCAGGGAAAGGCAGCCTTGGGAATCCCAGGGTTTCTCCCTGAGGCACCTGAGCAGATGGTGAACAGCTTCCTTTTTTAGTAAGGTGGAGTGTTAGGGTCCCGGTGCAACAGCCGCTCCAGTGAGCAGGCTCCACTCACAGTAGAAGGAAGGAAGCCGAAAGCAGAAGCCCGCAGCAGACAAAATCCCTCCACAACGATGGCAGCATCTCTCTGTCCCAATGCTGAGAATGCCAGCCCACCTGGGGTGTACCCAACCCCCAGGTGAAAGAGAGTAGCCAGTTCGACCCCTCTCTCTGTGGCCACATCTTTTGTTTTTCTTAAGCACAGAGTAATTTGTTGCCCTGGCAACATATATGGGAAAAATTCTTTAAGAGAAAAAGAAAACAGGAGAACTCCTAAAAACCCCAACACCTGCTTAATAGATAGAATTTAACAGCATGAGTAAAAGAACTTTTAAAGATGAGTTTCTACATATTAGTTATCATCATAGTTGTGTTAATAATAGTGCCTTGTTTGCTTCAGTGTATTCAGCAAATGATCAACAAAGCTATTAAAGGAGTCTACATAGTTCAAACAGGAGGGGGAGATGTTGGAGTGAGAGCTCCTCTGGACTCAGGCCCAGAGGAAAGCCAAAGCACAGGGGTTGAATTAAAACCTTTGGATAAGCTGAGATACATGAAGTCACACCAAAGTGAAATAGAAATATAGATTTTTAACTTTTAGTAGAAATATATGCTAAGTGCTTTAAGCATTGAAAAGCTGCAGCAAAGAGACCTTAAACACAGTTCTTACTGCAGCAGTGTTACCTTTTCACAGAATTTCTTTACTTTAGACAAAACATAGATGGAACTATGCTGTTCACATTTTTTAGATAGAGTGTTCACATAAACAATAGGAACTGATAGAAACTGTATGCGCAAATCTGTGTAATACCTATTTAACACTTGTGTAAGACTTAGGATTGTTAGAATTAGACCAGGATAGGTTAAGAAAAAAAACTAGAATCGTGTGTCAATTTTATTGGCCAATTAACAAATATAATCCACACTTCTGTAAGTTTAGAAAATAAGAAGCTGTTTTCTACTTGCTGTCTGCCTGCTGCTGCTGTTACTGCTTGGCCTTATCATGTAACCCCTTCAAACTCTACCTTCAGAAAACTATGAGACTATGAAATAAAGAACTTTATCAAGACAGCAGCCTCCTCTGCTCTTTCACCCTCATCCGAAAAGGGAAGGTATCCCATCAAAAGCTCAACAATACTGTTGATATGGGATATATCCTGGGTTTAAGGCAGTGGATTCTTCTGGTTTTTAGTTTTTCATAGAATCATAGAATGGTCTGTGTTGGAAGGGACCTTAAAGATCATCTAGTTCCAACCCCTCTGCCATGGGCAGGGACACCTTTCACTAGACCAGGTTGCTCAAAGTCCCATCCATCCTGGCCTTGCTTCACCACCCTCACAGTAAAGAATTTCTTCCAAACATCTAATCTAAACCTATTCTCTTTCAGTTTAAACCCATTCCCCTTTGTCCTATCACTACATGCTGTAAGGCCCCAAAAATTCGCTCAACGAGCCTCTTAAAAGGGCTTACAGGTTTTTTCGTGTACTCTGAATTAGATGCATGGAAGAAATATCAACAAGATATTCTCAAGAGGTCAAAACAACACAAAAACTTTACTATTAACTTCAGAAAATCAGAGAATGTCCTGGTTTAAAGGACAGGTGTCTGCCAAGGAAGGCGGGAACCTCCCTTGGAATGGAAAATGTGACCCCCTTCCCTCCAAATTATTATAACTTTGAAATTACAGGGCTTTCAGGCAAAGATATGGGAAAAGGAATAACAGTTCTTTACTAGTATGTGTATGTATCACAAGACGAACAACAATGGCAGCAACAACAAACAGAAAGAGAAACCCAATAACAAGCCTTCTCTGGGCTGTCAAGCACTTTCCCCCTTGGTGTAGTTATGGTCACAGCCGGCAGGGGCGCTGTTGGTGCTGGGCAGGGTAGATGCTATGATTCCCCACAGTTGTAGAGGGCGCTATGGTGCGAGCAGAAGAGAGAGAAAAGAGGATTCCTCTGCAAACTCATGGGGGTCAGCTGGTCTCAGTGCCCCTCAGGAAGCTGAATACTGCAGCAGAGGAAACCTCAGAGCAGCAGACTGGAACAGCAGAGGCGGGCACACCTGGGGTGGCAAACAAAGTGTAGCAGAAACTCTGCAG
>NW_008237621.1:24206-28001 GCF_000691975.1 Corvus brachyrhynchos | reverse complement strand
CCTCGGCGGGTCTCAGGGCTCAGGGTTCCAGGTTTTCCCCTGGGGCACCTGAGTAGATGGTGAGGGTCCTTTTCCAGTGAGGTCGGGTGTTAATAAGGTCCCAGTTCAACAGCTGCTTTTACAGGCAAAGGCTCACCCATGGTAGGAGAAGCAGTAGGACAAAAGCTCTGCAGTGGCAGTGAATCCTCTGAGCAGCAACAGTCCAGCACCAAACCCCACCTGTCTCCACTCTGATCCCGAGAGAGAGAGGAGCCGAGCCCAGCCCCTCACCCCCCAGCCAAAATTTCGCAGTATCTCTGCCCTTCCCAAGAGAAAACCCTCCAGCTAAGAGAGTAGCCAGCTGCACCCCTCCTCCTTCTCCCAGCCACATCTTCTGTTCTCTTAAGTACTGGTCGTTATAATCTCTTAGGCAACAAATGGGACGAAATTCCCTGAGAGAAAGAAAAAAAAAAAAAGAAAAAATCCTAACCTCCAACAACTCCCCAGGAACAAAGAGAAACTCACAATAGCAAAGTAACCCCTCCCCCCAAGATGGTGCCCTCTGCATAGGACTGCGCAGCCTAGAAGACAGGAGGAAGATGGTGTACAAATCCCGCTCGACTCAACCTTCCCCCTGGAACAAAAACCGGGAAGGTAGGCCCTTATGAAGCAGTTCTAGTGGCAGATGGGAATTGCTGATGTGTGAGGTCAGTGCTGCTGCTCACTGCTTCCTCCTGCCATCTGCTGGATTCTGCTGGTGCTGCTGTCTTGGGTCCCTGTTCCGATAGAGGGGGGAAGAAAATGGACTCTCGAGCATTGACAAATGGTGGCCCAACCCCAGACCAGCTCTGGCTCTGTGCTGCTGACAGGTATTGCAAATTTCACTCTGAAATAGTTTTTGATTGCAAAATGCAGCTTCTCGGGTTGCTACTGTTGCCAGTAGAGCCAAGAGGCAAGAGAGAGCTCTTCCTGAGTGCTCTGACTTTTAAAAGCTCAGGCACCCTCCCCCTCTGCCCTACGGTTCCATTTTCTGGCTGCAGGGGGTCTTAAAGAGACAGTAACAATTTTTTTGGCACAGATAGATATGGAATACAAACATTTTAGGTTACCCATGACAACCAAACCCGTCATTGGTTCTCAAACCTGAAATCTTCCTTCTTCTCTTTTGTCAGCTTAACCACTTATGTCTTGGTCTACACCTGGAGAGAACTTTCAAGCTGCTACTTCAGCTCTTCTGTCATCTCTGTTTCTCCCTCCTTCTAGGGGTCACCAAGAGTTCAACATCCCCTTTTTCTGCACAATCATGCTTTACACATTGCTTACTGTTACTACATATGCTTCCCTTGGTATAGTAATTTTATGCTTTGCTCTGAGGAGGTAGGAAGAGGTATACAAATTTGATTCCATAATCATGTGAAAACCTAAGGTAAATTTAGGGAGGAATCTTCTCCACCCACTGTGGTAACCAGAGAGAAAATATAAACATTATAAAATATTGCTTGCAACAAACTTATATAAAACACATATTAAGATAAATATCTTAAAACTTAACAAGGTAAAAACATGTAAACACTCGATGCAGTGAAGAACAGCAACTCTTCATTCCTGTTGCCACTTCATCTCATGTAACACCTCTTCTTTTGGAATACCTGTAAGAAGAGAGAAAAAGAAAACTCAGTCCTGCTTGGACTGGTTTTACAAAGAAAGAATTGTCCATCTGATGGCATTTTGGTTTTTTCTGCCATAGGCATCTGTGGCGTTAATTCTAGAATGAATTCAGTAATTCCATTCCTCACCTCTAGTGGCAGGCAAGGCTCTATACTCACTACCACCAGAAGGGGCAGTGTAGGAGCATTTTGCAAAGCTTCCTTGAGACTACAGGAGAAATTAATTTCCATTTATTTCCCATTTTATTTATTGAAGGTGGCACTGAGAGCTTGTTTTTTCAGTCTCGATCTTTAAATTTTTCAATAAATAATAACATGGGAGAAGGATGATGGGGCATCAGCTGTTTCACTTGCATTGGTTGGAGTTCAGCTGCCTCTCTTGGTAATTTTAGGACATTTTGGAGTGGGGATAGAGATGGGTTCTCCCCCTCCAACAGGTCCAAACTTTTCACACAACAGGTTGCTCCCTAGGCAAGAGACCACAGCTCTTCACCATGTGCTTTCTCCTCAGAAAGCTTGATTTAATTCTCCCCCATTAGTCAAATTCTCAAAACATTCCCTGTTTCATTTTCTTTGGGACGATTGCTAATTTTCCCTTGTAACTTAAAGAATTCTGTTGCAGAGTGAGATATCATTGCCATAGGCTCTGCCTCCTGGTAAAGTAATTCCATCTTTACAAGAGGGCAGAGCTTGGGGGGGAGGGGGTTGGCTTTACTGAGTCCTCCAGGGAGTGGAAAGAGGTGACATCATGTTCAGGAAGGCCCACCTCCTCCTGGACACTGGGAAACCCTGGTTCATTCTCCACACCTTCCCTATCAGTGTTAATTTGTAAATCTAAAGCTCTTTGTCTCTGGACAAGCTTGTCTAACTGTTTTTTCAGGTGTTGGGCACACTTCTTCTTGGCATTTAGTTCTCGATCTGACCTGAGGCGGGCTATTGTTTCAGCCTTGAAGGCAATTTGCAACTCAAGTAGCTCTTTCTGTTGCTGCTCAGCAACATATTTCTCTCTTTGTGCAGGTCTGAGCCCAACTTCCATCCATATGGATACCAAGTCTTTTCCTTATGAAGTTTTTCCCTCCCTTTATTTTGTGAAATTTCAGATTTTCCCCACAACTAACTGAAGATTGTGCATATTTCCTCAGCCCACATCTCTGTTTGGGGCTGGACAAGCTTTATAAGCTTTTAGCAACTCTATCAGTGGAGAGCAGTCCAGGTCAGTTTTTACCCGGGTTTCCATGACCTTCTGCCAGAGAATATCGGTTTTGACCAAAAATTAATATCTCCTTTATTCTACAACTAGGGGTTATCTTTGCATAAAATACCTCTTCATCACCTCAAGAGTACCCTGCTGTTGGAGGTTAGGATTTTTCCTTTTCTTTTTCTTTCTCTCAGGGAATTTCCTCACATTTGTTGCCTAAGAGATGATAACGACGATACTTAAGAGAGACAAAGGATGTGGCCAAGATGGGGGGAAGGGGTGCAGCTGGCTACTGTCTCTTAGCTGGGGGGCTTTCTCCTGGGAAGGGCAGAGATACCGTGAGATTTTGACTGGGGGGGTGAGGGGCTGGGCTCGGCTTCTCTTTCTCTCTGGACTGCAGGTGAGACGGTTGGGCTGCTGCTGTGGGGAGAATTCACTGCCACTGCAGAGTTCTGTCCTGCACTGCTTTCTCCTTACTGTGAGTGAGCTTCTGCTCGCAAGAGCAGCTGTTGAACTGAGACCTTTCCAACACCCAACCTCACTGGGAAGGTGACCCCGACCCCCTCCCCCTTCCCAAAGGGAGCATCTCCTGGCTGCTTGTGGTGACTGCTTGTGGGAGCCCACCTGCTGCTGCCCAGCCCTGCTGTTTTTCTGCCGCTGCTTCGGGCTTTTTTGCTACACTTTAACCCCACGCCCCATGTCCACCTGGACACCCCGTGGCTCCTGGCACTGCTCCGGAGTGTTTGCTACATTTTGTTTGCCACCCGGGGTGTGCTTCCCTCTGCTTTTCCAGCCTTCTGCTCCGAGGTCCCTGCTACAGTCCATTTTGCTATCTGGAGGAGCACCAGGACCGGCTGCCCTCCGTGAGTTTGTACAGGAAGCCCCTTTTCTCTCTCTCTCCTGCTGGCTGAGCCGCCATTAACCACATGGAGAGGCAGCTGACATCGCGCC
>NW_008237621.1:23501-24096 GCF_000691975.1 Corvus brachyrhynchos | reverse complement strand
TCTTTTATAGACTTTTTTCTTCATAGTCTAATTGGACAAAGGATCAGCCACCCCCTGGGTGGATTGGCTAGAAATCCTAAACATCCATTGTCAAAATATTTTTCTACTATACTATAAACAAAGCTTTGCAAGGTCGCAGGTGTTCATAGTTTATAGAACCCTAATAATATCTTCTGTGAGAGAGAAAAATATATCACGGGACTGGAAAGAAGCAAGAGAAATTCTTGCTAGCAGCAATATTGTATCCACAATTCCCCCTTTTTGTTTTTTAAGATAACAATGCTACTATCAATCTTAAATAGAAATTTACATCAGTTATTAATTCCAAATATGTCCTTAAGGCTTTAGTGATCTGACTCCATAACAAGAAATTTAAAGTTCAGTCTCTGCTTGTGGAAGGACCATCCCAGTCTCTGCTTGTAGAAGGACCATCTGCCTGATGGTTAACATCCTGGTCATCATCAGAAGAGTCATTAGGCTGATGATCTATATTCTGGTCGCCATTTGGATGGTTTGCATTCTGGTCATCATTTGGAGGTTGCCTGTTCTGCCTATGGTGCCGTAGGTCAGGGCAAACACATTTTGAAGGTAGCCC
>NW_008237621.1:21112-22261 GCF_000691975.1 Corvus brachyrhynchos | reverse complement strand
ATGCTGCTGAGCATGCCCGTGGCCTGCCACACCTCTTGCACTGGGGGATCGGTGTGTTCTCTTTTTGGCTCGGCTTGGGCCGCTTCCGTTTTTTCGCCTGTTTTGGTTGCTTTGGTTCACGACCAGAAGATGTGTGAACAGGCTGCAGGAACGCAGCCAAAGCAGACCTTTTCTGGTTCCCAGATTCCACCTTAGCGCAGGCCTCAACCATGTCTGTGACCTCAGGTTCTCCTGGTAAGGCATCTATGATTTTTCTGCACTCCTCTTTTGCGTTATCTCTCACTAACTGCCTTAACAACAAGAGCCGTAACCCATTATTTTCAACCTGCTTCTCGAGAGAAGCAGCAACTTTCTACGAAAGAGAGATGTGACTCTGAACTCCCTTGAATTATTTCAGTATATCGCTTTCTAGGAGCAGATAACTCAATGGTTTTCAACAGGGCAGCCGTGCTGACCTGTTGAGCTTGCTGCAGGATGCTAGAGGGAAAGGTACCCTGAATATTGGGATCAGAGAAGGGACTAGTCCCCATAAGAGCATCTTTTTTCCCCTGCACGTCTAGGATTGTCAGCAGGGAGCTGCATATTCCCTAACGCAGCCTTGTCAGCCAGCTTTCTCCAAGTATTTTCAAAAACTGCATATTGTACAGGTTGAAATAGGATTTGACCTAAGTGTCTGACATCAAATGGAGCAAGCGAATCTGTATTTATCACCCTTATTATCTGCATAACCTCAGCAGAACCAAGCCCATGTTGTGCAACCTTGGATTGCAGATCCTGTGCAACCTTCCGAGCAATTACCTCATGCTTATCATGCTGGCCCTAATTTGGGAGAGTCTTATACACTGGGAAAGCTTGGATCTCCCCTTTTGGGGTGTCACTACCATCCTGAACTACAGGCACAGCCTTTGGATGCAGTGTAACAGCTTCCCGATTACTCTCAGGATCCTCAACTCTGCTTGGCATCTCCAGTGTTTCCAATAAATTCCAATCGCCCTCCTCCAGAGCCCGCATCTTAAGTGACTCCCAGAAACAGTTGTAGTGTCTCGGACGCACTGTCACAGTGCAGTCCAGGAAGGTCCAGGGGTGAGACTGGAGCGGCCTTTTCTTTCGCCTCCCGGCTACAGCGGCTTTACGCCCCCGGGCCCAAGC
>NW_008237621.1:18832-19713 GCF_000691975.1 Corvus brachyrhynchos | reverse complement strand
CCCGCCTCCTTTTGGCACACAGCCGGGTGGTGCAGAGGCTTAGGGCTTGGATTGTCCTTCCAGCCACAGTTTGTATCCCTGGGGTTGTGGGTTTGAATCCGACATTCTTTAGTTTTCTCTCTTTGCTCTATAGAGTGTTTTTAGATCTTGTTGCTTTATTTTCGTGAATTTTCTGTTTATAAGCATAAAACTATGGGTGGTAATATTTCTTGTATGGGGACTGAAGTACCACTGAACACCCCTTTAAAATTTGTATTAGATAACTGGGCAAAGTTGGTTGGCAAAGATAAAACTCTTACAAAAGCAGAATTAATTAGGCTTTCTACATTGATTTGGCCAGCTTACAGGTTGCATAGCTGGCCACAATATGGCACTCTGGATGAAGAATTAATATTGAATTTAATATCGTATCATCGAAGAGACCACTCTTTCTTAGAACTAGAGTATGTGAAGCTTTTCTTGGCTGATTCTAAGTTACAAATACCTAAGAAAGAGCATATACTATTTTTAAGGAGAAAAGAGAAAAAGGTTAAGAAGTCTGTGTTGGACCTGACTGTCCTGGGTTGCAGTGTATTCTATTACCATCCTCATGAGCTGTTGAAATCAGGTGGGGCAGTGTTTCCCTGCCTCCTACCCCCCCCAGACTATCTTTCTGTTAATGGCCCATTATTGTCCTGCCGAATGACTCAGAGATAACTCCCTCCGGACTATCTTCTGTTAATGAGCCTCATCAACACTTGGCCTCATGACTCATTACCCCATTGTGAGATGCTCCACCCAGAGGGAGGAACCAACCATCCCATCCTGGATATAATCTGAGACTCTGAACACCAGAGACAACCCTTTCCACTGGATTTCCAGAGGACAGGAGCTACACAGAC
>NW_008237621.1:16232-17071 GCF_000691975.1 Corvus brachyrhynchos | reverse complement strand
ACAATATCCTTTAAAATTAGAGAGTCGCAAAGGACTGGCACCTATAATTGAAAAATTCCTCCACCATGGGTTATTAGTGCAATGTGAGTCCAGGTATAACACGCCAATCCTTTCAGTGAAGAAAGCTGATGGTAAAAGTTATCGGTTAGTCCAAGATTTGAGGGCAATTAACAAAACTACAGAGGACATACGCCCAGTGGTAGCAAACCCTTATACACTTTTGACCACACTGACAGATGAATTAGGGTGGTTTACTGTTGTGGACCTGAAGGATGCCTTTTTCTGCATTCCTGTGCCTAAAAACAGCCAGGAGCTTTTTGCTTTCGAGTGGGAAAACCCTGAAACAGGAAGGAAAAGTCAGCTTACTTGGACGGTCTTACCCCAGGGTTTCAAGAATAGCCCAACAATATTTGGAGGCCAGCTAGCAAAAGAATTAGAAGACTGAAGGAGACGAGAGCCAGGAGGGGTTATCCTTCAGTATGCTGATGACATCTTGATTGCAGCTAAAACCAGAGGTGACTGCATCCAATTTACTCTAAGCTTGTTAAACTTTTTGGGACAGAGTGGGTACAGAGTGTCCAAAGACAAGGCGCAGATCGCTATGGAAGCAGTAGTTTTCTTGGGACTTGAGATCTTCCATGGACACCGACAGCTCAGCAAGGAATGGAAAGAAGCCATCTGCAGACTTCCAGAGCCCCACACCGTGAGAGAAATGCAAGCCTTTCTGGAAATGGTAGGTTGGTGTCGTTTATGGATAGCAAATTATGGGTTGTTGGTGAAATCCTTATATGGAGCAATAAAAGCAGCTGAAAATGGCATTATAATTTGGACTGAAAGCA
>NW_008237621.1:10186-10931 GCF_000691975.1 Corvus brachyrhynchos | reverse complement strand
CCAATCACCCCCAAGGGGTGGCTGATCCTTGTCCAATTAGACTATGAAGAAAAAAGTCTATAAAAGAGTTTGTAAATAATTAAATAAATCAATCTTGCTGCACAATTCCTGCCTGCTGGATCTTCTCTCCCCCTCCTCCCTACAGCTGAGGAACACGGTGATATACCCTAGGACCTGGCCTGCGGTAATAAGCTCCAGCACTGTGCTTACCAGACTTGACTAAGCCTTTTGAACTTTTTACACATGAGAGACTGAATGTGGCACTGGGCGTATTGGCACAGCCCCTTGGAAGCCAACGGAGGGCTGTGGCCTACTTTTCCAAACAGTTAGACAATGTTAGCCAAGGGTGGCCTGGGTGTTTGAAGGCCGTGGCAGCTGCTGTCATCCTGATTCAAGAGGCCCAGAGGCCCGGAACCTCACCCTTGGAGAACACATTGTAGTGTATGTGCCACATGCAGTAGCAGCAGTACTGGAACAGAAAGGAGGACATTGGCCGTCCAGTAATCGGATGCTTAGATATCAGTCACTGTTGTTAGAACAGGGCGATGTTACCCTGAAAACAACTTCTGTTGTTAACCCTGCCATGTTTCTGTCCTCTACCTTAACTGATGATGTGCCTGAGCATGACTGTTTGCAGACAATCGAGGAGGTCTATTCCAGCAGACCAGACCTGAAGGACGTGCCCCTAGAAAATCCAGACTGGGAGCTGTTTACAGATGGGAGCAGCTTCATGAGAAATGGTAAA
>NW_008237621.1:8515-9497 GCF_000691975.1 Corvus brachyrhynchos | reverse complement strand
AGGAAAAGAGTTGTGTTAGGAGTAACAAAGGCAGGGGATCTTCCTGGAGATTACTGGCAAATAGACTTTGCTGAGTTACCACACAAAGAAGGATACAGGTACATACTGGTGTTGGTTGACACCTTCAGTGGATGGCCTGAAGCTTACCCCTGTTGCACTAACACAGCCAAGGAGGTTGTGAAAGTTTTGCTTAACCATATAATACCAAGGTTTGGGGTTCCTTTGGGTATGTCCTCGGATAGGGGACCACATTTTGTTGCAAATATGATTCAAGAAGTTAGCCAGATTTTGAGAATTGCTTGGGATTTGCACACACCTTACAGACCCCAAGCAAGCGGTAAAGTGGAACGCATGAATGGGACCCTTAAGGCACAAATTAGCAAAATTTGTCAAGAGACATCCATGACATGGGTTCAGGCCTTGCCTATAGCTTTGCTGATCTGTATACAACCAAGGTGAAGGGATAACATCAGTCCCTATGAAATATTGTATGGCAGACCATATCAAATTCTACATGTTCCAGGTGAAATTCACAAAAGGGGAAAACTTTATTTGCAAAGATATCTAATGGCTTTAGGTTCTACTTTGCAGAAGCTCCAGAATTACATCATGTTATCCAGACACATAGGACTGGACACTCCTGCACATCCCTTCCAGCCTGGAGACTGGGTCTATGTTAAGTTGTGGGACAGTGATCCTCTACAGGCCAAGTGGAGAGGACCATTCCAGATTTTGCTGACCACCCTCACTGCAGTCAAAGTTTCTGACAAAGGACCCTGGATTCACTACTCCAGAGTTAAGAAGACTTCTGCTCCTGAAACATCTGAGAAAACAGAGACTGATACAAATGAAGATGATGTAGTTTAAATGATTTTTCCTGTGCTTATTATTTACGCAGTTGGTAACCCTGACTCAGGTTTGGAACCAAATTTTGCATATGATTCTAGTCCAGAGTATATCCAAAGACATTCATTTGGATACA
>NW_008237621.1:4694-6800 GCF_000691975.1 Corvus brachyrhynchos | reverse complement strand
GTTCCAGTCTGCTGCTCTGAGGTTTCCTGCTGCAGTCCATTCAGCTTCCTGAGGGGCACTGAGACCAGCTGACCCCCATGAGTTTGCAGAGGAATCCTCTTTTCTCTCTCTTCTGCTCGCACCATAGCGCCCTCTACAACTGTGGGGAATCATAGCATCTACCCTGCCCAGCACCAACAGCGCCCCTGCCGGCTGTGACCATAACTACACCAAGGGGGAAAGTGCTTGACAGCCCAGAGAAGGCTTGTTATTGGGTTTCTCTTTCTGTTTGTTGTTGCTGCCATTGTTGTTCGTCTTGTGATACATATATATACTAGTAAAGAACTGTTATTCCTTTTCCCATATCTTTGCCTGAAAGCCCTGTAATTTCAAAGTTATAATAATTTGGAGGGAAGGGGGTCACATTTTCCATTCCAAGGGAGGTTCCTGCTTTCCTTGGCAGACACCTGTTCTTTAAACCAGGACATCTGCTGGCTGCACCAATTAAAATGTAAGGCCCCAAAAATTCACTCAACAAGCCTCTTAAAAGGGCTTACAGGTTTTTCCATGTACTTTGAGTTAGATGCATGGGAAAAATAGCAACAAGATATTCTCAAGAGGTCAAAACAACACAAAAACTTTACTGGCAACTTCAGAAAATCAGAGAACTTTGTGATAAAAGTTTAGGGCAGCACTCAATCACCATAAGGCATTTCAAAAAGCATTAACTTAGCCCATTCAACTTAGCAAGCTTCAAGCTCATCCAATTTTAAGGTTCTCAAAACTCCAAGAAGAGGGAATTAGAAAAAGGAGAAGAAAGAGAGAAAAGATATAGAAAAGAACAAATATAGCTACCACTCCTGGGTTCCAGTGTTGTCTCAGCTGATAGAAATTCCAAGGGGAGGTAGGGTCACAACGTGCTTACCTCATGTTCTAGCTTAAGTACCCTTTGGCTTCCTGGGCCCTTCCCCTGGGTGGGACTTTCGGTCATCTGGCCACTCTGGGGCTAAATTTGGGCTCCAGGGGTGGGATGTGGAGCATTGCCACCAGTGTACCAGTGATTGGTTGCCACTATGGGGCTGGGCTACAGGCCATAGAGGGTGGGGTGTGCAGAGCAGGACATCACCTCACCACTGCAAGGCCCAACCTGCCCCTTCCTCCACACACGTGCCCAAAATGTTTCAAGCCAGCAATCCTTCCAGTCTCTCACACATGCCCTTGCAAAACATCTCTTCCCATCTTTCTTGTAGTTGAAGGACTACACGTTACAGAATTATAATTGGCTTCTAGGGACAAAATTTCTCAAGCAATCTATCTTTGTAGCCAAGAAAGCCAATGGTATCCTGGAGTGCATTAGGAAGAGCATTGCCAGCAGATTGAGGGAGGTGATCCTGCCTCTCTACTCAACCCTGGTGAGGCCACATCTGGAGTACTGTGTCCAGTTCAGGGCTCCTGTATTGGGTTTTCATGGTAAGGCTTTGGTAGCAGGGGGGCTACAGGGGTGGCTTCTGTGAGAAGCTGCTAGAAGCTTCCTCCATATCTGTCAGAGCCAATGCCAGGTGGCTCAAGGATGGATGTGCTGCTGGCTAAGGCTGGGCCAATCAGAAATGGTGATAACGCTTCTGTGATAACATATTTAAGAAGGAAAAAAGTTATTGCACAGATGTAATTGCCCTCAGAGAAGAGAGGAGTGAGAATATGTGAGAGGAACAACTATGCAGACACCAAGATCCGTGGAGGAGGGGCAGGACGTGCTCCAGGTGCCAGAGCTGAGGTTCCCCTGCAGCCCATGGGGAAGATCATGGTGAAGCAGGCTGTCCCCCTGCAGCCCATGGAGGTTTACAGGGATACAGCGATCCACCTGCAGCCCGAGGAGGAGACCCACACCAGAGCATGTGGATGCCCGAGAGAGGGCTGTGAACCTGTGGAAAACTGGTGCTGGAGAAAGCTCCTGGCAGGGACCTACAGACCTGTGGAAAGAAGAGCCCATGCTGTATTACAGCTGGTGAGGGGTCAGTAGCTCTGACCGAGGAAGAGGTGACCGGTCTGGAGAGATGGTCCCGAAAGGAATCGCCTTCCCGAGGCCTGGTGTCTTCCCTCAGCTGCTAGCCAGGAGGGCCCATGCAG
>NW_008237621.1:900-2259 GCF_000691975.1 Corvus brachyrhynchos | reverse complement strand
CTGGCCTTTTTTATTAAATGTGCCATTACTTCTTGGAAGGTGGTTAATGTCTTTGTAGGTTGATTGCTTGTGAAGATCCATTCAAGTATCAGCAAAGGGTCTCTGAGTTGAGGGTCCTATTGGAAGATTAGTCCGTGGAAACGGGGAGCCTTACCCAAAACTGCAAACTGGAGAAGCAGGCTGGGTTCGACGCGATGGGGTTGGCGTGAAGACAGGGCTTCCTGGACTTTGGTGATGGTATCTTGGGCTTCAGGCGTGAGGGCACGTGGAGAGTCCAAGTCTCTGCTGCCGTGGAGAAGGTTGAAGAGGGGAGTGAGGTCGTCTGCTGTGACTCCTAGTAGGGGGCGTATCCAATTTATGGATCTGCACAAGCTATGTAAGGGTTTTGGGATCCTCTCTGATGGTGGGTTGCTGGGGTACAATAGTTCTCTCATGGATCTGGAGGCCGAGGTAAGTCCATGGGCTGGAGTGCTGCACTTTGTCCTCACGAATCTCGAACCCTGCTTCTTCCTTCAATTGTTTTTTTAAGAGTTCGGTCCAAATAAGTTTTTTCGGATGCACAGATTAGTATGTCATCCATATAGTGGTAGATGATTGCTTCTGGGAAAAGGCTTCTGACGGGGGACAGAATGTGGGCGACGTACCACTGGCAGATGGTCGGGCTGTTCTTCATGCCTTATGGGAGGATGAGCCAGTGGTATCTTCTGAGGGGGGCTTGTTCATCAAGAGAGGGGACGGAGAAGGCGAACCGTGGTGCATCCTGAGGATGGAGCGGGATGTTAAAGAAACAGTCTCTTATGTCTATGATTGCAAGCATCCAGTTTCGAGGCCGTATCGACGGTGATGGCAGGCCGGGTTGGAGGGGGCCCATGTCTTCAATGACCTCATTGATCTTTCGTAGGTCATGGAGTAGTCTCCATTTGCCTTTGCCGGGCTTTTTCAGTACAAAGACGGAAATTCCAGGGGCTTGTGGTCTCGGTGATGTGACCTTTGGCGAGTTGCTCTTCCACCAGGGCTTCCAACGCACTGAGTTTTTCTTCTTCAAGGGGCCACTGCCTCGTCCACTTTGGGTTGTCAGTCTTCCAGGTGAGCAGGGGAGTAGGTGGTAGCGCGCGTTTCTCAGTGGCCCCAGTCAGAAATCCTGACTGGGAATGGTGAGGGTGGCACCCCACTGGATAGGTCTCTGCCCCATAGAGTGATGGGGGCCCTTACCATGAATGGTTGGGTGGTCGCTATCTTGCCCTCGGGTCCTTCAATGACAACATTTCGTTTGCTTCTCATGGATACTGCAACCCCACCAATCCCGGAGATCATACCTGCCACTGGCTCCCGTTTCCCATCACCCGGCCCCCCCCACGC
>NW_008237621.1:0-742 GCF_000691975.1 Corvus brachyrhynchos | reverse complement strand
AGGAAAAAGGCTTGTGCAATTGGTGTTCCCTGTGGGAGAAAGAAAGGTGTGTCCGTGCAGCAAAGCTGGACAAGAATCTCTTGTCCAAGGTGCACTGTTTGTATCTCAGGTAATACAAACATTTGTTCTGGACCATGTAGAGTATTGCTTAGGATAAGAATGTTCCATGGGCCGTTCTGTGGTCCGTACTTTCCTGTGGGGATATGATAAAAATGCTTGTCAACAAAGTTAAATGGCAGTGCCGTTACCAGCTGACGTCTGGTTCCGATCAGTAGCATTCCGTGTGTTGGATCCCTCTCGTGTTCTGGGATCGCCTGAGATGATGGTGCCGGGTGAGGTCCAGTTGTCTGCTCTCGGTGACCCGATGTGGAGTTTGCAGCCGAGGTGGGGTAGTATGGCCTTTGATTTGTTGTCTGAGCACGGGGCCTTGACACCGCGCTCCGATGGGAGTTTTTTGACCGCTGCTGGTGCTGTTGCTGCCTCTGGTGCCTTTGGTTGGCGGCACGACGGTCCTGGGTGGGTGACCTTTGTGGGCAGTCCTTTATAAAGTGTCCAAGTTCGCCACAATAGAAACAGCAGACATTCTCCTTGGAGACTGCTGCAGCAAATGCACCGGAAACTCCCTCTGTGATGCCCTTTACAACTGCTTGGGTCATTGTGTTTTCTGTGGATGTGTGTCTCATACAGGTTTCTATCATTTGTTTTATTATGGGTTCTGTGTCCATGGGTAGGGCCCTCAAGA
>NW_008237620.1:10064-11158 GCF_000691975.1 Corvus brachyrhynchos | reverse complement strand
AACTGATGAACCAGTGTGGATTGACCAGTGGTCGCTAAAAAGTGCAAACTTAGAGGCAAAACATTAGTAAATGAACAATTGGCTAAAAGGAACATCAACTAATAGCCCCTGGAACTTGCCCATGTTTGTAATACAAAAACCGGGAAAGAACAGGTGGCGCCTTCTCCAGGATTTCAGAAACATCAGTGAGGTTACTGAAGACATGGGACCCCTTCAACCAGGTATGCCATCACCTTCAATGCTCCCACAACACTGGAATTTGGCTGTCCTTGATATTAAAGATTGCTTCTTTCATATTCCACTCCACCCTGCAGATGCCCCTCGATTTGCATCTGTGCCCTCTATTAATCATGAAACTCCCATGGAACATTACCATTGGCTTGTGCTTCCCCAGGGTATGAAGAATTCACCAAGCGTCTCTCAAGAGTATATTGCTAAGATTCTATCTCCCATCCATGCTAAAGCAGAGAAAGCCATCATCCTACATTACATGGATGATGTGGTGATATGTGCCGCCAATAATTAGTATCTTGAGCGGACACTTAACATGGTGATTGAGGCCCTAGAGGCCAAGGGCTTTGAATTACAACCTGAAAAAATGCAGAGAACAAGCCCTTGGAAATACCTCAGACTCAAAATCACAGAGACTTCTATCATCACAGAGACTTCTAGCACCCAAACACCTGTCACCATTAATAATAACCCAAAACATTAGTAGAATTGCAGCAGCTCTGTGGGTCATTGAATTATATAAGACCCTGGTTGGGACTCACCACAGAGGATGTGGCTCCTATTATGAACCTACTGTCAGGGGAAGGCAGTCCAGCACCTCCTAGATCCCTGACAGACGAGGCAAGGCAGTTTCTCAAAAAGATACGAGATAATTTCCACCAGACAAGCACACAGGTACCAGCCCTTCCTACCCTTTAAGCTTGTCATTCTAGGGGAGGTACCACACTTTCACAGCCTCATTTTTCAGTGGGACAAAGAGCAGAAGGAACCCCTCATCATAACTGAACGGGCGTTCCTCCCACTCTAACCTTCTAAGAGCATCACCAAGCCACAAGAACTGATGGCAAAAATTATCATGAAGG
>NW_008237620.1:8484-9619 GCF_000691975.1 Corvus brachyrhynchos | reverse complement strand
CTCGTCTCTCTCTCTGAGCTGGTCTGGTCTGGAGGCTGCCCTGCAGAGCTGAGCTGGAATCACGAGCTGACAATCACTGAAGAGCTGACAGTCTCTGCAAGGGCCCTCCTGCCAGCAGCTGAGGGAAGACACCGGGCCTCGGGAAGGCGATTCCTTTCGGGACCATCTCCCCGGACCGGTCACCTCTTCCTGGGTCAGAGCCACTGACCCCCTCATCACCAGCTGTAATATATTACCTGCTCCAAAGTAATATAAATTTACAATTTGCATTAGACAGTTAGGCCAAATCTCCAATCATTACCCAAAACATGACATGTTTAATCTGGCATTCTCTTTCATCCCTCGAGAGGTTCAAAGTAGAAAACCCCTTGATGCTCTAACCATTTTTACAGATGGTTCGGGGAAATCTAAAAGGTCAGTCCTGACGTGGAAAAATCCAAAGATGCAGAAGTGGGAATCTGACGTCAAGGTAATCCAGGGGTCACCACAAGTAGCTGAACTGGCAGCCATCGTTAGAGCATTTGAGAGGTTCAAAGAACCCTTTAATTTGGTCACTGATTCAGCACATGTAGCTGGAGTAACTGTGAAAGCAGAACACTGTCTCCTAAAAGAAGTTTCAAACAAAAAAATTTATTATCTGCTCTCAGCTTATTTATCTGGTTTCCCACAGAGAGCATCCCTATTTTGTCATGCATCTGAGGTCACATACAAACCTGACAGGATTTATTGCAGAAGGTTTTCTCAAAAAGTGTAAATTGTATAGGTTGAAATAGAATTTGACCTAAGTGTCTAATATCAAATGGAGCAAGCAAATCTGTATTTATCACCCTTATTATCTGCATAACCTCAGCAGAACCAAGCCCATATTGTGCCACCTTGGATTGCAGGTCCTGGGCAACAGATTTGCTTGCTCCATTTGATATGAGACAGGTCAAATTCTATACTGGGAAAGCTTGGATCTCCCCTTTTGGGGAATCACTACCATCCTGAACTTCTGGCACAGCCTGTGGATGGAGTGTAACAGCTTCCCGATTACCCCCAGAATCCTCAAATCTATTTGGCATTCCAAGTGTTTCCAATAACCTCCAGTCACCCTCCTCCAATGCTCGCATTTTAACTGACTCCCAGAAATGGT
>NW_008237620.1:4942-6890 GCF_000691975.1 Corvus brachyrhynchos | reverse complement strand
CAGGCAGGAATTGTGCAGCAAGATTGATTTATTTAATTATTTTACAAACTCTTTTATAGACTTTTTTCTTCATAGTCTAATTGGACAAAGGATCAGCCACCCCTTGGGGGTGATTGGCTAAAAATCCTAAAACATCCATTGTCAAAATATTTTTCTACTATACCATAAACAAGACTTTTCAAGGTTGCAGGTGGCTTGGTTGTTTACATACTCTGCTACCTCTTCTGTGAGAGAGAAAAGTCTTTCACAGACTTAGAAAATAGCAAGAAAATCCTTGCTAGCAGCATTTTTGTATCTACAAATATGTATAGGCGTATTGGGAAACTTAATGAATATGGAGTTTGTAACACGATATATACCAAGCTGAATGCAGCTGTTGGCACGCATGACTTTGGAGGAATTATCCCCCATGCGTCCCAGTGCTGGAATAAACATATCTACTTTACTACTTATTCCAGTAGTGGAGACTTTTCCGCATATCAGTTCCAAGAGTGCCATGTGGCACCTTGTCTTTGTTGGTTAAACCATTCCTTCCTTTGTACAATTTTCTTTTTATTGTTGTATTTATTGCTAGGTTCTTTAGTAAAGTGTGACTCTAATGTTTTTAACATCTTATAGTGTTGTTTTTCTTTGTTTTTCCCTTCAGCTCTTGTAGAAGAGGGGAGGGAGGGGCTCAAGGAGTCTTAACTTTAACCCACCGAGATTTTTTTTAAAACTGTTACATTTTTGGTGCCCAATGTGGGGCCTGGGAAAGAAGTTAGAATCACAATTTAATCGAGGCATTTGTGAGTTGGGATATAGAATCCCCTCCCTGACCATCATGTCAATCTATTAATAGAGATGTGGCATCTAGCTATGTATATATTCCCGTATACGCTCCTTATGATATTTGTCAAAGTAGGGAGAGAGATGAGGGTGGCTCTGGTAGCGTACAGTGCAATATTCATTTACGAAACGATAACATCAAAGGCAATGAGTGTGATAAATGAGTGAATGATAAATGTTGTCTTTCACATATATGATTTTAACATTTATAAGTGATAATGTACTATGTAGAAATAGTGATAAGGGAAAATGTAGTTAAGTAGAAACAAGATTAAGGTAAATTGTAACTTCGAAATAGTTGTAATATGTTGGGAAACGTAGTAATAAACATGGTAATAAATGTCTTTTGAGTTGAGAAACTACAGAGCCAGAAACCAGGACATCTTAAAGAAACAAAGATGATAAACCGCATGCATCCCAGGAAGTCTGTTATCTCATCAAAACTCACACCTCCCAAGGAAACTGTCAGCTACAAATTAGGCTGGAGACTGAGGAGGCACCAGAGAGGGGCTGCCTGTCTTCAATTCTGAAGCTATCCAGAGGACTGAGGTGGCCTCGTGTTGGCGGAAGGGGGCAGGGACTGGAGAGGGGGGAAGGTTGAGTGAAGTGTTGTCTTGGGATGACTTTACGATGATATATCTCATATTGCTGTTCTATGCCCAGAAATTAATTTTGTGCCTTTCTATGCCTTTAAACTGAGCCTGAGAGAGGAGAGAGAGGGAACCGAGCAAAGCTTTCAAAGCAGTTTGCAGTTTGTTTTCATGTTTCAAGGACACAGAGATAGAGACAGCTCTGCATTCAGCTGCGGCAGGAGTGGGAGGAAGCAGCTTGCTTTCCAGCCAGCTTTCGGCTTTCTTTTTCTCCGGAGAGAGACAGAGAGTTGAACTTTTGTTTTCCTGGGACTTTGTTTTTTTTTCCTCTTCTTCTTTTTTGGACTGTTTCAACATCAGAACACATCGGGACTTTTTCCACTGAGGTGGAGGCCCTGGAGGAGGGGGCCCCACCCCGTCCCAGCTCCGAGGAGGAGGAGAAAGGCTACCTGTGGAAGGACTCTGAAATTTTCCCAGGTTGTCTCTTGTTGGTGTGACACAGCCCACTGCGGGGCTGGGGCAGGCTGATGCCA
>NW_008237620.1:3064-4795 GCF_000691975.1 Corvus brachyrhynchos | reverse complement strand
CTTTCACCGGGGTTTTCAAATTCCCTATAAAACTGAGGACAAGCCTCGGGGAAGGATCCCATCACATTCCATCCCTTCCGAGCTTGTTCGGGTTGCGAAACTTCTAACAATAAACCTGTTAGAAGCCAGACCTGAACAGCCTCTCTCTTCCTTTGTCTCCGAGCTAATGTGAGCCGATACCATCTGCTCCTGCCGTGTTCCCTCTGCAAAGAAGCCAGCTAGCTAGCTCAGCCAGCAGCTCTTTTCCTGATGCCAAAGTCGCTTCTGCGACGCACAGAAGAACGCAGCTGGACTGTCTCTGACCTCGGGCACGCCAGAGCTCGTGCCTCGAGCACCAAGAACTGCGTTAGTCTCTCTACAGCAAGAGGTTTCATTATTTAGCATTATTATCCTCTTCCGGTGTGTTTGTTAAGTAAATAGTTTTAATCTCTTTTATTTTTTCCCAAACCTGGTGGAGGGGTGGTTGTAACCTGCCTTCTCTCAGAGGATATATTTCCAAATTTGCCCAAACCAGCACAAGTGTAAATTATTTTCTGGGCTTAATGAATATGTAACAGTTTAAGAAAGTACTTAAGTCCACAGTAAAATGAATGGAGGTGCACCTCTGGCAATATTGCCAAGCGCCCCAGCGCTGTGATATGCCTTTGTTCTACTAATAAATGTTCAATATTATGCTGCTAAAAATTCAGCTCCTGAATTCATTTTTCTCATGAGGATCATTTGGGATGTGTATTCATTGTTTGTCTATCCTGATCTGGGCTGCTACTGCTGGGGGTTTACTAATAATTACACCCAGCCTATGGGGGGAACAGAAAAGGATGATTTTCCCCAGGCTTTCACCTCCTTCTTCCCCTTCAAATCTGCTACAACAACTTTTGAGAATGTTGAATTCCCTCTGGATGTTAAGGATAGCATAATTTTGTTGTTAGTTCTGTTATGTCCCCTCTGTACAGTCTACACCTTGTTTAGAGACAGGACAAAGATTTCTAGGGAAGTTGTCTAGAGACCTGCCCCAGGGGTGGATAGTCATGAGTGTCATGGAATGTGGGAAGACATGGGCCAATATTTGGAGGATTTCTCCCCTCCAATGGTTTGGAAGTTCACCCCTGAACAACTACAGGACCCTATTAAAGTGATTAAATATGTGAAGGAAAAATGCTGTGGCAGTTCCAGAGAGGGGCAGCTTACTGCAACATGCTGGGCCCAGGCAGCTGCCTACCGGACACTGCTTGCTATTGATTCAAAGGAATCTACTCCACAGTAAGGTACTGTAAAGTAAAGCACACCTTTATTGGCCTTGCCAGAGGAAGATTGCAGGGGTTTGCACCTCCATATGCATGTCCGCCATGTTCATCTTACAAAGGTAATTTATACATTTACAAGTTTTGGCATTCACGCTTTTTGTTCATTTATCTAAAAGTTACAGTCTTAAGGGGTTGGGGTCTTACATAACTTGTGGTTTCTTTATCTTAGGGTTACAAACATGGCACACTATTCTTATACATTCATACACACCTATTTTTATAATATACACTTAATTTTACTATTACACACTGTTGCTATATTAGTTGTACTTAATTTAAAATTGTGTATTGATTATGTTCCTATTCTCTTATTACATTTGTCTTGATTTGAAAGACAGGTGTCTGCCAAGGAAGGCAGGAGCCTCCCTTGAAATGAAAAATGCAACCCCCTTCCCTCCAAATTATTATAATTTTGAAATCAAGGGGC
>NW_008237620.1:518-2739 GCF_000691975.1 Corvus brachyrhynchos | reverse complement strand
ACAAACCCCCTGGGGCAGCCAATCCCAGTGCCCAGCTGGACCCCCGGGAACAGCAGGCTGGAACAGCAGGGACGAGCACAAATCCCGGGTGGCAGATGAGATGTGGCAAACTCTGGAGCTGCAGCAGGAACCCCGGGAGGTCTCAGCAAGCAGGGCATGTGGGGCTACGATGTAGCGAAGGCTTGAATGCAGCGACAGGGGCAGGGTGGCCGCAGCCCAGCTCCCAGCGGGCTTGGGAATCCCAGGGTTTCTCCTTGAGGCACCCAAACAGATGGTGAACAGGTCCCTCTTTTAGTAAGGTGGAGTGTTAGGGTCCCAGTGCAACAGCTGCTCCAGTGAGCAAGATCCACTCACGGTAGAAGGAAGGCAGCCGAAAGCAGAAGCCCGCAGCGCTGACGAAATCCCTCCACAATGACGGCAGCATCCTTCCATCCCAACGCCGAGAACACCAGCCCACCCGGGGTGTACCCAACCCCCAGGTGAAAGAGAGTAGCCAGTTGGACCCCTCCCTCTGTGGCCACATCTTTTGTTTTTCTTAAGCACCCAGTAATTTGTTCCCCTGGCAACATATATGGGAAAAATTCTTCAAGAGAAAAAGAAAACAGGAGAACTAAAAACCCCAACAACATTTTTCTACCCTTTGTGGCAGTTCTTCTATTTGTCATTAAAATGGCAGTTTGCATGTGTCTTCCTTCTTGTCACTTAGCCTATAAGGGTGTCCTGTGTTGCAGTGTATTCTATTACCATCCTCATGAGCTGTTGAAACCAGGTGCGGCAGTGTTTCCTTGCCTCCTCCCTCCAGACTATCTTCTGTTAATAGGCCCATCAATGCCTTGCCTCATGACTCATCACCCCATTGTGAGATGTTCCACCCAGAAGGAGGAACCAAGAACTCCATCCTGGATATAATCTGAGATTCCGAACACCACAGACACCCTTTCCACTGGATTCCCAGAGGACAGGAGCTACATAGCCACCACTGGACCTTCTGAGGAAGAGCAGACCCTTTTTCTACAGGATCACCACTTCAACAGAACCACATCCACCACTTCAGGGGGACTGCAGCCACCATTTTATTGGACTGCCACCACCACCCTGACTAACATGGTGTCAGGTTGTATCCTGACTCTGTCAGTTTAAACCAGTGTTTTCTGCCTTTTTTCTTTTTAAATTTCCCCATTAAATTGTTATTCTGACTTGGTACCTCCCACTGGTTTGTTTTCAAACTAGTACATTTTTGGCACCCAATGTGAGGCAGGGTACTGAGAAAAGTCAGAATTACAATTTTGTATTGTAGAAGCCACCTACTCACTATGATGCTCAACATGCTTACATGGGTCTTGTACCCAGCTCTCTGTATTTTTCCGCACATGGGGAACTACCTGCCGGTTGTAATGCTCCTGTGTAGACCAGGGTATGGTATAAAATTTGATTTATTAGTCTATTATGGCTATTGCATGATAACCTCTGAGGCGATGAACATAATTCGGAATATATACTCAACTTTGTCTGCTTGTCCTATTTTAGGCTGCTACATCTGGGGCCTCAACAATTGACCCCAGCCCCTGGGGGGAGGAGTAAAGAATGTTTTTTTCCAGCCTTTCAGGCCTGACACAGCAGTTTTTGAAAATATTGAGTTCCCTCTGCATGTCAAAGACGGCATAATCTTGCTGTTAGTTCTGCTTTGTGTCCTCTGTACAGCCTGCACTGTGCACACCATGCTGAGAATCAGAGCTATGGCACAGCATCCTCAGGATGAGAGGGGAAATGAAGAGCAAAGCAACAAACACCATGTCTACACAGACTGTCACAGAGGAGAAAGAAACAAAACACAAAGCAACAGTGTCCATCTCTATGCAGACTGACACAGAGGAGAAAGAAACCAAACAGAAAGCAACAGTGTCCATCTCCACACAGACTGTCACAGAGGAGAAAGAAATCAAAAGCAAAGCAACAGCATCCATGTCTATGCAGACTGACTCAGAGGAGAAAAAAACCAAAAGCATCATCAGCGTCTCCACACAAACCGTCACCAAACCAGAACAGCCTAAACCGATAGCAGTTGCCCCCGTTCAGAAAAAGAAATCAAAAAGCAAATCAGTCCGCATAGTGACTGACGAGGATGCAGCAGGACCTTCGCACCCAGCAGAAGAGGCAGAGCCAGAGATCATCACTCGGTCGCTATCCCTGGGTGAGCTGCGAGACCTGCGGAGGGAATTCA
>NW_008237620.1:0-251 GCF_000691975.1 Corvus brachyrhynchos | reverse complement strand
GGCTGGAGATAATTTTCTCAGAAGACGAGAGATTTCCTAAGAGCCCGGATGGTGTCCAGTGCACATCACGGATGTGGCTGAGATTAGCACGCCTTGGACCGGAGATATACTCCTGTTACCTGGCAATGCTGCAATGGAGGGAAGGCGAGGACAGGGTGGGCGTCTTGGTGAACAAATTGAGAATTTACGAGGACACTGTCACCACCCCGTTTTGCACCCATGTCTCATCTGTGGAAACAAGGCTGGCTGAG
>NW_008237619.1:13678444-13679437 GCF_000691975.1 Corvus brachyrhynchos | reverse complement strand
GGAGGGAGAATATAACTTTGTTGGTGAAAAGATATGAATGATAAGATCAGCTCTTTGCAGGTGATCACTGAAGATCTGCACAACCCCCAGATCACTCTCTATGAACATGTTGATTGTCAAGGGAGGAGCGGGATAATAAGAGAAGCAACCAATCTGGCTGCAGGACATGACAATGACATCATGTCTTCCCACAAAGTCCAGAAAGGTGTCTGGCTGCTGTGTGAGCACAGTGATGGAAGTGGATTTCAGTACATTGCTCGAGATCATGAACACCTTCCAAATTACAAGGCAATCAATTTCAATGACAAGCTTTCCTTCCTGCGTCCCCTTCGCCCCGGCTGTGGCTGTTAGACTGCAGATCCTGCAACGCTGAGAAAAGATGCAGCCCCAGCAAGAAATGTGAGACCTTGTTCTCTGCCTCTGCTTGCGTCACTTTTTCCCAGTGTCACAGGACCACCGAAAGTGAGAGCTCTCTGCCATGCTGCACTGCAGATCTGTGCATGACTATCCTGCCCTGCACTCTTGTCCTGCTCCACAAATGGCCTCTGCCATTGTCTGTAATCCATTCTGTGTTGGTGCCAATAAAGAATCTCTTGCAATCAGCACTGGGACTGTTTTATGCACTGTTTAGTGTAGATAAATATTGTCCTTTTAAGATGATATGTCTCTGTATGTCCAGAAAATGTTTTGTGCAGTCACTTGCAAACATTTTCCATGGATCTCTCCTGTAGAATTTTGTCTCCTTCCAGTTTCCCTGGTCAGAAACACTGCAACCAGACTAAAGATCTTGGTAAGCATTTGGATTATTGCTGTGATGCTGGCCCAGCTCTCGCCTGTAGCCTGTATTTAACTATCCCATGAATCCTTGTATCTCAAGGCATTGATCATAGAATCCAAGAATCCTATGAAGTCTGGGGGTGGAAAGTTCCTTAAAGATCATCTCATTCCAACCCTCCTGCCACAGGCAGGGACACCTTCCACTAGACCCCCTTG
>NW_008237619.1:13669313-13677771 GCF_000691975.1 Corvus brachyrhynchos | reverse complement strand
TCCTGCCATGAGCAGCAGCCTGATGTAGAAAACCCTCAAGGTTCCTTCCAGCCTAAATGCTTCTAGAAGTCCATACACTCTCCTTGGAATGTCCTAGGCACAGCTACCCATGCACCAGAGAGGAGTGCAATCCTACAAAACAGAAAAGGTATAAGGAGGGATATAGAAGGGAATGTTTCAGGAAATTTGCATTTGCTATTGCAGAGGTTTGGGTTTTATTAATCAAAGACAGCATCTAAACAAATGCGGAAGTGTCAGGTCCAAAATTCTAGCAAAGGATTCTTGACAGTTTTTCAGTAATAGGAGGCTGAAGTGAAGGTGGAGAAGGACTTTGAGCCTTCAATATGGGGGATTACATTTGACAAGAGAGCAGGTGAGAGCCTGTGGAGGAATGAGGAGGGAAGTCTGACACTGGAGAGATGGAATTCATAAATGTCCAACAAGTAATCCCCAAGTTATTGTACACATGACTTGATGATGACACTTCTTCATTGAAATTGAACAATGGGTGAAATTAGGCAGAGAGCGACAAAGGCTTTTAAAACTTTCTTAGAATTCTTGACAGAAAGATTTAGTGTGGAAGGGACTTCTCTAGTCCAGGCTCTTACTCTCAGCAGATCTACCTTGAAACATGACCAGGTTACACATGGCCATCTTCAAGAGATTTCTGAACAGCTACAAGAGTGGAGATTCCCCAGGGTCTCTGGCCTTATTAAGCAGCAGTCTGGACCTGATGGCATCCAGAGGTCACTTTCGACCTGAATTGTCTTATGATCCCGCAATCCTCCTTGCTCGCAGGTTCATTCAAGCTCATGACTTAAGGATCAAGACTGGGAAATCCTAGTATTTCCTGAGCCATAGTGTTCCTGAGGAATCTTGCTATAAATAAGGGGTCTCAGCTGTCTACCTCACATTACAGATGTGCATGCTCCCAGAAGGTTTATTGGTGAGTCTGTTGTGGAAATACCACTCTCTTCCCCTCCCTCTTTCTTCAGAGGTTCTCAGGAAAAACACACAGATGCCTCTCCCTCCTGCAACACACATACATCCTGCTCCCAATGACTTCTCGATTTCTGACTCATTTAGGGTAAGAATCACATCTAGGACACATCACAGGTGCCATCCACTATTTCATTCCTGGTCCAGCCTTTCTCTGAATTCCTGAAAAATTGTGTATCAGGGAAAGAAAATGTATCCTGAGTGTTGAGAAAAGATCAGAGCTTTGTAGCTTTGGCCTCTCACAAGAATTTTCCCTGCTTCCCCCAAATAGAAAAGTTACCATATTTCTGTTTGCATGCAGCAGCTTTATTATGAATTTAACTGCAGAGAACAATTAATTGTTTGAAGCATTTGAGATCCAACAGGTCTGCCCCATTTCTTGACTTTCTTTGTCCTGTCTCATCAGTGACTGCAACTTCTAAGCAAAATTTCACTGTAGGTTTGCCAGTTAGCAGAAGAGTTTGCTGTCAAACCAAGGAAAGCATAAGAAGATTCCAAATTGGTTCTGTTAAGAGGTGGAGCTGCAGGAGTGGTCTGGTGTTTCATGGATCTTATCTCACATGCTTCTCTAAACACTGAGGTTGTTGCTTGGCCATCCTTGCTTTCCTAATGATTTCAGTCACTTGCCCTCTCACACTCACAGGGTTGACTCACTTGATTCACACATCTAAACTCTTTGGAACATGCTCTGAGGAAGCAGAAAAGCATCCTGGTCACCTAATTCCAACTTTTATGTAGTCTCTGAGCAAAGGATTCTCCTGTTTTGGCTCTTTTCAACCCAACTTACTCCTTTTTTAGACTCATTTTAAAGAGCAGCTGTTCTAGTCACTCTTTCTGTAAAGGTTTTACCCCACCTCAGGCATGACAATATTTAGTATATACAACCACTGAGAAATTAATTTTAGTTGTGTCTGAATGGCCTCTTTCTCACTCAATTCTGTTGGTGGACAAGAGGCCGAAGGGCAGTTGTGTGCTGCACGGCATGAGAACTGGGGGAGCAGAGAAGGGAAGAGTTTACTCCTATCTCCTCTGAACTGAGGCCACGCCTGGAATACTGCAGCTGTTTTAGATGCCCCATTAAAAGATAAATGCGAACGAATTGGTGAGAGCCCCATACAGGCCACTGGATGGCACTGGAGCATCCCATGAACCAGGAGAGGCTCAGGGGCCTGGTCCTGTTCAGCCTGGAGAAGACAAGGCTAACCGTTCTCAGAGAGGGGCACAGAAAAAGGACAACTGGAAAGAGTCGTAACTGGAAACAGGGAAGCTCTGACTGAAAATAAGGAAAAAAAAATAACACTAAGTTGTTATTAGCACTGGCAGAAGGACCAGAGATCCTGGGGAATCTCCACTCTTGTAGCTGTTCAGAAATCTCTTGAAGATGGCCATGAGTAACCTGATGTTTCAAGGTAGCTCTGCTGTGAACAAGGGCTTGGACTAGAGAAGTCCCTTCCACACTAAATCTTTCTGTCAAGAATTCTAAGAAAGTTTTAAAAGCCTTTGTCACTCTCTGCCTAATTTCACCCATTGTTCAATTTCAATGAAGAAGTGTCATCATCAAGTCATGTGTACAATAACTTGGGGATTACTTGTTGGATATTTATGAATTCCATTTCCCCAGTGTCCCACCCCATTCCTCCACAGGCTCTCACCTGCTCTCTTGTCAAATGTAATCCCCCATATTGAAGGCTCAAAGTCCTTCTCCACCTTCACTTCAGCCTCCTATTACTGAAAAACTGTCAAGAATCCTTTGCTAGAATTTTGGACCTTACACTTCCGCATTTGTTTAGATGCTGTCTTTGATTAATAAAACCCAAACCTCTGCAATAGCAAATGCAAATTTCCTGAAACATTCCCTTCTATATCCCTCCTTATACCTTTTCTGTTTTGTAGGATTGCACTCCTCTCTGGTGCATGGGTAGCTGTGCCTAGGACATTCCAAGGAGAGTGTATGGACTTCTAGAAGCATTTAGGCTGGAAGGAACCTTGAGGGTTTTCTACATCAGGCTGCTGCTCATGGCAGGATGGAGAATGGGGAGATTGTCCCACACCATGGTTATGAAGCCAGGGGAGAGAAAGCAGTGTGGAACAGGAAGGTTTGTTACTGTACTGCTGTGGAAACACTTCCTGCAAGGGGCTGAGGGAAGAGAAGATGCTGGAAAGAGGGGCACTGGGCTCAAGTGCGCCCTGGGCATGTGTGCAGGTGACACCGAGCTGAGGGGTGCGAGTGATGCGCTGAGGGAAGGGACCATGGAGAGGGACCTTGGCAAGCTCCAGCACTGGCACCATGTGCACCTCGTGCTTCAGAAAGGCCAAGTGCAGCTCCTGTGTGACCAACGCAGCGACCAACGCAAGGAAATCGGGGCAAAGAGGAGCTCAGCACCGAGGCAGATAAACACTGCAGTGCAGAGCTGCCATGTGACAGCTGCCACAACACCCAGCTCGGGGCGTGCAGCTGTCATTAGACAGTGATGGAGGAGGGCTGAGACTCTGCTCGTCCAGGTGAACTTGCACATGGCCACACAGATCAGGGAATTCCTCCTCCCTTATCAAGATACTACCGGTTTAGAAGCACAAGACTGGTTTAACCATTAGGACTAATGAATTAAAATTAGTGAAAACATTCTGTTTGACTGTGTGATTAAGAGCAGTAGAAGACTGTATCATCCCTCCAACTACTGTCTTGAGATACAACCAAGCATGTGATATTTAGGTACAATCTGCAGGTGAGAGTTTGGCCAGGATCAGCAATAATCTACATGCTCACCAAGACTTTTTGAGTCAAGCCTGAACCCACTGTTACAGACCAGTGAAACTGGAAGGAGACAAAATTGTCCAGGAGACATTCAGGAAAAATGTTTTCAAGTGACTGCATGAACCATTCTCTGGATGCACAGATGAATAAAACAGACCCACTGCTGATTGCAAAAGATTCTTTAATGACACCAACACAAAATGGATTACAGACAATGGCAGAGACCACAGTACCAAAAGTGCATTGTAAAGCAAATTACAAAGGAATGGGTGCAGGATCTGTACTCACATTTTCTGTTTCACTCAGCAGCAGAGACAACATGCAATGCTTCTACATTCCATGGCCCAGGACGCTGGAATGACACCTGAGGGTACAATAGGTTTCACACATCTGGCATGCCTTTTAGCTTGGGCACCCTTTCCTATCATCAAGCATGATGATTCTTGCATTTGTGGAGCAGGACAAGAGTGCAGGGCAGGATAGAGACGCACAGATCTGCAGTGCAGCATGGCAAAGAGCTCTCACATTCGGTGGTCCTGCCACACTGGGGGAAAAGGCAACACAAGCAGAGGCAGAGAACAAGGTCTCACATTTCTTGCTGGGGCTGCATCTTTTCTCAGCGTTGCAGGATCTGCAGTCTAACAGCCACAGCTGGGGCGAAGGGGACGCAGGAAGGAAAGCTTGTCATTGAAATTGATTGCCTTGTAATTTGGAAGGTGTTCATGATCTCGAGCAATGTACTGAAATCCACTTCCATCACTGTGCTCACACAGCAGCCAGACACCTTTCTGGACTTTGTGGGAAGACATGATGTCATTGTCATGTCCTGCAGCCAGATTGGTTGCTTCTCTTATTATCCCGCTCCTCCCTTGACAATCAACATGTTCATAGAGAGTGATCTGGGGGTTGTGCAGATCTTCAGTGATCACCTGCAAAGAGCTGATCTTATCATTCATATCTTTTCACCAACAAAGTTATATTCTCCCTCCTCAAATAACAGAAATTGGCCGCCATAGTTGACATGCTCATAAGCCACCCAGGGCTGGCCAATGACTTTCACTGAGGAGACAATATCATTCCAATCAGCATCCTTTAGATTGGAAATGTTGGTGTGGAATTCTTTGGACAAACCCTGGAAGTTGGCATGCTCATAAACGATGATTTTTCCCATCTCAGCAGGGCTTCTGGGGTTTGGATTTTCTGCTGTAGGAGTTGGATGGCGGCCTACAGAAAATGAAAACAGAAAACAAGCAATGCTTGTAAGAAGCCTTTAGACACCAGGCACAAAATGATGGGAAGCGTGGTGGAGAAAAGGAAAAGTAGAACATTTTTAGCAGAGGATAAACATAGCAGCAGCTGGAAAGGAGTGAGGGCATGACATAGAAATTTCAGTTTGCAGGGAAAACATAAACTTACATATGTGCCTACAACTGCCCAGTTTGAAGTAGTTGTGTGTGTTGGTTTAGGTGTATGCCCAAGAGTAAGTCGTAAAATATTTTCATGGTCACCCCTCAGAATCACAAATCACTGACCCCCTCCACCCTCTCCCTTGGTAAGGTCTCTCTGTCCTGCAGCAGCCGTCTCCTCATCCCCTGGAAGATGGGCTCAGTCTCTGCACATGCAGACAGCAGACCCTCACGGATGTGCTGCAACTCTCACCCAACACTGAAGCCTCCTTCCCTTCCCCTGCATTTCACAGCAGCTGCCCAAGAAACCCTTCCAGTTCTCCTGCACAAAGTGTGCCTCTCACCTTGATGTCAGCTGCAGGGCTGGGGAGAGCTGAGGGCGATTCCTCCAGTGCAGGGCTGCTGTTTGTGAAGGGCGTCTCACCTGCCTCCATTTATAGCTTGCACAGGAGTCTTGTGCCAGCGGGGGGCGTTCCCTCCAGTGCGGGGCTGCTGTTTGTGGAGGGTGTCTCCCCTGCCTCCATTTACAGCTTGCTCAGAAGTCTTGTGCAACACCCCATTCCACAGAACTGGGAAGTGGTATCATGCTCAGGGATCAAAACTCATTAACTATTTTATTTTAGTTTAGATGTTCCTACAGTCAGACATCTCGTTGCTCTCATTCAAAAGTCCATTGGAATGCGAGTGACTTGATGACATGGGGGAAGTTCAGTTCTTGTTTGTCCTTCTCCTCCAGAAGCCCTCTGAACCACAGTAATTGGAACACATTAATTGGAACAACCCCATCTCCTTTGGCAGCTGCTCATCGGACCCATGCTCCATATCCTTCAACAGTTCCCTTCTCTGGACTCACTCCAGCACCTCGGTGTCTTTCTTGCAGTGAGGGGCCAAGAACCGGACACAGCACTTGGGGTGTGGCCTCACCAGTGCCGAGTACAGGGGACAATCCCTGCCCTGCTCCTGCTGGCCCCTCTATCTCTGATACAGCCCAGGTGCCATTGGTCTTCTTGGCCACCTGGGCACTGCTGGCTCGTGCTCAGTTGCTGTCTTCCATTGTATGGGGGTTTTGTGACCGCAGGGCAGGACTCAGCCCTTGGCCTTGTTGAACTTCATCCAATCGGCCTCAGTCCATTGATCCCTCTGCAGAGCCTTCCTACCCTCCAGCACATCAACACTCACACCCAGCTTGGTGTTGCCTACAAACTGATGGAGGGGGAAGATCCAAGGATGGGGCATCCACACCTTTTCTAGATGACCTTTTCCAGTGCCTCACCACCCTCACAGTGAAGAATTTCTTCCTAATGTCTAACCTAAACCCACGCTCTTTCATCTTGAAAAGTCATAGTAAATATGTCTCTCTCTCTGCTTTTCTTATAAGCCCTCCCTTTATAGTTTGGAATGCCCCAAGAAGGTCTTCCAGAAGCATTGTCTTCTCTAGGCTGAACAACACCAAATATCTCTGCTTTTCTTTGCAGGAGGTTCTCCAGCCCTCTGACCATTTTCATGGCCCACCTCCACACCTGCTCTACAGGTCTGTATCTCTCTTGTTCAGGAAGCCCCACAGCTGCATGCAGCACTCCAGGTAGAGTCTCACCACAGCAGATTAGAAGGGAAGAATCACCTTGCTCCTCCTGCAGACGACACTTTATGCAGCCCAGGATACTGTTGGTGTTCTAGGTGCCAAGTGCACATTGTCAGGTCATGTCCAGGTTTTCATCCAGCAGTGTCCTCAGTTCCTTCTCCAGAGAGCTGCCCTCAGCCCATTCATTCCTCAGCCTGCACTGCTCCCAGTGATTGCCCTGACATCCAGTTGCAGGGTCTTGCACTCGGCCTTGCTGAAATTTATGGGGCCCACTTTGGGCCATTTCTCAAGCTTCTCAAGGTCCTTCTTAAGAGTCCCTTCCCTCCAGCACAGCAGTGCACCACTCAGCTTGGTGTCGCCTGCAAACTTGCTGAGGGTGTATCTGAGCCCATGTCTGTGACATCAAGGAAGGTATTTAACAGCACTGGTGCCAGTACAGACCCTTGGGGGTCACCATTTGCTCATGGTTTCCATTGATGCTGGTAAGGTTTATCGTGTACTCACTGTGTGCATGGCAGCGCAGGCATTTACACGCCAGCAGCATAGCACTACTGCTCCAAGAAATGGTACTTCCTCAAGGGAGAAGAGGTCTATAAAGATCTCTTCTTTTTATCAGAGTATCACCTACTCACTTAACCATTGACTTGCTCAGTTAGGGTGATTCAGCAAGGAGATGTGTCAACAATTAAATAATCAAACTGCTTCCTGCTTGTTATCTCTTCCTGTGTTTGTATCTGTAGGCACCTGAAGGACAGGGAAGTAATTTGAGACAGCCGGCACAGCTTCAGCAAAGGAAAGTCCAGTCTGAGCAACCTACTGGCCTTCTACAATGGAGTGACTACTCCAGTGGACAAGGGAAGGCTGCAGATGTCATCTACCTGGATTTCTGCAAGGCCTTTGACATGGTCCCCCACAACATCCTTCTCTCTAAATTAGAAACATGTAGATTTGGTGGGGAGACTGTTCAGTGGATTGGGCTTTGGGACCGTATAAATGACAAAACCAAGTTTGCTCCAAGGAGGGGAATTCCTTACAGGAACAACCAGCTGCACACATTTCACTGTGTCACAACTGTTTTCCTGATGATCTCTACACATCTCTGAAGGAAAACCTCTCATTACTGCTTTTGTCAGCAACAAGCTTTGCATTTTTTGAGATTTGATTTACAAGGATGGAGAATCTCATTTAAGCTTTGCCGTAGTATTGCTCTGATTAACCCAGAGTCAATAAGGCACTGCCAAGAAAACACAGCAGCAGAAGGGGGAGGAATATTCTGACAAAGAAAACCAAGAAGAAATGAAAGGAAGCATCAGCAACAGAATTGAAAGTGGGGCAGCTGTGTTGTTGGGTAAAGAGAAGATGTGTTTGAAGATGCGTATGGGGAAAAAAACCAAGTTGCTTCAGCCCTGCTTCTCACAATGGCTTTTCAGTGCTGGCTACATTAAAAGATGCTGTAAATTCATGCTGTGGGAATTCCAGTGCCAGATGAAATGAGCAGGGCAGAAAGCCACAGTGAAAACTTGCTAGCTTGCAAACAGCAAGTTTGAGAATTCTGTACTTGGAAAACAGCTTGAGTTTCCCCAAGTGAATGTTAAATGATGCAGCCAAAAAAACCCATAGATTAGACAGCAGAATATCCTGTCTGCTGGTTTCCCTCCCCTCCCCTGATGGTGGGCTGTTTGGGCGATGGAGCTGCCACTGCAGGTGAAGAGTCCA
>NW_008237619.1:13646189-13668044 GCF_000691975.1 Corvus brachyrhynchos | reverse complement strand
AGGAGTGGCTGCTACGTCAGCACAGCCTGCAGTGTTTGGTTCCAAGTGGGACAAAGCCCAGCAGTTGACAGCACAGCATGTTCTGGGCTTCACGTGTGGATCGTGCAGATTTCCAGCAATCAGCTGCAGAAAGCTGATCCTATCCTTCATCTTTTCCCCAGCAAAGCTGTGTTCTCCCTCCCCAGGCACCAATAATAACTGGCCTGTGTAATTTGGGTGCTCGTAAGCCAATTGAAGTGGAAATAACTTTACCCTTGGTGTTCTAGCCACAAGCCTGGAGCTGTCCCAGTTGCCTGCCTGTGCAGACTCCCACTCAAGGGCTTCTCTAACAACGCTGGGCAGAAAATAAAGGCCAAGTGGAGTGTAACCCCCACTCCCCACCAATAAACAAGAAGGAAGAACTGGTGGCAATGGGTATGGAGAAGGCTGAGGTACTCAATGGGTTCCTTGCCTCAGTCTTCACTGGCAGTCAGGTTTCCCATGTCTCTGGAGTCACTGAAGCTGCAAGTGGTGACTGGGGGAGCAAAGTCCCTTCCACTGTAAGTGAAGAGCAAGTTTGAGACCACTTGACAAAACTGAATAGACACAAGTCTATGGGACCGGATGACATGCATCCCAGGGTCCTGGAAATTCATGAGGGAACTGCCTGATTGTTGCCAAGCCACCATCCATCATATTTGAAAAGTCATGGCATTCAGATAAAATCGTTGGTGAGTGGACAAAGGGGAAAGATCACTCTTATTTTTAGAGAGTCAAGAAAGGAAGATCTGGGGAACTGCAGACCCATGACCCTCACCTCTGCTCCTGTGAAGATCATGGAGCAGATGCCCATGGAAGCACTGTTAAGGCACATGCAAGGCAAGAAGAAGGTTAAAGACAGCCAGCATGGCTTTGCTAAGGGCAGATCATGCCTGACCAATCTGGTGGCCATCTGTGATGGAGGGATTGAAGCCATCAGCAAGGGGAGACCAACCAAGGTCATGTACCTCGACTTGCTTAAGACCTTTGACGTGGTCCCATGTGACATCCTTATCTCCAAACTGGAGATACATGGGTTTGAAGGGTGGACTGTTTGGGAAATGGCCACACAGCCAGAGAGTTATGGTCAATGGCTCTATGTCCAGGGGGAGACCAGTGATTACTGGTGTCCATCAGGGCTCTGTCCTGGAACCAGTGCTTCTTAAGATCTTTATCAATGACACCCTCAGCAAGTTTGCAGATGACACAAAGCTGAGGGGTGCAGTTGGCACAACAAAAGGGTGGGATTCCATCCAGAGGGACCTGGACAGACTTGGGAAGTGATTCCATAGTTACCTCCTGAGGTTCCACAAGCCCAAGTGCAAGGTGCTGCACCTGGGTTGGGTCAATGCCAGACATGAGCACAGACTGGGAGATGGTCAGAAGGTGGGAGCACCTGTCCTATGAAGATAGGGTGAGAAATCTGGGCTTGTTCAGCCTGAAGAAGAGAAGGCTCCAGGGACACCTCCTTGTGGCCTTCCAGTTCTTGAAGGGGGCTTATAAGAAAGAGCAGGAGCCACTTTGTAAGTGGGCAGCCAGTAATAGGATGAGGGTGGAATGGTTTTGAATTAAAAGAGGAGAGATTTAGATTAAATGTTATGAAGAAGTTCTTTACTTGTGAGGGTGATGAGGTACTGAAACAGGTTGTTTAGAGAGGTTGTGGATTCCCCATCCCTGGAAGTATTCAAGGCCAGGCTGGATGGGACTTTGAGCAAGGTGGTCTAGTGGAAGGTGTCCCTGCCTGTGGCAGGAGGGTTGGAATGAGATGATCTTTAAGGAACTTTCCACCCCCAGACTTCATAGGATTCTTGGATTCTATGATCAATGCCTTGAGATACAAGGATTCATGGGATAGTTAAATACAGGCTACAGGCGAGAGCTGGGCCAGCATCACAGCAATAATCCAAATGCTTACCAAGATCTTTAGTCTGGTTGCAGTGTTTCTGACCAGGGAAACTGGAAGGAGACAAAATTCTACAGGAGAGATCCATGGAAAATGTTTGCAAGTGACTGCACAAAACATTTTCTGGACATACAGAGACATATCATCTTAAAAGGACAATATTTATCTACACTAAACAGTGCATAAAACAGTCCCAGTGCTGATTGCAAGAGATTCTTTATTGGCACCAACACAGAATGGATTACAGACAATGGCAGAGGCCATTTGTGGAGCAGGACAAGAGTGCAGGGCAGGATAGTCATGCACAGATCTGCAGTGCAGCATGGCAGAGAGCTCTCACTTTCGGTGGTCCTGTGACACTGGGAAAAAGTGACGCAAGCAGAGGCAGAGAACAAGGTCTCACATTTCTTGCTGGGGCTGCATCTTTTCTCAGCGTTGCAGGATCTGCAGTCTAACAGATTTGATTTACCAGGATAGGGAATCTCATTTAAGTTTTGCCATAGTATTGCTCTGTTGAATCCGTAGGTCAAATAAGGAACTTCCAAGAAAATACAGCAGCAGAAGGGGGAGGAATACTCTGACAAATAAAACC
This sequence comes from Corvus brachyrhynchos, assembly GCF_000691975.1. Lineage (NCBI taxonomy): Eukaryota > Metazoa > Chordata > Aves > Passeriformes > Corvidae > Corvus > Corvus brachyrhynchos. The sequence continues at coordinate 13,665,531 of NW_008237619.1, read as the reverse complement.
AAGAAGAAATTAAAGGAAGCATCAATAACTGAATTGAAAGTGAGGCAGCTGTTTAAAAAAATCAAACAAGTTTTACCATTGGGATCAAGCATTCGGCCAATTCAAATTTATGAAAAGAGTCTGTTTGGTTATGTAATTTGGGCAGTAGAAGACTGTATCATTGGTATGATCAATGTCTTGAGATACAGTCAAACATGATATTTAGGTACAGTCTGCAGGTACAATCTGCAGAGTTTGGCCAGGATCACAGAAATGATCAACATGCTCACCAAGACTTCAGCGCTGGTTGAGTCAAGCCTGGACCCACTGTTAATGAACAGGGAACCTGGAAGATAAATCCTTTCAGGAGACCTCTGCTGAAAACATCTAAAAGTGACTGCACGGAACATTCTCTGGATACACAGAGACATCTCATCATGAAAGGGCAATATTTATCTACATGAAACAGTACATAAAACAGACCCAATGTTGCTTGCAAGAGCTTCTTTAATGGCACCAAGACAAAATGGATTATAGACAATGGCAGAAGCCATGGTATTGCAAGGGCATTTTAAAACAAATCACAAAGAAAGTGAAAAAAGCAGAGGCAGAGATCTAGGTCTCAAATTTCTTGCCAGGGATGCATCTTTCCTCAGCTTTAGGAGATTTGCATTCTAATAAGAACGGCCAGGACGAAGGGGACGCAGGAAGGAAAGCTTGTCATTGAAATTGATTGCCTTGTAATTTGGAAGGTTTTCATGATCTCGAGCAAGGTATTGAATTCCACTTCCATCACTGTGCTCACACAGCAGCCAGGCACCTCTCTGGACTTTGTGGGAAGACATGATGTCATTGTCATGTCCTGCAGCCAGGTTAGTTGCTTCTGTTATGACTCTGCTCTTCCCTTGATAGTTGGTATGCTCATAGAGAGTGATCTGGGGGTTGTGCAGATCTTCAGTGATCATCTGCAGAGAACTGATCCTGTTATTCATCCTTGAACTAAAAAGGCTATGGTCTCCCTCCTCAAGCACCAGAAATTGGCCTCCATAGTTTGAATGCTCATAAGCCACCCAAGGCTGGCCAATGACTTTTGCCGAGGAGGCAAGATCATTCCAATCAGCATCTCTTAGATTGGCAATGTCAGAGGTGAATTCTTTGGACAAGCCCTGGAAGTTGGCACGCTCATAAAGGATGATTTTTCCCATCTCAGTAAGACTTCTAGAGTTTTAATTTCTTCCTTTAGGAGCTGGATGACAGCCTGAATGAAAGGAAGACAGAAAACAAGCAACGCTTGTAAGAAGCCTTTTGAACCTCGAAACAAAACGATGGACAGCCAGGATGGAGAAAGGGAAAAAGGAAAAATAAAGCATTTTGAACAAAGAATAAACATAGAAGGAGCTGGAAAAGAGTGAGATCATGACATGTATGTGTTGGTTTAGGTGTATGCCCAAGAGTGAGTCGTAAAATACTCTCACATTCACCCCTCACAATTGTGCATCCCTGGCCACCTCCACCCTCTCCCTTGGTAAGGTCTCTCTGTCCTGCAGCAGCCGTCTCCTCATCCCTGGAAGATGGGCTCAGTCTCTGCACATGCAGACAGCAGACCCTCACAGATGTGCTGCAGCTCTCACCCAACTCTGAAGCCTCCTTCCCTTCCCCTGCATTTCACAGCAGCTGCCCAAGAAACCCTTCCAGTTCTCCTGCACAAAGTGTGCCTCTCACCTTGATGTCAGCTGCAGGGCTGGGGAGAGCTGAGGGCGATTCCTCCAGTGCAGGGCTGCTGTTTGTGAAGGGCATCTCACCTGCCTCCATTTATAGCTTGCTCAGAAGTCTTGTGCAACACCCCAGTCAACAGAACTGAGAAATGGCCAATAAGTGAACAAAAATCATTAACTATTTCATTTTAATTTTGATCTTTCTATGAGCAGTCATGTTATTGCTCTGGGTCAAAAGTCTATTGATGCATAAGCCCTTCATAAAACCCTAGAACTTTGGTTCTTGTTTGTCCTTCTCCTCCAGAAGCCAGATGAATTACAGTAATAAAAACGTATCAAAGTACTTTGTCACGCTGAGGCTGTAGAATTTTTCTATCTATTGCAGCTTATGTTTTGTTTATCTTTGAAGTAACTATAATAAACAATGTTAATTTTCCAATGGGCTTTGTTGGGAGATATCCACTTGACAGAGATAGCATTTAAGTAGGGTTTTATTAAATTCTCTTCCTCCTTCTCACCTACATAGCCATTTGAGCAGCTACAGGGATGCAGAGCTGCTAAAGCAGGGCCAGGAGGCTCTGACAGAGCTACAGTGGCAATATTTTTTCTTTTTGTCTCGTTGCAGGTTCACTCTGTAATACATTTTCAGGCAGGTTCATTGGCTAGCATGCCAGAAAGCTGTTCTGGAGCAGGAGAAAGCAATAGGATCTTCATTAGTTCACTTGGGGCACCCCTGCTCTGTCAGATAGGAAGTAACTGGAGAAGATGGGGAGCTGGGAAGGGAGACGGTTCATCCCTGCAAAACAAGCAGCCTGTACACCAAATCCAGCCAAATCCTCATGCTGTATCTCTTCCACTGGTGCTTGGTGTGCCAGATAACAAAACTAAGGCCAGCATAAAAATACTTGAGGCTTTGGGGGTTTTTTCCATGGGGTCCATCGTTTTTGCTGTTCTGCAGAAGCTGGAAGCAGAGCAGTCCAAATTTGCATTTTGAAGTTTTGAAGAGAAGCAGGCCCTCACTTTATAGCAACAGCTAGATGAGAAGTCCCTTCTCTAAATAGGCAAATCACACCTTTAGAGCATGTTTTTGTGTGCTGCAGTGACCTCAGCCTACAGTTCAGTGCTGCTGGAAAGGGGAAAGACTCATTCCACTCCTGAACCATTGTGTCCACTGTCTGGTAAGGGAAGGGAGGAAGAATAAGCACACCAGTGTAAGGAATTCTTGAAAGAGGAACTAAAACATCCTAGACTAGAATGGATTTATGCTGCCATTGAACAACATTCGTTCTTCTTAGCTTGATAGCATGTTTTACTCCCTAAATTATTTAGTTGTGTTTCTGAAAAAAAAAAAATCATGTGTAATGACATAATTAATCATGAACTAAACAATCCCATCTTTTTCAGCACCTGCAGACTCAGAAAAGCCCTTTGACCAATTATATGAGCCATGAAGGCGTCACAAAGACCAAGTCTGAGTGTATCTCAACTCTGGTACAGAGTGAGGCAGTCAACCGTGAACTCCTAAGTCCTCCATGTACCCCCTGCAGAGCACCAAAGCTGGCAGTGGGACTTTTCAGGACTTCAAGGAAAATCAAAAGGCTATATATGATGGAATGATATGTGATGGAATCCTTTACCACATTTCTTTGTGCTAAAACAAAAACATGGTAAAGGATCTCTGAACAAATACTCCCAGGTTCACAGAAAGAAATGAGTTCCTGGTTCTAACTGACCATCTGTCCTAGTGTTACTGGATTGAAAACCAAATGGGTTTTAATGTCATTAATCTCACCTATATGGTGCTTTATGCACAAGGAAGTAAGTCACTGCACAAAGCAGAACACTACAGGGTGGGGCTGGGGGTTGATTGGAAGTATTTATGGAGTTTTCTTTGTGGGTTGGGTTTGTTTGCTCTTTTTCCTTATGGATCACAGCATGGTTTGGGTTGAAAGGGACCTTAAAGATTATCCAATTCCCCTGGCATGGGCAGGGATACCTTCCACTAGAGCAGGTGCTCAAAGTCCCACCCAACCTGGCCTTGAACTCTTCCAGGGATAGAGAATTCCCAGCTTCTCTGGGCAATGTTCCTGTGCCTCACCACATTCACAGTAAAGAACTGTTCCTAATATCCAATCTAAACCTGCTCTCTTTCAGCTTGAAGTCATTCCCCCTTGTCCTCCCACTGTGTGTCCTTGTCAAAAAATCTCTCTCCAGCTCTCTTTTAGCCCCCTCAGGTACTAAAAGGCCACACAGTAAGGTCACCCCAAAGCCTTGTCCAGGCTGAACAACTGCAACTCTCTCAACCTTTCCTCACAGGAGAGGTGCTCCAGCCCTCTCATTGTCTTTATGTCTCTCCTCTGAACTCATTCCAACAGGTCCATGTCCTGGGACTTGTGCTGAGATCCCCATAGCTGGACACACTTCAGGCAGAGCAAATTTATGGGAAATGATGTTCCCCAAAATTCCTCTTATCCTGTTCCTGCAGAAACAGCAGTATCTCAAAATCTGAAAAAGAAAGGATGTGACAAAAGTGGAAAGATAAGAGGACAATAAACCCCTGCTCCTCTATTGCCCTCAGCAGACAAAAAGCAATAGAAGGAGCAAGATTAATGATGACACACTGATTCTTTAAAAATGTGCAGTTATGCAAAAAAACACTTCAACAAGTGAAGAATAAAGACTAAAATATTTTTATCTTTTTCATAAAACTGGGGTTTTTTGGGGGGGGTGTTTCTTTCTTTCTTTGTTTAGAGGCTGTTTACTACTAGATTGCAGGGTGATAAAACAATTTAACTTAAAGCTGTGGATGCCACATATGCACCCACTTCACAGTGCTGGAAAAGGTTAAATGGTGGAAAAATCTAATTAACAACAAACTCCTTCACCCACCAGATCCTGTTGTGTTCCTGTCCTACTCTACCACAGCAGATACCTTAGTTTGTATCTCAGTAATTACTTGTCTGTTTTTACTCTTTAAAACAAAAAGATTTTTAAAAAATAAAAATCACATGTGAAGTACACGTCCCCAGTTTCTGTTTGTTATTTTTGTCTGGCAGTTTTGGACTCAAGGCAGCAGAACGCTGGTTCCTTTATTTTGGAGGGTGTTTTGTGGTTGGAGAGGGTGGTTTTTTGGGTTTTACACACAGCAGTTGTTAGAGCTAATTATGTAATTCTTCATCACAAAAATAAAGGTTTTTTCCCTCTTTTCACTCTCCAGCTTCTGTTTCTCAAGCAAAACAGCCCCCAAAAATGCAATATAGGAACAGGCCATCAGACCACAGAACCCAAAGCTGTGGACAGCCCACACGATAATAAATGCATTCACTACCAAGCACTTCAGGGAGAAAGAAAAAAAGGTCTCTTTTTTTGCCTAGCCTGTATCTCACACAAACTCGCTTTTTTTTCTTTCCTCTGTTTGCTGCACTTCCCAATTGCTAATCTTCAGTAAAGCAAACTGAACACCACTTTTTCAGCAAAAAGAGAGATGATAGAATCCTATTGGATGAATGCTGCATATTCAGTCACAACACTGGGAGTGAGCTCCACAGAAATTGTGCTGTAAAGAGAGGCGCAGCAAAAACAGACTAACAAAAGCCTTGTAAGTCCCACTTGACAACACACAGATGTCAGAAAGCAAAGTGAAGATCATTTCTAATTATTATTTCCTTTCCCAAGTCTCCTCTTCCCAGATGAAGGAAAAGGAAACAGTTTGTCTATGAATAACTGCTAGTTAAAAATGTCAGAAACCCAGCTGGGTTGTTTTCTGGGTTTTTTAAATAAATGTACAAATGGTTTTCCATGGAATGGTTGCTAAGCTGGACTCCACGAAGACCCATGCTCTGTACCAGGGAGAAGCCAGGGGAAGGCATCACAGACTCCCAAAAGGTTCTAGCTTCACAGCACCACGTTTTGCGTCTACAGCTGCACGTTTAGGAAGTTCCTCGAGCATTTTGTTCCTTTCGTGTTTAATTAGCAAGACGTGCTCCTAAACCCTTTAGCGTCCCGGTCCCAGCAGGTGTGACAGACACGGACCTGCTCTCCACTCAACGCTAGGTGTCACTTCTGCTTCAGAAATGCAACGGAGCAACGGCAACACTACCAAAAAACCCCAACCCACCCGGCACCAGATTTTTCAGGGGATCTCTGTGCCTACAACTCTTCCTAAAGTCGCGGACAGGTACAGAGTTTTAAAATTTTACGTCAAACTACGCATCTAAAAAACATCAGGAAGCACCAGACAATGCTTTGCCATACTCAGCATGGCAGTGACAGAGAAGTTTCTCTTCTCTCTCGTGGGTGCACAGGAACATTTTCCTACATGAACAAGGGACCACCACCTGGAGAAGCTGCCAGAGCCTGCTCTGACAAAGAGGCCTGGCTGGCTAGCCTGCCTCTGGTGCCACTTTGCTGCTGCAGGAGGGAGAGCTGCTGTGCTGCTTTCTGTCCTTCCCTGCCTGCCAAAAGATCTCTGAGCATCAGGGGCCGACTCAGAGGAGAGAAAGTGGCAGAGTGTGTGTGGTCCCGGCTCTGAGGCAGGCTAGGGCATGAAGGAAGTGCTGGCAAGAACGCAGTAAAAATAGAAAAGATACAGAAGTGTGGGGTACAGAGGTAGGGAAAAGGGTTCCCCCCTGGGGACACGTGGACTGTAGTAGGACCATTTTATTTGCTATGTCTCACAGGACCTGAAGTAGGAGACCACAAAGGAAGAGACAGCAGGCTTAAAAAACAAAATAAAATACTTTAGGTATTTAAACACAGTTCTCATGTGCATCCAGATGACACGGTAAAGACCAAAGGCACCATGTAGCTTAAAAATAAGCAAGTCACAGGCCGAGAAAAAATTCACCAAAGGCTCTTAAACAAACATACTGATGCAACTTCTGAGTCAGACAGTATTTCAGACAACAGATTCCTAGAGAGTATGAGAATTTCTTGCTTGCCTGATGCTCTTTCCGTGAAGCCTCACTTCAGGTCACCACCCCTAGAGCATTCCTCTAGAGACAGACTGGTCTGAACACACACTTTCCAGACCACAAAGACTTCAGCACACACAGGCACAATAGCTAGGAGCCTGGGACCCAAAACCTGAACTCACAGAAAACTCAGAATCATAATGAGGCTCAGCAGCTCAAGAGAGGAAACTGCAGTAATGAAGCAGAATAAACAAGGACAGCACAACCACTTCCTTGACAAGGATGGAAGCTAATGAGGAGCGCTGTGGCTAGAGGTATAAGGACCTGAAAGCACATTTTCATTTCCTGGCTGGTTGCTAAAGTCATCACCAAGAGATTCTATGACTTCTTGGGGTCTTAAGCAGCAAATAAATAGAACACTGAAGGAAGAAATACAGCAGAAACATATCAAGACGCATGGGTGGAAAAACTTGTTCTGAATGACCCTCTTTGACCACTCACTTATGGCCCTATGAAAGGTTAATTTGTGTCCTGTAATGCCCAAGAATTTGGTAAAGGTCATGCTGGGATCTCTTGCAAATTTTTAGAGCTGATAGGCCCTGCAACTGTTCTGTGCATTGGGAAAAGTGAAAAAATTGGAGAGCACAATCATTTATAAGGCCCTTAGCTCCCCAATCTACCACTAGGGTTAGGCCTGTTGTGAGCAGGGGGTTGGAACAGGGACATGCAAAGATCCATCACTGTCTTTATGTGAATCTAAAATGTTTGGTACCTGCTACCCAGCCCTGCTGTACAACTGGACTTGGTAACAGAAAACACGGATGTGGCTGGAAATGCAAACTAGGATCATGATACGGACAGAGCACCAGCACAAGCTGGGTTTGGACACCAGAGGCAGGGTTGCAGAACAGACAAAAACTGTGCACTGGAACCAGAATGCAGATCCAATCAGCCAGCTGGTGTTCATTGCATCAACACTCCACTTCCAAAGGCAGCTCTTAACAGGACAGTCAGACAGGACCTGGACAGAGGCAGCTCAGTCTTCACTCAGCTCCCCTGGGAGACAGCCTCAGTAAAATGTAGCTGTGAGATGATTTAACAGGGACAGGGGAAAAAGTGAGAACAATTTCCAGGGAAAGTGAACAAATGGTAACAGCCAACGCACCTGCAGGGACAGGGGGAAATGTGGGATAGGGAAGGACACCAACACAAAGTCAAGAGGTTAAGCGACATTGCAAGGGAAATTGAGGCAACTAGGAAACCTAGGAGAGGAGAAGCACTAATGAAATCTGAGGATGAGAAAAAGGGAAGGCCAAGCAATGGTAATGGGAACATGAAGGAGAGGAATGTGCTGCACCAAAGAAGCAAAGGAAAACAATGGTGAGAGCAACAGCAGAGAACTGGGGGAGGCAGAACACCAAGACAGCAGGTGAGGCACTGCATAGGCATTAATGTTTTCTTTCACCAAGAAAGAATCTGGCACGGGACTGCGATCAGTAAAAACCAAAACACATCTCTGACCAGCAGTGTGGGTGAGCAGGACACAGAAGCAATTTCCCTTCCTTTCAGACAGCAAAAGCAGCAAGTTGTTTTGCATGCACTACAGCAATGTCAGAACAGTGGACATAGGCCTCAGTGCCACAGGGCTGGATTGGAGATACAGGGGAAAATAAAGCTCAGAAAACATACAGCAAATACTACTCTCTGCACACACTTTCTGCTCCAGCCACAAAACAAGCCTGTGAGGTTGAGATATGAAGAAACAGGTGCTGATGGAAGAGGAAGGGGCAGCGCTTCCTGCTTAAGCCCCCAGCCTTGGCTACTGCAGCAGATTCCTTACAGAGGTGATAAAATGTAACACAACTTCCCTCAGAAGATGAAAAAAAAGTGCATCAGTGACCTCTAAACCTAAGCAAAGAAAAAGAGCGCTTTTGGCACAGGGAAGCTCTTCTGCTGGCTCACTGAACTGAAGCCTAGGGCTACAGCAAAATGAGGTCCTTTAAGCTTCACCTGGCATGCGAGCTATCAATAAAGCAAAACCCGGGTCAAAACGGGAGACAGAAACAGAGAGAGACTCTAATCTATCTTTTGAAAAGCAGTGGGCTTGTACCTTTATTATACAAAATACTTTACAATTAAAAAACAATTTTCCCCAATAGAATCATATACAGATATTTATAATTAACAAGATTCAGTTACACACAAGATGGGGGCTTTTGCACAAACGAAAACAATGACAGATGAGCAAGAAAAAATTAAGACTTGACCCCTTCCCTCATCGTATTTTGGGAGAGGTTACATTTTAGACTTTTATTCCCATCACTTTCTCTCAAGCCAGAACTCTGGGATCTCCCCTTACCCTGACAGGGTAAGGGCCTCCCCCATGTCCCCAGCATCAGTACAATACTCTTGTCTTAAAAGGTTCATGAAGAGACACTGAGAAAGTAGCATCTGGCTGTACCATGAAGTTACCAGTGGCCAGAAAAGGGGACTACTGCCCCAGTTTTCCCTAGCAACCCACATATACACACGTGCAAGCACATACATGGGGAAGCATGCTCAAACCCCAGAATTTTTCACCCTTTTGGGTGAAACAGCAATCCCACCCTCCAAAGCAGCCTGAACTCAAGACACACCCTTGCAGGCAGTCTCTGCAGAATGGCTCTCACAGCCAAGGTCTCACAGCCAAGCTGGGCACTACTGCAAATGCAGCCTGGCAAGAGGGCGGGATGCTGCTGTCTTCCTCACTTTGATCATCTGTGAACCAGCAGTGTCAGTCGTCATGGAGGTCATGGAGGTGATAATGTGAACCGTTCAGAAATGCTCAGGCCACAACAGACAAGTGGGGGAAGTTGGGCACTTCACCAGGGGGGGTACTTGAAAAAAAACAGTTCTCAATGATCTGCCCTACCAGGGCAAAGATGTGTGTGAACCCTTGTGAACATTTTCTCCCTAAGAAAGGTCACTCACTGCTGGGCTAGGCAACTGCTGCACTCGCAGGGGAGCCTGTCCCAGAGTCACTGCTGGAGGCCAAATGCCTGAAGCAGTGTGGGCAGGTCACGGGCATCAGCTGCCCCATACAGGTCACTCTGGCCCAGCATGGAGAGGGCCATGCGCAGGGTGCTCCAGATGTTGTCAGACATAGCTCCTTGTTGCCCCCGCGGACCTCGGCTCTTCTGCTGCATGTGCAAAGCCTCTAAGAAGTGCTCCACAGCCTCGCTGTCAACAGGAGAACACACACATGCTTAGTGGAGAAGATCTCATCTCATACTCCCTTCCCCCTTTGCTTCTAAACTATTTCTCCTCCAGAACAGTTTCCTCCTCTTCACCAGATCCTACCCTGCTCCAGAACCAGAAGTCCCCCTTTTCCCTCTAAAAGAATCCCGAGTCCAGATGGCCTCTACTCCACCTGTAACTGCATGACACTTGGATCTCTGGGCAGAGTCCACACACTCACTCTGCTCTCCTGTGCCAAGAGAAGGCTGCAGGCAGTGTGGCCCCGCCTTCATAACCTACGGCCGTCTGTCTCCCACAAGCACACGAACTCATGGGCCACAGCAGAGCTGCCCATCCTGTGCTCACCGGTGGGCGCCTAAGTTGATGCAGCTGATGCCCAGGTTGTAGCGAGAGCGGATATATCCCGGCTGGAGCTCCAGTGCCCGACGGTACGCAGCCACAGCTTCTTCACTCCGATTGCCATTGGCCAGGGTGGCACCGAGCTTGTTCCACAGAAGGTGGTCCTGGAGGAAGGGGCACAGAGAAAGGGCTGAGATGAATTGGATCTCTTTAAGCTCCAAGTCAACGCTTCCTTCCACATGTCTGTGTTATTCTTCCACTCCAAATATGCACCTCTCGTACACGCAGCACCTCCACCCAAACCTTCACCCATAAATCTCCAAGAACCTCTAGCACCCCCCAAGTCTGCCCCTTTCTTACATTGGGGCGCACACTGAGAGCAGCACTGAAGCAATCCACAGCCTTCTCATACTCGCCACTGAGGTTGAAAAGAACACCCAGGCCACACTGGACATCAGGATCCACAGTTGAGGGGTTGCTGCGCACAGCTGCTAAGAACAGCTCCTTCACCTCCATGAACAGTGAGCTGGAAAAGCACAGAACAGGATATTGGTGTACTGTGGAGAGAGCTGGCCTTGGGTTGCTCACTCTGCTCCTGCCTGGACCAGTCTGAGCCCTCCAAGAAGCCTTTCAGCCAAAGGCTGAAAATTGTAACCATAACTCACTCAGACAGCAGGGAACTTAGGACACGCTTGGAAGGCCCCAGGTTTGTCCCTGAGACGCTCTCCTCTGGTTCCTTGTCCAGCAGGTGGGCATAGTCCGGTTTATGGCGCAGCCAGTCCCGCAGGGTCTCACATGCCTGCTTCTGCAGGGACTCGTTGGTGAAGCTGACTGCTAAAGCCATAAGTGCTGTGAGGTTCCCAGGCTGCAGCTCCAGGCACCTGCAGGGCAAAGAATGAGAAGTGACTGCGGTATTAAATCAGTGTAGGAGACACCCAGAGAGAGGAGGTGACACAATCGAGACAGAGCACCCTGTGACAGCCGTATGGTCCTTGTGGCACCATGCACTCCACAAGGAGCCACACTCAGCAGCTCTGCAGCAACACTCACCGTCTGAGGGCACTGATCGCCAAAAGCTCCTGTTCGTTCTCTGCTTGGGTGGTTCCCAGATATTGCCAGGCCTGGGGAAGACACAGATGTACAAAGTCAGACTTACAGAGGAAAAAACCAGCCAATAAGCCACAAACACAGCGATTAAATCCAGTATATTATCCCACACAGTTTTAGATGAGATCAAATAGACCAAAGTATACACATTAGCCACAGGTATAAGTTCTTCTCAAAAGATACACAGATGTCATGGCACATAGGTCCTCAAAGACAATAAAATTGGCATTGGTATAGTGAACAAAAGTGAATGTCTACCTGGAAATCTATCATAAAGCAACTGCTGGTAGTTTTACATTTTTAAATCACAGAATCTCCACTTTTTAACTTCTAACTGTGGTCAAACTGCAGAGGAAGGAGGAAAATGCAGATCTCCTATTTCCCAAGAACAAAATGGCATAGCAGCAGTGCTAATAATGAGACCCCCGAGGCAGGCAGCTGTATGTACTTGTGCAGTGGTCCACTAGCAAGTAGTAACCTTGCAGAGTTGACTGCCAGACCTGAAAGTAGAAGCACTGTTATTTTACTGAATTTCCAATCATCATGATACCAGTACATGAAAATGACTTCCACCTCCAAGAAGCTGATGTAAGGAATATTTAACTAGGCACTAAATCCAAAGTATCTGTTCACTTTATGTTGTTAACCACACCCCTGGGTCCAAAATAGGCTAGATAGTTGGTGGGACTGTCAGTATGATGTACCTGCTTTGTGAATGTAAGTCAGAAAATGAGGTATACACTGCCTCAAGAAAGGAAATTGTTTCATTAGCAAAGACACAGAAACCCTGCACAAGCCACCACAAGCAGAAGGCAATCTACTCTCTTGAATCTCTCATGCCTCACCATACATAGCTAGCTACAATTCAAGCAGAGCTGAGCAGTGGTAACTGCAGTGTTCTGCCAGCAGCAGACCTGATGAGATTCAAGGTAAAGTTGTGACTTGGACCAAAGCAAACATGACATTTCCTTCAGAGCAATTGTTCACGTCTATTTGATCACTGTACCATTTGTGAAGTCTTGACTTCTCCTGTACTTTTTGTAGTCACAGTAGAAGAATTCAGAATGTTTCCAATACAGCTAGCCAGAACTGGCCCAAGATTTCTTCCCCTAAGGTTTCAACTACCTCTCCATCATGCTCAGCCTGCAGCCCACACTGCCTATGAGAAGAAAGCGACAGTGCTAAGAGATTAACACCACCTTTTGACCACTTAAAAGCTAAAGCAGATCTCCAAACCTTCTGCTTACTTTTCACCTATTACCAGTATCCTAGAAAGTTAGATGCCTATTCCCAGAAGCCAAGAACTCGTTCCAAAATGTCACTCTCATCTAAGTCTAAGGGTAATCAAATTATGTATGTCCAGTCATATATAATTAGCAGGGCTTGAACAAGACACACTGAAAATTCAGCAGCCCTGTATCCCTGAGGCAGGCACTCCAGAAACAGACAACATGGGTGTATTTATGTTCTTGCTGAGAATATCCACGTCCTCTACCCCTGGAAAAAGGCACATGGACTATTCCATTTCCCAATTCATCCTGCAGAAAATGAAGTGACTTATGGAAAAAAGTATTCACTTAGCAAGGAGCTGGAACTTTGTCTTCAGTGTAAAAATCCTTCTTTGGCTCACAACGTCAATTAAGGCTGTGAAAACACCCAAGACACCTCTCTCAACCCTTTTGGGTCACATCTTCATCTAACACCTAGATGAAAGACTTAGTCAGAACCACAGTCTAACGAGCTTCTCAGAATTAGAATTTAATAGATACAGAAAGCAGTGACCTGCCATAAGCTTACAATGCCAATAAAGACTTTCACAGAAGCCACTTGAGAGATGAGAACTCCCTGTCTTGGCTCCATGCACAGTCTCATGTGCTCCAAAGATTTTACACAGCTCTGGGGCCATGTGACTTTGTGCTTCCTGTAACAGATCTTAAGTCAGAAACCTCGCTCAGAGGCTCCCTGAGGATTCACATGCATCAGCTAGAAACTCAGAGCCGCAAAAAAATGAGGCATTTTCATACACCCTGCACAGGTCCTAACACTGAAGTGAGATTTCTACACCCTCCCTGACAGCTCAGCCCGTTATCTCTGCTGCCACTCACCTCCGTATGATCTGGCTTCTGTTGCACTGCAGCCTCAAAGAGCAGGACAGCATTGGGGAGGTCCCCTTCCTCCAAGCGCTTCCGCCCCTCTTCAAATGCATCCGGGTGATCCCTCATGGGATTATCTTCCTCAAACTGGTAACCCTAGCAGGGCAGACAGACACACAGGGGCTAAAGCTAGGAGACAGGCTTAGGGAGAAGTGCACTCTCTACAGCACAGCAGTCTAGTCTTGCTGCATCAGGAACACTCCAGCTGCAGACTAGCCAGCACCTAGTCCTCATTGCTATATGGCAGCAGATCAGGGAACAGTGGTGGTTCTTCCTGCTTGCTCTGTGCTGGAGAAATCCCCCAAACCAGACCCGGAATAAGTTGCTAGAGAGACAAAACATTTAATGTGGATCTTATTAGCTTGGAGGGGCATGGGGGAGGGGGGCAGGGATGGGGCCAGGGGACACAACACTTCAACTCATTGTGAAGAACCCCTGTATTCACTGGTATTTGGTGCTGGACAAGAACCAGACAGCATTTGCAGACAAGCCCAAGTGAAAACAGTATTTAACCCCCAGCTGATCTGGGACGAGAGTGTAAGTGACAGCAAAACATCAGTGTGAGAAGGAACCCCAGCAGCATTTAGGGTCTGTGGAACTCACAGCGAGGCAAACACACTGCCAGTCTCCCCAAGGCAGCCCATCACAGTGCTAGGGCTGAGAGACCCTGTTCTCCCCTACCTTGTCATATGATGAGGAGTTGAGGTCTTCGTATTCAGAGAGCCAAGGGTGAGCCTCTGCATCTCTCTTGGCCATCTCCTCACATTCTGCCTGGAGTTTGTCCCAGAACTCCACATCTGACTGAAGGGAGAACAAAGTGTGACTGGAGTACCTCAGCCATAAACTCAGGTCTATAGACATGCCAGAGAACTCCCTCTTGAATGTTTCCAGCCCTCCTCAGAGCATGCAAAGGAGAGAGATAACCCTACCATGGGCTCTCAGTTGGCACCCCAGCCCTCCTTCTCAGCCAGCTTTACCTCCACAGCAGCCTTTGCCTGCTCAAATTCCGTATCAAGAGTTGACATGTTCCCAGATCGCGCAAATTGATCCACCCAGGCATCGGATGCCCCCTGGGAGTTTGGAAACAGAAACACACCTTTCTTTTTAGAATTTGGCAACCTCAGGGCACATCCCAAAACAGCAGGAGGGTGTGTGACAACCCTTCCTCCCCATCAGTAAGAACTGATGGCCTATGAAGTGGAAACGAATTCATCTGAATCTCCTCTTCCTCCCAGATGCTGTGGGAGATGAGAAAACTCCAACTGTCCAAATACATTCCCAGCTTCTGGCTAGACTCTACTAAGAGCCCAACAGCCCCTCCCTTGTCTCCCTCAGCACTGCTGAGAGCTGGACTTGCCATTTTCCTTTGCTCCCAGACTGTGCACTATGGCAAAATGCTTTCTTCCTTCAGAGCATACAGGCCTGGGGCTCCTACCTGCTGCTGTATAAACTCAGCTGCCCATTGCTCTGCCTGATCTTGGTCTCTGTGGGTCACCTGATTAGCTTCGATCGATACCCTCCCATCTCCGATCTGGCGGACAAACTTTAGGAACTGCAGCAGAGAAATGAAACAAGGGTGGAGCTGGGCAGATGCTGTGCCCACAAGCCCTCTGCCCATGCCCCCCTCCTTCACTAAGAGGGCTTCTCTCTGCAGAGCGAGCACAAAAGGCCCAGAAAGGTGGGAAGGACTGGACTTCACAAGAGTGGAGATGGATAATATCTAAAGTGTATTGTAGGGTTCAACTCCCAGGAATCAAGGAAGAAATGGAAACAGGGGACAACAGGAGGCTTTATTCCTTTACTGTCTTCACCCTTCCCAATTCCCCACACCCCTTATTCACAGTAATATAATTATTACTAATTACATAATTACTAATTCACAGTAATAATTAATCTCAGCCCCAGTCAGATTTCTCACCTCAGTATTCTTGAGTTTCGGATCATCCACTTTAGAGAGGAAATCAGTAACAGTTTTCTTAAGATCATCCTCAGGTTGGTATTCCTCATACCTGTGTTCCAAGGCAGTAAAAAGGGAAAAGAGCTAGTCTGATACCAGGCAACAGCAAACTCTTTCACTAACAACAGTCTACACAATGGGCCAGACAAGAGTACTGAGGGACACAACCCCTCCTCAAAGATTCTGGACTTCTCCTAAGTGATTCAGTAGCATTATCCATCTGCAAAAATTCAAAATTACTACTAAGTTAACTGTGCAAGTGACTGACCCAAACAGCAGCAGAATTAAACAATTACAGAGTCAGCACAGTTCTGTAGAGCAGTCTGGATTCCTTGCCAAGCTCACATGCCATCAGATACTGCAAGTTTTAGCACGACCAGAAACAAGGTCACATATCCAGGAACAAAGAAAGTAGGTCATGCCCACTGAAGAGGAAAACAATGTCTTGGAAAAGCATCAGCTTTGCAGAGCATTGAGGGCTTACAGCAAAGACACAACTCAATATAACTTGTCTGGCTTACAGCAGGATAGGACCAGTTCTAGGTGTTACCACTACACTCAGCCTTGGGAAAGTCTTTGGAACTGATGGCAATAACTCAGGAATGTCCATTATTTGCAGAAAGCTATCAGAGAAGGCAAGAGCCAGGAGGCTCCAATCCAAATATACAAATTTTTTTTAAGGAAAGATCTAATTATTCTTGTGTGTTTTGTTTCTTTAATCAAAAAACTTGACTGTACTCAACATATACCTACAGAGAGATGATCCATCTTTAATCTACCACAAAAAACCACATTAAAATAGTATGTAGAAGGCTGAGCCTAGAAATATGTCACGGAAAGGCTGGAAGTAGTTTGTCAGATAGGAAGAATTACATTATGAAAGTTTACAATCAGTAGAGTCCAGTAAAAAGTATCTGTTGCAGAAAGAAAGTTCCTGAACTCACTCCTGAAGTTACTTTAAGGAGCTTTGCATTAGGCATGAGATTAAGTTAGCCTACATGATCGAAGTATCTTCCTGGAATGAGAGAACAGAAAAGCTACACTCTTAAAAACTTCAGTTTGCAAGCATTGTTTCCTCCTCTCTCTGAAACCAAAGGCCTGAGAACACCAGTCTAGGTTAAATGACTCAAAAGCATTCAGGCCACAGCAGATTTCTATCACCTCTCCAAACTTCACCCACCCAAGTGCCTAGCAGCAACCGCTGGTCTTGAGAAGTCAGACTCACCATTTATCTGCCAAAGACTGATCTTCTGATTCCCCAAGCCACAGCTTCTCCTCTGACTGCTCTAGGTACTCTTCTGCCCACTTGGCAGGAGACACAGACAATGGATCTGCATGGGAAGAATGGGGAGAAAAGTAAGACAGGCAGACCACCACACCTTTGTTTATGCTTGCTTCTTCTACCTTTGTTTATTCTGATCTAAAAATCAAGCCTTAGGTTCAGACAGTGAATTAATACAGATGCCACTGTGGTGACAATAAACTTATGGTTTTCTACTTTAATATCACAACTTATTCATCTGCTCCCTGTGGGATACTATGTAGGTCAAGAAAATTAGCAATGCATTACAAGTCTCCGTCAAAAGCACAGCCTACAAAGCACTAGGTTTTCATCAGAACTTTCTCACAGACCTTTGTAGGTTCTAATTGATAGCCCCAGAACTATAAAGAGTGAAGGTCAAAGAGTGGGAGTACCCAGCTTTCTACACTGGCCACTCCTGGAGAAGAGAACAGCATCTACTTGTCCATAATTTCCAGATTAGGGCATGGATCATAACAGGACCCTATTCCAGACCCAGTTCTATACACAATGCAGGATGGTTTTTCAAATAAAGCTTAACCTTTGGGCCAGAAACACTCACTTTGCACATTTCCAGGCTGTAACATCCCTCTACCTCCATGCAACTGACACAAAGTATTTGGCCAAAGCCTACTAAAGAGTATTTACCTTTGTACCAAAGGCAAATTTAG
This sequence comes from Corvus brachyrhynchos, assembly GCF_000691975.1. Lineage (NCBI taxonomy): Eukaryota > Metazoa > Chordata > Aves > Passeriformes > Corvidae > Corvus > Corvus brachyrhynchos. The sequence continues at coordinate 13,648,160 of NW_008237619.1, read as the reverse complement.
CCTTACAAGAGGGAATTAGAAAACATGTAAACAAGAAGCAGCACCAGGCCATCTCCGACTTGCATCAGTTGAATCATAACTTTCATAAGAGCAGTTTAAATACCATGCTTCTCCTATATAGTCTAAGTAACCAAAGCTAAAACCAGAAGACCCTTACACCTAAATAAAAGCTTCCACACCACATTGTTCATAATTTGACTTAACCATAACACCATCACAAAGCAGCTTTCCTACCCTCCACCTCAGTAAAGCTGCTACAGGAAACACTGACTGCTGGGCCCAAAGCAACACTCCAATTTCACATTCAGTAGCTCTTCGTTGTACACAGGCATGTGACTGGACATATCTTGACAGTAATTCCGAAAAGGACACATCACCTGTCACTTCAGCAATGAACTCCTGTGACCAGTCAGCCTCATTGTAATCTGAAGAGACATCACCAGCATTATCTGCTGCAGCCAAGAATTCCTGGGTCCAGTTTTCAGACAGTGCCAAGGCTGCCACACCTGGAGCTACACGAAGAAAAAAAAACAGAAGTGAGGACTGGAGAACTCAAAGGCACCATTTATGTGCTCCAGGCTAGCCCTAATCACCTCTGATCCTCCTCTTTGTTGTAATAAAATCACAGAAATATTTCACTTGGAAGGAGTCTCTGGAAGTTGCTAGAGTTCTCACAGCAGATTAACGTGAAAGCTAGAGATGAAGTTGCTCGGGGCATTCATCAGGTAACTTCTGAATTTGTCCATGGCCAGCAATTCCCCAGCCTCCCTAGGCACCTGTTCCAGTACTGAACTACCTCCTCCATGGGAAGAAATGTTTCCACATACCTAGTCAGTTCCCCTTTCCACAAAATGTGTCCATTACGCCTTGTCCTTCTCCTGACTGTTGCTGTGAAGATCCTGACCACGGCAGCTGAAGACAGCAGCGAGACACTCCACCCCTGCCCCTCAGGCTCCTCTTCCCCAGGTTAAAATGTCCAGTTCCCTCAGCCTTAATTCTTACAACATGTATTCCCGTCCCTGAATGTTTTACTGATCTCCGATGAACTTGTTCCAGTAGATCAGTGTACTGGGAAGCCCAAATCCAGAAACAATACTCCAGATACAATCTCAGAAGGGCTCAATAGATAGGAACCACCCTGCTAGGAGCTCAACCATAACATCAAGATCTTTTCCAGCTCTCCACCTACTTCAGCTCCCCTCACCTCGCTGAGGGGCCTGTCGGAAGCTTAACTGTTCAATCTCTTGCATCTCAGCCAACAGGTCATCCATCTTAAAGGTCTGGGGTGCACGGGACAGCAAAGGGGCATTCTGCGTTTGCAGAAACTCTCCAACCAGCTGCCAAAGACAGAGATGGATTACAAACACTGCACAGAAGATGAACAGGCAGAGCCATGGAGCGTGAGAGAAGGGCACGTCTAAAGGAAATATTAGCATCAGGTAAGGGGTAAAATAACAAACTGTGTTGACAAGAAAAGCTTTAAGAAGATTAATCAAAAGCTATAAGGCGATGAACCAATCTGTTCTTACCTCATCTTCAGTGGCTACTCCCAGTGGTTTGGATACCTGCAGGGAATAGTGGGCAATTGCGTCAACATTTTTGATCCCATACCCCTCTCCACACACACAGAGCATGACCCAATTAGATTATATCTTCCTCTTCCTTGAGCTTAGGCTGTCAACATTTTCTTGCATTAGCTGCCTGCTAAAGGAGCAGGAACACTTTGAGGGATCCTGTCCAGCCCCGTCCCACTACTGTCTGGCTTAGGGCCTGTGACAGCAAGGCACACAGCTCCCCACAGCCACCAACACCCGCTGCATGCCTACAAACATGCCCTCACCCCACAGCCCTGCTTCGGGTGACCCCTGGGCCTTTTTCCGCAAAAAAAAAAAACACAACACGACACCAACTGCACCGACAGTCCCCCACCCTGCTCACCCCCAGCCCGAGCTGACCGACCCAGCACCCGCC
>NW_008237619.1:13641438-13645678 GCF_000691975.1 Corvus brachyrhynchos | reverse complement strand
CGTGCCAGCGCCGCCCGCGCCGCCGCTGGGCCCCGTCCCCGGGACGCGTCCGCCCGGGGGCTATACGGCCGCCGGCCTCGCCTCGCACTGCTCCCGCAGCTCCAGAGCCGGCTCCCGAGGGATGTGCCCCTCTGCTGGCCGTGAAACGGTGTGGAGATATATATGGTGCGTACTGTACACATCTCTTTGTATTCGCGAATATACGTAAATATATACATATACATATATTCCATATATATGTGAGATGTGTATGTGTATGCCATGTGTATGGCATGTAGGTATGAGATACGTATGTATGTGTATCTACGAGATATGTATATGGTATGTACCACATACATCTCGTTGTATTTGTGAGTATGCATAAATATATATATTCATCTATATATTCAACGAGGTATATGTGGTATATACACGTATATATGTGTAGATGAGCATATACTGTATTAGCACACGTTTGTCCAGCTGATGGACTGATATTTTACTGTCTGCTCTGGGATCACTAAAATGTTGCAGCTGGCAGCCACAGGTTGAAAGTGCACGCATTTAGCTGAAAAGAATGTGATAGCTTCAGATAAGCCATAGAAATGTCAGCTCCTTCTCAGCCTTGATCCTTCCACATCCATGGTTCCAAAGGACAAACCACCTGGAAAATCAGAGCTCATTTGTATATAGCCTCTAAACGAATAGGAAAGGCACAAAGAGGGAGTTGCATGATGTGTGCTGCCTCCCGTGACATTAGAGTGCTAGAAATAAATTGTTTTCAGAATCAAATCCCATCTTCTCCTTTTCAAAGGAGTATGCTCCTCTGCAGAGTCCTCTCCAGATTTGTCAGGTTCACTTCATCTGTCCAAAATGTGACCTCTGGTGCGGTTTTAGACACAATTCTTTGACAGTAGATCTTCCTGCCTGCTCTCCTTACAGCTTTGAAATGCATATGACATCTACAGCCAGTTCTGTGCTAGCAAGTAGTATGTATTGCTCAACAGGAGTTTCTTTCAAGTTATAAGAATGGGGGCTGGAAATACAACATCCACACCAAACATGTTTGGGGAGCTTTACTTTGGATTGGGTCTTCCTTGGTGCCGTGCACTGCACACCAATTAGTGGTTGACGTGCATGAGGTGTGCCCTGTGTGCAGCTTAGCACCACCAAAAAGGAATCTCGTTTGCACACCAACTCTGTCCTGCAGGACAAACCCAAGCCCAGCAAGCAGGGATTACTGGAAGATTCATTGTGAAAGCACACTTCTGGCATCCTGGAAGGCTAAAACAAGACTCACCTGCTATTACCAAATGCCTGTCCTACGTAGGCTCAGTGTGATCAAGGGTTAGCAGGAGCACTTGAAGAGAGAGGGTTGGAGAAGGCTGTGGAGCAGAATCCCAAATTACTTTCAAGAAGAAGACATGGGCAATGCTGCTCCTAAGTAAAACCAATAGACCCCACAAAGACAGGGAGAAGGGGAGCGTAGGCATTGACATAAGGCATGGACAGAAATCCAAAAGCCATCACAGACTGAGCAGTGATGAAGACATGAAGAAGTTTTGATTTATAAACATTTGCAACAAGGTTTTGGGCTAATCAGCCTATACCAGCTTGGCCTTCTGGTTCAGGACAGGGACAGGGAAACACTGCTCTGTACAAAGAGCCCCCACAGCCTGCCAAGGCTGAGCAGCAAGAGCAGCCCCATAGGGAATGTGCAGGGACAAGAAACACTACAGTAAAATGTATCCTCTCTTGTCTTCCCTTCTTTCTCTTTTCCTGGAGAGACAGTTTTCCCTGTTCCTGAGCTGCCTGCAGGCTCACCAAGATTCTTGCAAACAGCACTCATCATTGAACCAGTTCCAACATTGAGCAATCCTTTGATCTGCTGAAAATGTGGTGGTATCATTTGCACCAGGCTGGAGACTGCCTGTAGGAGGCCTTCAGAAAGCATCTTCTTTAACAAAGTCATAGTTTGCCATTGCTTAAGAGTGAGGCATGGGGGTGCCCCTTCCACCTGCAGATACAGAAAGACCTCACAGAGCAAGATTTTTGAGGTCTTAGACCCAGCGCAAAGGAGATAGAAGGAAAAGCTGGCCCTTTATCCCTGAGTCCCAAAAGACTGTGATGCAACTGGAAGGACCAGAAGTGGCAGTGGTGGAAGAGCATCCAGGACAACAACAGCTATAGATGTTGGTGGATAAAAATCCTTTTTTTTCCACAACTCTTCCTGTTTGCAGGCAGAAAGAAAAGGGTCTGATCTAAAGTCAACAGGAAAAGAAGCAGAGTCAATGGACCCCTGCAAGTGAAGTGTAAATAATTTGGCAACAAGAACTAAAATATCAGAAGCCCCCAATAACTCTTGGAGAGATGAGAGAAGCAAACAATACAGCTCCTGAAAAGTCTTGTCCAGACTCTGCATCCTTCAGCTGTTCTGAATACCAGTAGTCTGCTGGAGGCTGTGGGCCTGATGGGGACCAGTAAGAAAATGGAGATCTCTGTCTAGCTATTCCCCATCATAACTTTGGGAAATTCATTATTTCTTTCCAAGTGCAGAACTTAGCACATGCTTTTATTAAATGGTGTTCTACACTTTCAGGCTATTTCTGCCATTGATCAAGATCATTTGAATATGAATTTTCTCTGCCCAACTCCTCTCAGGTTAATGTTGCCTGCAAATTTTAATACGCATAATTTTCTAGTCCACTGTATAAATTACTGAGAAAAACACTACTAGCACACTGAAAACAGATCTCTGCAGGAGTCCTTGGTACTTCTCTCCAGACAGACAGCATAGCATCAATAACTAATCTTAGAATTTTCCAATCATCATCAGACTCTCCCAGCGATTTCAGTAGATCCAGTTTCCCATGTTTCCTAATGTGCTTATTAAACTGTCAGATGAAACAGAGTAAAAATCCTACTGAAGTCAAAATATTTAACATCTGTTGTTACTTCCTTGCCCACAAGGCCTGTTAGTCTGCCATGAAAGACTGCTTTGGCTTGATTTCTTTTTTTTCTTTTTTTTTTTTTTTTTTTTTTGCAAATGGAAAATGTGCGTTGTCTATGTAATGTTTATTTGTTCCAGTATTCACAGGGGAAGGCAGCAAAATTACACTGGTTGGCCAGTAATTCATCCGATTTTTTTTTTAAATAACAGCCAATGTATTTGGGCTTTTCCAGTCTTCTGAACCTCTCTATTGTCAAGATATCTCAAAGATAATGGCCAGTGGGCCATTCTCTAGTTCTCCAACCCTCACAGGATGAAGTTCGTCAGCCCTAATTGGTCTGAAAACATTGACTTTGCCTAAGTGCTTAGAAATCTAGAATGACTTTTGCCCCACTTGGAATTGGTGCTATTTAAGATATCCCCCTAGCCACCACCACAGTGAAGGCAAGTGAAAAATGCTTGGAACTTCTAGGTATCTTTAACCAATTACCAATTTCACCAGACAGCCAGTCTTTTTACTGGTCTTCCCCTCATTGCCCAGGTAGTGACAGGCGCTATTGATGAGCTGATAGTTCTGTTCTTTTCCACCACAGGTAAGGTACTCATTTCCTTTTCAAAGTATCTTTGTACTTAATTGGACTCAGTTGTCTCCCTTAATTCCTTTTCCTCTAGACTAAACACTGCAATTTTTTTCAATCCTTCTGCTTGAATGGCCAAGGTAGTTATTCCCCTCTGTGGGTTCACTCCCACATTTTCCTCTGTTGTAGCAGTGTGGTACCCAAACTGGACACAGCCCTGTGTCACTCAGTGCTGTGAGTGATGTCACAGCAGTACAGAGCTGTTCTGACAGCTTGTTTCATCCGACCTGCAGGCTATCCTCCTAAACACATAAACTGATCTGATGTGTGCCTTTTTGGCAACAGCATCATGTTGATGTACATTCTGCTTTTTTTAAGGATGATGATATTCAATGAACTCTGACGCCTTCTGAAACTGCGCATTTGCAAAAGCAACAGAGGATCTTTTGCCCCTGAATATTCCCTTTCTCACACTGCTCCTCCGAACTTCAAAGTCATGGGTCTAATTTATTCAGAGGGTTGGGGTTTTTCTGTGGGGAGCATTGGCCCGTTTTCATATGAACCCAAACATCCGAGGAAGCATCTGTGGTCCCGTGAGCGAGGACGAGAGTCAGGAACGACTTGGCTCTGCTCTTGGACCCATGGCTTTCCCGTGGTGAAAGAAATCAGTTTGCCACCTCTGCCTTGGCTCCCCTACTTGCAAAACAAAGACGAGCTTGTTTAAGTTTGGGGG
>NW_008237619.1:13634945-13641012 GCF_000691975.1 Corvus brachyrhynchos | reverse complement strand
GGGTCCCCGCCGTCCTCGCCCGCGCGGGTCCGGATCGGGCTCGGCGCTATGGAGCAGCGGCGGGGTGAATGTCTGGCTCCGCGGCTAGGGAAGACGGAGAGCCTCCCTGGGGGCACGGGGTTTCATCCAGCCTGAGCTTGCCGGGCACGGGGGACGAGGGAAGCGGGGCGCTGAACGAGAGGCCTCCTCAGCGGGGCAAATGGTGGAGCATCCGTGTGTTCGGGAGGGCGGCCAGCTCTCTCCATCAGCGCGTGGCTGAGATTCCTGTGTGGCTTTTCTGGCTTTAAATAGTGCGGCTGTTTCTGGTGAGTCAGGTGTTTGGATCCCAGCGGTGCCTCTCTGCATTCGAAGCGTGCCCTTGAGCAAGTCATTTCCCACGTGGCGTTTCCCCCTTCCTCTCTTTAATGTCGCAAAGCAATGAGCTCCAAGTTTATGGTGCCCTAAAGCAGAAGATAATGTGGTCCTCCGGACTTGGCTGAGTAACTGCAGAAGTCCTCTGCTTAGGCAGCCATCTAATCCCTTTCCAAATCCCACCAACCTGCTGGAGTCCGTGTGACAGTGAAGCCTCTGATACAGCATGTACAATAAGGCACATAATTCAATTGCTTTTAATTAGTAAATTTCCAGTTTTCTGCAGCTAATGCAGTTCTTGTGCTATGTCAGTCTTTGCATATGTTTACTTGTCCTCTCTGTTCCCATTTTATTTTGTATATGTTGTTCTCTTTCATTAATGTGTCCTTTGAACTATATAATAATTACATCTTAGACTTTCTTAATATATTTTTATTTCTTAGCTTTCTTCTTAAGCTTTTCTTCGCCCTTTCCCACCATGGTTCCTGAAAAACTGAGAGTTTGGCTAGTGACAAGAATGTCACCAGTGGGAACTTAGTCTGTGTCCTGTCCTCATCCATTAAGCGATACTCCTGAATGACAGCTAATTAACACCCTGGGAATAATAACGTGAATAAGACATGAATTAGAAGTTCAGTTCATTGCTGCACTGTATTTAATATTACTGGTTTATGTAATGAAACAAAACAGGGTCTCATTCATGAAGAAACAGTTGTTCACTTTATCTTGCAGTATAAGTTTCGAAAGAAACTTGTGAGAGGTTTGTTCAAAACTAATGCAAGAACATAGTTCTTACCACAGTGTGCAGTTAAACTGTGGGACTCCTGGCCACAGGACAGTAGAGGGTAAAGGCTTCTTACATGTACAGGAAGCATTTTAAAAAGATGAATGAAAAAGAATATGTTGAAGGCTATTAAAAGCAAGGTAGCATTTCCAGCTGAGGAAATCCCTGAGCTGAAAACTGTGGGAAGATGGGAGAGTGCTCTGGAGGTGAGTATTTCTCCTACTTTTCTGTAGATGACCTTTATTTGTTCGTGTCCTAGGCAGAAGCCTGGTTTAACTGCAGGTTTGTCTGACCCAGCATTGCTATTCTTAAATGAAGATCTTCAAGCCATCTCAATTTTTGGCTAGCCTATGTAAGAGCTAACGTGAATTACCAGTAAACCTTGTCACCTCTGTGCATGTGCTTATACACTTTTTAGGTCATTGAAAAAATGTTAACAGTGTCTTTTGTATTTCTCAACTAATCCTCTTTTTCTGTCACCTCAAACTTAACAGTTTTCCATTTAAAATGTGAAAGCAAGATCTAGAGGCAAATACCATTTTCTAAGATAAAATTACCCGCCTTCTCCAATTAGCAGTTTTTGCCACGGCTTTGCTCTGGGAGTACATCCTGTACTCATTTTCAACTGCTGCTCTTCATCCTATTTTGCAGGAATTGCTTTAGTTCCTGCTTCTAGAGTAATGACACACAATTTTCCATTTCTCCTGAAACAGAAGAATTTTGCAGACCTATGTCTTTCACACAGTGTAAGCAGCTGTATCATCATGTAATGCACAGTAATACATCACAGTTGAGATTTCTTCTAGTTTTGAACAACTGGTACACCTCATTTCCTCAGCTTTAATTTATTGGGGTTCTTTTTTCCTCTTTAGTCTTGCCGTTGAGCCATAGTGGCTCAGAGGTCGCCCTTCACCTCAGACTCTCTTTCTGCTGATTAAATGGTCTCCATGATAAGGAGCAACAATTTCTTTAATTGCTATTATTGCTTTTATAATACTTCTGTATTATCTGTATGTGTCAGTAGCTTCAGGAACTTGATCTCAGGAAACTTTTATATATACTGGAAGTCTGGGTTCAAACTCGTATCCTGACCATTGCAGGCAGGGACTTCTTGAAGAAATAAGATATTAAGAGAACATTGTATAAACTTTTGCCTCCTTATGCACTATTAGAGAGAAGAATTTTTAATATACCAAGCAATTGCTTCTCTAAATGTTTTCCTGATGTATTGTTTGCTCAGCTTTTAGATAAGGAGTTGAAACTGCCCTATTCAGACCTTTCAGACCGTGATCTGTCACCACTGTACTCAAATCTCCTCCTGAACTGGAGACTGCACTTCTGGTCAAAAAAACAACAGGCATGCAGGTCTGGAGCCTGTATCAGACAAATTAATAGAATCTGTGGTAAACAACAGGACTGTTGGGCCCCTAAGTGAATCTGGTTTATATGGGAAGAATCAACGTGGCCTTTGTAAAAGGAGACGCTGCCTCATTACAACTCTGCAACTCTGGATTGCTGCGTAGGCTGTGTGTCAGTGTCGGTGCTTGATCAGCTTGTTCACCCACAGGACCTGAGCCTGGATGTTCACTGCTTTGCTGTGTGTTGTCTTCTGAGCAGGAGCTAAATTCTGGAGTCACATCACCAGACTCCCACCACTCATCATATGCCTCCTGAGGGAAATTGCTGCTGATGGACTGCTCTGCAAGTCGTCACCACCACTGTGTACATCTGCCAAGGGCTTGACAAAGCAACATGAGTGTTATGGAATAGCATAGCTAGTTGCTGGCATCACTAGCTGCATAATCTCCTAGCTGCTGTATCTTCAACTCTTGGATGTCAGTCCAATAGGCATCCAAGCCTCTCTCTTTTTTTTTTTTACCCCCCCTTCCTGTTGGCAATGATAATGAAGCCCTAGGGGCAAAGGCTGTGGGAATACTGTATATGTGCATTGAGCTGTACAGACTTTCTCAAAATAATTCTTCAGAACTCTCGCCATTTGCTGTCCTGCCTTGTCATATGTAAATCTGATGATACACCTGACTCCTCCCTGATACCTTGTAGTTCTTTGGCTGGCTTTTCTTTCTTTGGAGCAGAGTGAGCTTTTTTTTTAAGCCTCCATCTCTTGTGAAACAAAGCAACTTTGGCTGTAGCAGATGTGAACAATCGTCCATTTGTCAAAGCCTCTTGCATGGCTTACATGCAAATTGATCTCAAAATGGTCTTTCAGGTACAGAGCATCCTCTAGAAGAGCAGAGTTATCAGTCAAAAGATTTAGAGGGGCAGAAGCTGAGAACCAAATGTATCAGTTCTGACTTGCCCCTGGGTGGTAAAAAGGAAAAAAGGGGATATGTGTCCTTTCAGCCTTCCTGCGGTGTGCCGAGACGATTGATGGAGATGGTTCATGAGTTCCAAAAATAGGTTCTGCCTGCTGAAGGTCAGGGTCCTCTTACATTAAGCAAGCCGGGCTTGGAGAGAGCCTGGCTGTTGGCAGAAAATACAGATCTTGCTTACAGGGCCTTGCAAATGTGGGTCTGACCTAGTTATGGATTAAAGACACACAGGCAAGCTGAGGGGTGGGAGAGCTCTGTGCAGCTGTGGCGAGGTGTGAGCCACGGTGCCTGGTGACCTCAGCAGAAGGCTTTGCAGTGAGGTTGGGCAGCAGAAATGTTTGCTCTGGGGGACTGCTGAGTCCCCATGGACTTAGGACTCTCTGTCTCAAGTACTGAGTAAGGTTTCAGAGTGAGGCTGCCAGATGATGTCCCAAGCTGAGCTGTTACATTAATCAGTGTCAGAGCAGGAGATCATGTGTGGCACAGACTGGGGTACCTAACCTCCTCTCCCAGAGGGGAGAAGTTGTGGACAAGCAGGGTCAGAATTATTGCCCTATTATGGCACAGAGGTCATTCTTAAATGTGCTGCTGTGCCCTAGATGTGGTGGCACAGCTGGAGCCATCCTGACCTGCCCCCTGGAAGTGGTGAAGACACGTCTGCAGTCATCCCAGCTGGCACTGCGGCCTCTGTGCCTCCCAGAGATACAGCTGCCGGGGATGAGTGTGAGGCTGGTGAATCCTACCCCACCATCTCCTGGAGTGCTCCAGTTGCTGAGGTGAGTAGGACAGGTCAGTGTGCCTGTTAGCACCAAGGAGGTGATGGTTTGGTTGTCAGGTGGAGGGGGTGAGGGGGGAGAGAAAGAGAATTGAGCTGAGGCTCTGGAAGCCACAAGTGCAATAGAAAGTTTGATCAGAGCACAGGTACATCTGCTTCTCACTGGTGATCTGTGCTCTGCAAGGCAGCTTTGGGGACTGAGAGAAATTTCTCGGCTAGTGGTTTGATCAGACCCAGAGGGACGGCATAATCAAGAACAGGATGCAATGACTAGTGAAAAGTGTCCCTGCCCACAGCAGGGTAGTTGGAACTAGATGATCTTTAAGGCTACTTCCAACCCAAGCCATGCTATGATTCTATGACTGAAGGAGAGAGGAGAAGTGGCTGGAGAGGAAATGAGAGCAGGGCAGAAAAAGGATAATGTGAGAGGTGAGGAGAGGGTGCTACAAGAAATACTGAAGAACAAAGAAGGAGGAGGAACAGAAGAGCCCCCAGCTTAGTTATTCTGCTGATTTCTCTGTTCATGTCCTTCTGTAGGGCCATCCTTGAGAAGGAAGGCATGCGGTCCTTGTTCCGTGGTCTGGGTCCAAACCTCGCTGGGGTTGCTCCTTCCCGGTGAGTACTGCTCCATGATGGTGCCTCATGTTGTACACTTTTGAAGGCACCTGTGTCATACCTGTTGCTCCACTTTCTGAAAGCAGTTTGGGCGTTGCGCTCATGTGCCACAGAACCCCTTCATGCAGACATTTTCTGGAGCTTCTGGCCATAGTGTTAAGATGATTGCTGTGGGCCAGGTATAAGTGGTATCTGACAAACCTGTGCTGGGAGTAAGAAAAGTTGGAGCAAGACCCCACAGTAGTGTCTCTGCTCCTCAGAGGGGAGCTGTAACCTCTTCTGTATTTTTTTCCAAGCAGGGCTATATATTTTGCTGCCTATTCTGGTGTTAAGGAGAGGCTTAATACTGTCCTGGTACCGGAGTCCAAGAAAGTACACATGTTAGCAGCAGCCTGTGCAGGTGAGCCTTTTCTGTCTCAAATCAAAGACAAGTGGTCTTTCTGTCTGGAAGTGCCTAAGTGTTTCACTCCTTCTCTATTGCTGCTCTGAAGTTTTCTCCCTCTACGTCTGGAGAAGTGAGTTCCTTGGGTAACCAAAATGTTTTCTCATTCTTCATTCCTCTTAGGCTCATCTCTTGAAGTCTAGTCTTTACCCCTTCAGCTGCTATCAGGAGCTCTATTCTGCTGTGAGAGGGAGAAGGCAGTGTGTAATTTAGAGCACTCACAGAACCATTTTTCTTGATATAACCCAGTTCTCTAACAAAATCCTCCACTCTTGCAAAATTAGCCCGCTGTTTCCTGCCTCTTTGTAACACCTGGGCCTGTAGTACGGTTTTGTTGGAGGCAGAGGAGCTAATCACCACTAGACAAAGGCTGGAACAGGGGAGGAGGAGAATCAAATAGTCTGCCCTAAGTATCTCTTCTCAAGGTCATTCTCAAATTGCAAATGCCTGCAGCGTGCCAAGCAGAGCTCAGAGAGCTGATAGATCAGCACCTCTTCACAAACCGTCAGTGTGATGCTGGCACTCACGGTTGTCTTCCTCTTCTGTTCCCCAGGCATTAGCTCAGCCACACTCACCAACCCCATCTGGTTAGTGAAAACCAGGATGCAGCTGCAAGCGAGGTAAGGCAGGGCAGCAGTGCAGAGCCACTCCGTGTCATATCAGGATTGGTTTGGGGGTGGTGGTGGGCAGGGAGAAGTCTGTGATTTCTCATCAGAACTTGGCAAGCCACAGGCTGGGCAAGAGCCCTATTGCTGGGGTTTCCACACAAC
>NW_008237619.1:13631258-13634830 GCF_000691975.1 Corvus brachyrhynchos | reverse complement strand
GAAAAAGCCACAGGCTGGGCAAGAGCCTTATGGCTGTGTTCACAACAGCACTGTAGGTCAGGGGTGCAGCATGCTGTCCTAACCCTCTCCCTTCTTTACAGGGTGAAGGGGGAGACGGCCAGCAATGCTCTCCAGTGTGCTATGCACGTGTACCGCACTGAAGGCCTGCGTGGATTTTACCGTGGGGTCACTGCCTCCTATGCTGGAGTGTCAGAGACCATCATACACTTTGTCATCTATGAAGCACTGAAACAGGAGCTGAGGAACAGCCAGCATTCCCATTCCCCAGCACTCACACTTCCACCAAACAACCATGATTTCTTTGGACTAATGGGCGCTGCTGCTGTCTCCAAAACATGTGCTACATGCATTGCCTATCCACACGGTGAGTGGGTCCACTCTCCTTGCTTCTGTTCCCCTTGAGGGGAGATGCCATGCCTGTAGGATGCATTTGCTAATATATAGCTTCCCTTCTTGTCTCTCCAGAGGTCATTCGGACACGGTTGCGAGAGGAAGGGTCACGGTACCGTTCCTTTACACAGACTCTGCAGCTCGTGGTCCGTGAGGAGGGACCCTTGGCTTTATACCGGGGGCTCCTGGCGCACCTGATCCGCCAGATCCCAAACGCGGCCATCATGATGGCTACCTATGAAGTCATCGTACATTTGGCCTCCTCCACCTTGTGAGCTGTAGCACTTGGCTGAGGCTGCTGGGGAGGTACAGGGACATTGTGGTCCTGAGACCTGGTCTTTTTCAGTGCTCTGAGAGGTGGTGCTTTCTGTCGCAGGTCAGATCTGGGTCAGGCATTCTCAGGATACAGCGACTAGTTTGTGCCAAGTTTTTTGCTGAAATGTGCACAATGTAGCCTTTTTTTTCTTTCTGGAGACTTGAATTATTCCAGTGCATCAAGATGTCAGGGCACTGGTTTGACAGTGCCTCTTGTAAATTCCCTTGATGAAACAAGGGTATGGAACTTACTGGGAAGGAGACAAAGCAGAAAGTTTAAGTGTCTTAGCCCCAGCATGTTCACTTCTTTTGGACTGAGTAACAACCGTATGTGGGCACAGCTGGGCATGAAGACAGGCTAGAGCTGAGACATCTGAGAGAACTGCAGCAAGCAGAGATCTTTTGCTGCAACTTTTCATGCCCTCAGAGGGGCTCTTCCACTCTCACCTACTGTACTGCCTTCTTGCCCCTAAGGAGGATTTCTCAACCTTGGCTGCCAACAAATTGCAGAATTTTCCTTTGGGTCCTTCACATGTTGTAGCCATTTCCCAGGCAGCTGACAGGCCCTGTTTGTCTTGCAGCGTCTGAAAAGCCAGACCAGGTAGATCCAGGGAAGAACCACGACCTGCTCTGAAGCACTGTCCTAACAATTCATGCTACTGCTGGGCTCAGAGCCATGCTTTGCTAGTATCTGTTGTGTTTCCATCCCCTCCATTCTCAGCAGAAAGAGGAAGACGTCTCCTTCCCCCAGAAGTGCTGGGGCTGTTCTACAGGCTGGAACCCCTGGTATAAAAAATACTCTATCATACTGATAAAGAAAGCAGAGCAGGTGCAAAGACAGATGAGGCTAAGGAGATTTAGCCTGTTTCTATTGATACACTAAGTGTATGGAAAGAGCCTTATTTATTTTTTTTCCTGTATTCAAGAATTCAGTTTGCTGCACATGCTACATTTGCCTGTGACAGGCTTGAGTGCCTTCTGTTCCTTTGTGGGTTCCTAGCCCCGAGTCCTGGGGAAGGCTACATTGTGTTTACAAAGAGTATTTGTCTCTCAAAAAGGCAGGGGGTAGGGTCGTCAGTGATGTGTTTTTCTTGTTTCATCACATATGCTAAAAAATGTAACTCTTCCCCGAGATAAGGTGGTAATTTCAGTAAATACATGCTCTGGACAAGCTCCAGTTTCACATTAGAGGCTACACTATTTCTTTGTCTGGTTGTAGTGACAAACTGCAGAAGTCCTGAATGTTTTATTTGAAATCCATTTATTTTAAAATCCACTTTGTTTCCTCATCTTTCTTACCTTCATTCATTTAGTATTAGGAGTATTGACAATTTTACAAAGCGACACAAAGCTGCAGTGGTTTGTTGTTTGTTTTTTTTTTTTGCATGAAACGAGAATAAACCTCAAATGACAACATTGAAAAAATATACAATATATATATATAATATCTGGGGAGGGGCTGTGAGAAACCCCACTCTGAGCCCTGTGGCTGGCTCTGCCTTTCAGATTTCCGTTCTTTCCGACATCTGCATCACAGTTTGAACTGTGCCACTTTCATGTGTAAGTGCCCTAACACCTGTGTCTGGAGAGCCAGATGGGGGGTCAATAATGTGGGGAATGTCCACAACGAGAATGGCAGAAGATGAAGGAACATGAGAGGCAGAAATGGTAAGTGAGGAAGGAGCACATGTGTACACGGTGGGGGAGGAAAGAAGTTGAAAGTAAGACACCTCCTCCTTCCTGCCATATGTTTCGGGGGGATCCACTGGGCGGGTGTTTAAAGCTCCTAGTAGCGGTGAGAGACGTCACTTTTGCCGATGATGTGCCGGTCATTCATGTCACTGCTGTCCGGGGAGTCGGGTGTCTCCGAGTCGGTGCTGTCCTCATCATCCTCCATGCCCTCGCCAGCTCTGCCCTCCACACTTCCTGCTGCCCTCTCCTGACAGCTCTGGTAGGACTGGGGAGGTGAAACATGGGGTAAGGAGAAGGGTCTGACAACCCAGCTGCCCACCCAGCCCTGGCCACAGTGGCAGCTCCTCACCTCCATGGGGTTGACGATGATGGTGAGGGCCGAGTCGTCCCAGAACATGTCGCTCTCTTTGCCTGCAGTGCTGGTGTGCCCCGACTCAGCAGCCCCAGGGACCTCTTGCCCCACTCCCCGCCGGTGCAGGGAGTGGATGCGCAGGATGCCGAGGATCACCATAAGTGCCAGGAAGCCCACACACACCACGATGATGACAGTGGCAGCACTGGGGACCACTTTGAAGAAAGAAAGCGAGAAGTTGTGTCTAGAGTCTTGTCACAGAAACGTGCATTTCCAACCTGACATGCAGGAACTGAAGTTCCTGGGCAGAGTTCGGGTTTTGGTCTGTGCAGGAACATATCCTGACTTTTCTGTGCCCCTGGGCACAGGCAGTTCCTGTGATATCAGCCTGGCCTGTAGACTGCACATCTTTATCTGCGGAATTCACCAGAATACGTTGCACAGCATGTATCTGTATCCTGCTCTTAGGAGGGAGAAATGTGTGCTGGGGACAGCCTCTAAGGGCTCGAGGATGATTTTCAGAGGGTGTGATTTCTGTGCAAGCAGTAGAGAAACTAAGAAGCCAAAAGATGCCTTTGTTGCACATGGAGCAAATGTGAATGCTATGATGGACTTCTAATTAGGGCCATGGCACAAGCCTGGCTTCTCCACAGGAGAAAACCTGAAATTCATCTAAGACCCTTAGCCCAACTCCCACGTGTTTGTTTTAGGCCTGTAGACTGAGCTTTAACTCCCCAGACAACCACCTTCCCTACAAAATCTTTCCAGGCCCTCCATGAATTTGCTTATGGTTCTGTTCAGC
>NW_008237619.1:13628814-13631114 GCF_000691975.1 Corvus brachyrhynchos | reverse complement strand
TGCAGGGGCTGCCCCTGCAGTGCCAGCTGCAGGGCTGGACCAGCTTGGGATCAGCTACTGCAGCAAGCTGCAGCAAAAGCTAGCTCAAAGGTGCCTTGTTTGTTCCCTACAACAGGGGACCAAAATGTCTGTAACAAGTCCCAGAGCTTTCACAGCCCAGGAAAAACTGATTGGAGTGTGGTCATGCCTGTGGCACAGGGCTACCAGGACAAACAAACATCTAGTCTAGCTTTCAGGCTTCTCTCTCCTCTGTTTTGGGGGCAACAATTCTCCTCTTGTCTATCATCTCCTGTATTTTCCTGCTTTGTTGACCACCACCTACTCCCATGTCTTTTTTTAGAGCAGTGCCAGTCTTGACTCACTTTTCTCTCCTGCTGTTGAAGCTTCTTTCTGAAATTACACAAGCCCACACAGCACCTTTTCAAGGTGCATGAATGAAGTCAGCTTAGTTATTCTTTTTAGACCCTCTGCAGTGTAGATTTTAGTCTGCTTCTACACCAAGAAAACAATATCCCACAAGAGGAGGATTGTTGCACCATGCTCTAAAATACAGTTTGACAAAGACTGCAGTCCACTGGCTAATGACGAGTGGAACAGGACAGTATGATGAGAACCTGATAATGGGTACAGGGAGCCTGAGAGGAATCCTCTGCTACAGGTTCTGCCAGGGTATCAGAAAGTCAGCATCCTGATCTAAAGGAATAAACCCAAAAGGTAGTGTTACATACTTGGGCTGTTGTGGGTGCTTGCCAAACTGTGCCCAGACAGCTCTGCGGGTAAATGATGGCCTCGGTGCACGAACTGCTGGGAGCTCAGAATATGGCTGGGATGAGCGGCTCGGTTCATGCTGTGGAGAACATTCACCTGCAGAAAGACCAGAGTGTGGGGACTCAACCCTGTGTCCATGGCACATTCCATGCATTCCCATGCACCGTGTCCTCTCCGTGCACGAGGAGGAACCTCTGTGTGCATGCATCGGTCCTGTACCTCGACAGTAAACTCATTGCTGGAGTAGCGTCCGTTCATCTCCGTGCAGGACAGGTGAAACTTCCTTTCATAGAGGGCAGCACCGTGGTTGATGTGGTAGGAGACCTGGCGGAGGATCTCCTCGTAAACTGCAATGCTCTCCACGCCTGAGACAAGGAGAGAGGGGTGGGGTGAGGAAGCTCCTGCTCCAAAGTCACCTGGCATCCTAACCCTGCAGCAACTAGAAGCTATAGAGGGATGCAAGGCAATGCTGGGTTCATGAATTTTGGGAAGGGCTTGGACATGGAGCTGGCTGCTAAGGACCTGATGGAATCCCTGCTTGCATCGCGAAAACAAGTGGAAGGGAAGGAGAGCAACAGCCCTCTTACATTCTGGAGAGTACAATAGTGTTGTAGGAGTCCAAAAGCTGTGGGATATGGTGTCCTCCAGTCGTGTCATGCAAAATGCTACTGATACCTGAGAACACCAAACCCCAAGGAGTATGTCAGGAGGAGTGATACAAGCCTGGGTGAGAGCTGACACCACGTCCCAGTACTTTGTGCTGGAGGACAAGCCACCTCCCCAAGGAAACGGTCTGGGACTTCCAAAAGCCAGGAGTTCAAGAAGTGGTTACATCTCAGTGTCACCAAGTACACCAACACTTCTCTAACATCAAGTGCTTCTCCCAGATGCCTGACAGGCGGTGACAGAGGCATAACTGGATAGCTGTGACCACGGAGAGGACGTACCTGTGATGGTCAGGTAGGCAGAGGTGTTAACGAGCTCCAGGCCCCGCTGCTGCAGCAGTGCCCCATCCAGGAGCAGGTACTCCCTCTCTGGGTCCAAGTCGTCTCCTACCAATGAGATCTCGCAGCCATCCAGGTTGTGCACAATCTCATCTGACATTCGTGTGTCTGTCACTGAGATGCAAACAGAAAGATGATATGGCCAGAAAGCCAGACAGCCATCAGCGAAGGAAGGAGTTACTCAGAGGGGTACCTACTTACCTAAGAGTGCTCACATCATATGTAATTACTTCTCCACCTAGCACTGACCTTAAGTAAAATCACTGTCAGTCTAATTACTTGTTGCGGGATGGTTCTAATGACATTATTTATGCACATAATGAAGTCACTTTATTTTGGAACAACATACTATTATCAGTCTGGTTCATGATAACACATCTTGGCTGTAAGGACTTTGTTGACAATGACAGTGTGCAAATTAGGAGCAACACTCACACACTCCCAGGCCCTGCATGCTTTTGAAAGCTTTTCCCTGTCTCGCACTGCTGGTTACCATGGTTGAGATCTTATCTTCTTTAAAATAGCAAC
>NW_008237619.1:13617649-13628688 GCF_000691975.1 Corvus brachyrhynchos | reverse complement strand
AGCAGGATTGAGAACAATCTGCTCTTAAGTCAAGGAACTCATCATTGTATGAGGAAAGGCAAAGCTTCTGAACAGAAAAGTAGGAGCAAAAATTCCCATTACCAGAGCAGATATGAAAGAAGTGAATGGACACGTAGAGCATAGACTGCAGAGAAATAATCTGAGCATGATGGGAAGAAATTGAAGAACAGGATTCTGTAGGGTGTGAGGAAACTGACTGGGGAATTCACAGGAATAAGTGATGCAGGAAGAGATGGAAGGGAGCAAGAAGTAGGGAATGAGCAGAAGAGAAGGAAGTAGGATGAGACTAAGTAAGTGCAGGAGTAGAGAGAGTAACAGGCAGGACATCCATCCAGCGCTGGATTCAATAAAGGGAAATGTAGGTAAAATGTAAAAGGGATTAGGAATGAGCAGCCTGGGAAAGAATTAGGAGAGAGTGAGGCAAAGGAACTGAGTGGATAGAAAAAGTACAGGGAGGAGCAGAAAGGGATAAGAGCTGATTAGCCTACATATTGACAGACAATGTGCCTTGCTTCTAAATTTGTAAACTCTCTCTTTTGGGTGTAATTATAGGGGCTCTACTTCCTCTGCAGGACTGCAACTCTTGTAGGTTTTTCCAGTTTGTCTCTTACAAATTGCTCTGTACTCCACTCACCGGTACCGTGCCAGTTCTCATCCTTTTTGGCCTCCACCTGGTGAGAAATAGAGCAGGTGATCTGGAGGTTGGGGAACAGGGGAATTCCTTCCGGAGCCTCAAAGTCTGACACAGGATGAGCAAAGTGGGCATTGCCACTCAGCAGGATCTGGGGGGCATCAGGCTGTAGCACCACAACGTAGCCTTCCACATCAGGAATGGAGACACAGGATTCCTCACTGAAACACCTGAAGGAGAGCAGTAGAAAACATCAGTTGGCCCAAGCTTCCAACAACAACATTATATAAGAACACCTCCTGCCCATTACTTCCAGGGAAGGGAATATCCTTTTTCCAGCAGTCTTCCTAAAGCTCCCCTACAGCCTGCTGTGCAAGGCAGAGATGTGTGGTAGGAGTGACACCACTGGGTTTCCAGTGACTTGGTCACACCAGCAAACACAGTGGTCACACCTCTGTGAGTGGAGGCAGAAGTTCTGCAAAGGCACTAGGAACCAATACTACAGTATCCATTTGGATATTGGATAATTTAACATTTATTTTCAGGAAGACTTTTACCCATTTTGAGACCATCTTAAAAAACAAGTATTTTAAAATACAAGGTGAGTGGGTGTAACTTTAGTCAAAAGAGAGGCAATCCTCTTGCTGAACTGAGCCAGAGGTGCTGCTTTGCCCACTCACTTGACAGCAGTGGTGAGCCTGAGTGGCCGGACACCGGGGGTAGCAAAGCGCAGTGAATTCATGTAAGCCACGTGCTGGATTGCATGGTTGAAGGTTTCCACGTCATCACCCTCCAAGGTGAGCAGGGACTGAGAGGGGTTCACATGAACCTAGAGGTAGAAGAGAAGAAAACACTCAGGTTCCTTGGCAAATGACAGGAGTCCAGGCTGAGAGAGACACAAAGGAGAAAGGCGGGGAGCTGTCTGAGGTGGGGAGCAGGCAAAGTCCTGGGAAGCAAGGCTGGGGAGGAGAGTGGAGGAGATCCATGCAAGCTGGGCAGATGGGCATACCTTCATCCCTTTGCCCAGACTGTCGAAGTCACTGTAATCAAGCCCCTCACGGCAGGCATACAGGCATTCAATAACCTCCCGGCTCTCCAAGCTACCAGGGCGCACAGTGAAGCCAGCCAAGTAACCATGGAAGTAGTGGTGTATCGACAGAGGATCTCCTGAGGGAAACATGGGAGGTGGAGGGTGTGAGAGACATGGCGAGGAAGAGAGCAAAACCACAAAAGCAACAGTGTGAGGGCCACACAGAGGTAACGGAGGTAGAGGGAAACAGAGAGGGGCACGGGGCATGGAAAAGCCCAGACAACAAAAGCAACAATGTGAAGGTCATACAGAAGTTAAGGCAGGTACAGAGGGACAGAGGGTTGCACAGGATATGGAAAAGCAAAGACAACAAGAAGACAGGGGATGCTGAAGCAAGATGACAATTTTTGAAAAAGATGGGGGAAAGCGAGAAAAACAGACCAACAAAAAGACAAGGGCAGTGAACAGTGGGTAGCATAGAGAAGGTTCTGTCAAACTGCTGAATGCCAGATGGAAACAATTTCTTGTCCCCTTCTCACTCTGCTTCCTGTGAGGGCTTGTAAAAGAAACTACACATTCCACAGATCGTTAGGGATGAGGTGACATCTCCTGATGTCTCTAATGGCTATTGTGTTCTTCAGAGACCAGCTTTAATGATCAGGCATGAGGACTCTTTTCTCCACACGAAAAGCATACTCCATCACTCAAAGCAGGCTGCAGTCCTTCCATCAGCCTTTTCATGCTCCAGAGGTACCAAGGTATCAAGGACCAATCTGCCAAATAAGGTGTTTCCTCCCAGGGGGGTGGGAGGTGGCAGGACAGGACTGGGGAAGCTGTATGAGGAAGGCACCATGCAAGAAGTGATAGTCATGCACAGTCAAGAGAGGAAGAGACCCATCTTCTTCCTTTTCCCTACCTTGCACAGAATCGGTGGAGTTCTCACTTCCTTTGATTTTCTCTCTGTTTTTCTCCTCTGCAAAAGGAGAACATCCGGATGAGCAATAAGGCATTGGAAGATGGTAGTTACAGGGTCAGGCAAGTATCTATACAAGTGCCTGTATCAGCCAGTCCACAAGCACAGCTCTGTGACAAGCAGTGCACCCTTCAGCCCTAGAGGCAGCACATCACAGATGACAGAGGGCAGAGTTCCTCTCATGAAGCGGATGGTGAGACTGTAGGACGAGTAGCTGACTTAAGGCAGAAACTATAGTGTTTGGAGTTTTTTAATCCTTTCCCAGTGTTACCTATTTTGGGAATTAGCCATGTTCCCAACAAGCTATGTTCTCAACATCCCTTAGAAACTCAGCTGCAGGAGAAGGTCCCAGGCTGACCAATATTTGTTGTCTGCAAAACACCAATCAAGAGAGCACAGAGCTGTGGGAAGATCTCTGACCTCAGAGAAGCAGCAGTACAGCAAATATTTGATCTTGCTAGAAACTTCCGCCAGAGCGAAGGCAAGCAGGAGGCGAATTCCTTTCGGTCTGTCCTGCTTCAGTCTTGCAGGAGAACTGAAGGATCTGAGAAATGCAGCCTTGCATCTCCACAGAACACATTTTAATCTGGTAGTGGCCTAACTTTGTTCCTAATCTGATTTTTGTCTTTCAACCCAATTCTTGTACAGAAAGATTTGTGACTACTTCATATAGATCCTCAAGACAGAGAAATCCCCATCAATACAGTCAGCAGCATAAATAGTACTGCCTGCTTTCTGGGGAAGGGCTTTGATAGAAATGCCAGTGCCTGAATGAGGTACAAAGTTTCAACTTTCCCCTGCCTGAAAGCTGGTTAGCCATTGCATATTCCATGGTTGTTGTCCAGGAAGCTGTCAGTGACACTTGTCCCTGAGCTGTTATTACCTTGGTCCACGAGGAAGGAAGGAGCCACACTGGCTTTGGTGCCAAGGAGGCAAGATGGCTGCAGTGTGGTTTGCATCATTTAGTATTGGGTGGTGTTTCTTTCATCTCCTCTGGGTCTCCCTCCACCCCCTCTTTTCCCACATGGGAAGAGCACGGTTTGGGGAGTGGGCACTCACCAGTCCAGCAGGCCCCGATCATGATCGAGGGCTCCGGCCGTGGGGGGTGGATGAGGCCGTTGTCGTGGATCAGGGCAGGGTCGTAGGAGACGCCATCCACGTAAAGCGTGACCGTGGGGAACTCCAGGTTGAGGGCATAATGGTGCCACTCATCATCACAGACCTACGGCAGACAGCAGAGCATGGGATCAGCAAAGGGCAGAAGGAGAAGGGACACGGGGAGGAGGCAAACCCTTCCTCACCTGCTCAAGCTTCCAGAGGAATTTCACAGGCCTTGCACTTTCCAGCAATGGCCAGTAGAGGAAAGAAATCCGGCAGCCATGCACAGCCAGAGAGTAGTGCGAGTAGCCATCCTCTGCCAGGGACAAGCACAGGAGTTACATGAGCACTCCAAGCAGTCCCAGTAGCCAGAACCCAGAAGCCCACGCTGCCATGCATGACTGGCACTCAGCATCACGTGCTCACAGGAGGCTTGAGCACTCCCAGAAAAAGGGACACCTAAAGCTGTGTTCCTAAGGAGGCACCCCTGCCCAAGTCCTGCTTTGGAACACCAGAGATTTACCCCTGCAGGGACAATCCCTTCTAAGGAGTTAAGAGGCAGTGGGCAGCAGTGTCACCACCCCAGGAGAAGTCTCACCACTCTGCACTGTACTGCAGATCACCGTCTCCTCTTCCCGCCTGCCTTTGCCAGGCACCACGGCATGCTTCATCCACACTGACAGGGTGAAGTGGTCACTCAGCCCCTCGTGGCCATTTGGTCCATTCACCAGAGGCACCTGGGCAGCCTGGCTGCCATTGAACCAGTAGATGAGGCTGCTGTCCTGGCTGTAGTGCACCGAGAGCCGCGCCGTCCAGTTTGCTGTGGGGCTAGGCACTGGCAGCAGGTCAATCTCTCCTGAGGCAGCACCTACCAAGAAGGGAAGGAGTCAGGAATGTTGGCATGGGAAAATAAGGAGCCTGAGAATTGGGGATCAGATGAAATGGGCACTGGAAGCCTCATTTTAATATCTCGGTGCCCAGGGAGAGGAAGAGTTGCCTAAAGGCCTTCTCCTATCTGGAGAAGGGTGGTGACTTTTTGTTCAGTGCTGAGGGAAGTCCCACAGACTCTGCATACTGGGACAATGCACAGAAATCTCTGCCTTCCCAGCAAGGAAAGCACAAGTAGCTCCTTATAAAACTAGAAAGTTGTGGAAGTGCTCAGTGCCAGGTTGGACGGGACTCTGGAAGGTGTCCCTGTCTCCGGCAGGGATGTTGGAACTAGAGGATCTTTAAGGTTCCTTCCAGCCCAAACCATTCCACGATTCCATGAGATGTGGGCAGGAACACCCATTGCCCCTCAATGCAACACCCAAGCTCAGTGTCCTCCCACCCGAGTGACCACAGGAGACATGAGGAATGTGTCCCCCAGCTATGTGAGGCACAGCTACCACTGTGAACCCCTCCAAAGGGAGGGGCAGGGTTCTGTGCCACAGCCGCCCTCAGCCCAGGAAAGAACCAATTCACCACAGAGTTTGCGCAGTGACTTCTCAGAGTAGTTATCTCGGTCACAGCCCTTGGCCACGTGGTTTGTCTGCAGCTCCACCGTGGCCTGGATATTCCACAGTGGCTCATCACAGGTCTCCAGGTGAATGGTGGGGAAGAGCGCGAGGCTGCCTGCACCAGGGGTGTACTCAATCCTTTTGTTCCAGCCTAATGGGAAGGAGTGAAGGAGAGGGATTAGGAACTGCCAAGGACACAGGGCCAGAACACCTGGCATACACACAAGTGGCATCTATGGACTAGTCCAAATTTTTGGCCCTTTCCACATTGGAAATACAGCTTTATGCAGCTGGCACCAGTGCATGGAAGATTTCCTAGAAGCACAGAGTCCAAGGTCCCAGCTTCTACAGCTAATACTGGTGTGTCATCACTCTGTGGTTGGACAGCCTCTTTTATCAGGCAGAGCAGGTATTTAGCTGTGTTGATTTCCCCTTAATTCTAATTGATTAAGGAGAACCTGCATCTTTTCCACCACCACTGGAAAAGCCAAATATCCTCAAGAGCAGCAGCCCCAAAAACAGTCTTTGTTGAATACGGTCTATGAGCCTTATCAAACGCATGGTAGTTCACAGTAATTCAAGGAACGATTTTCCAATGTCAGAATTTACCTTTCAGCGGCTTTGCAACAGACTTAGACATCTACTGCATCCCCTGATGGGATGGGCTGGTGCCAGAACTGAACCATATATATGGGCATACAGATTTATATGTGTATGCCCATATATACAAATATATGTGATGAGTGGGACTGAGTAGTAGCTGAGCAAAAGAGAAGGGAAGAGATAACTGTGTTTGGAGGTTTCATACCCTGCCAGCTGGGCTTGCACGTGGGTTTCACCTGGATTTCCACTTCAGCATCATCAGATGCCCTCTTCTTCCCACAGTCATAGGCTGTCACTGTGAATTTGTAGACCCGATCTGCACTGTACTGCAGCTTCTCCGTGTTCTCAATGTTCCCTGGTTTGCAAAACAAAGAGATCAAGGTAGAGGACAAGCAGTCTCCTCAAAGACATTCCTTCTAAAAATCACTCATATCTTTGATCAATGACAAAAACAACCAAAAAGGAGTTGAGTCACCCTGCCCAGTGTCACTCTGTAACAAGTTATAGCACCTCACAAAATGGATGCTGCTGCTCTCACCAGCACAGATCAGCAGTGCTGGAAAATTTATATAGCACAGCTCTGCCTTCAAATGCGGCTGGCAGAGAAGGAGCAGAGCAGGAAAACAGGAGTGATGTGCACATGGTGGGTGAGGATTCTTACCGTCATTGTCAATGAGAAAGGGAATATTGGGGGTCAGGATCTCATAGTAGCAGATCTGGCTGTACTGCGGGGAGCAGTCCCCATCGATGGCCTCCACCCGCAAGATGCGGTCATACAGCTTTCCCTCCGTCACTGCCACGCGATACAGCTTTTCCACAAAGACGGGAGCAAACTCATTCACATCGTTTACTCGAACGTGCACTGTGGCCCTGATGCAGAGAGACATCACTAAGAACCGATGGGCTGATTAGGAGCGATGCACCACCTAAATCTCAGAGTAAGTCATTCCTTTAAAGTGCACCACTCTCATTTCCTGCTGCCAAAAGCAAGGACAAGGAAAGACACCTTGATTTCCGTGCAGCAATGCTGTCACACAGGTGCTTGGACAATGGTTTCCAACCACTCAGAAAGAGCAAAAGTAGTAATAATGCAATCTGGACCTCCTACCTACATGCAGCACCACTCTTAGAAACTGCTGTCAAACAGCCCTCGTTTCTGTATTCACTCACGTGACAGTCAGTGAACATTTCTCTTTGGGTCTTCTTAACATGTTGAGTTACAATATCATGGCTAGAGAAGAATACTTCTGGCTAAAGGAAGTGTTTCCACAGCAATTTTCCTTTGCACTTTTGTGACAGATCACATTTTGTAGCAGGCAGCAATGTCTGCATGAACTTACTTGTGTGATTTTTTGGTATTTGCTCCATCAGGTCCCTCTCCACAGTCATAGGCCTGGATGGTGAATGTGTGCTCCTTATGTGCTTCACAATCCACTGGCTCCTTGGCCCGGATCAGCCCCTCTCCTGTAGCTTTGTCCAGGATCACAGCTTCAAAAGGTACCCCTGACCCATGGATCCTGAAGCCACAGATTTCACCTAGTACACACAAAAACAGAGAGGAAGGGGAGAAAGAAAAGGACTATGGAAAGCACATTACACCCCTTGCCTTCCTTTCCCATATTTTCTTCCTTTTTAACTCACACTTCCCATTCCCCCTCATTATCATCCTTCATTTTGAGCAGTTTTTGGTTCCCTAGGAGTTCCTCTTGCTATCCCTTACAGCCATTAATGGTGCAGATTGCCATCTACTGGAGACTGCTCCCACGGCAAGGAGTCCTGACCAGCATCACAAAAGATTGGAGGTTACAAGGCTCAAGCTACATTTATTAGTGCTACACAGCCACAGTGCTGAAGGAGCACCTTATGTCTCCTCCTCATCCCTCAGGGAGGCAAAACAGGCCATATACTGCAGATAGACAGCCAGAGCATGAAGATCCATGATGTCTCATCCACCCACACACGCAGGATGCGCAGAGTACCGCAGGGAACTGCAGATAGGGTCACCTAAATCCTAAAATTCAGCTCACAGGGACCACATTTACTCTCCCAAAGCTGAGGAAGAATGCGTGAGGGAACTGCAGGCACGGCCTAAGTAAGCACTAGGACTACAACCACTGAAAGTGTCGTCTGTTGTTCCAGGGATTTGTGCTCACTGTGAGGGGACGTAGCACTGCCAAGGAAGTGTGCCCTACCAGCTTTCTCCAGGGCTCACAGACACAGCGCTGTGCATGTGATCTTTGGAAATAGCAGAACTGCGTCAAAAAGTAGCTGGCTCCACCCTCAGTTTCTCTCCCTAAGGAAACAGCTCAGAGCATCCTAAATCAAGCTGTGCCCAAATTGCCTCCAGACTTCACTAGGGACCTCCTCCGGAACAAGGTTTGGAGGTGATCATTTCCTGAAGAGGGGTAGGATCCAGCACAGGAATGAATGTCACTGTGTCCCTGCCTCTCCATAAGTCTGTCCCTGCCTTCCACCCTTCCCAGAGCAGTTCCCCACCTACCTGCATAGCGCAGTGGGGCATCTTTGTCCAGGGCGAACAGCGGCGGGTTGAGCAGGACGGTGTTGTCATTCTCCATGACAATGCCCTGATACTCGGCTTCAATCCATGGTTTGTGCTTGTTTGCTGAGGCAGGTTTGGGGTAAGGGATGGAGGACAGGAATGTGTTAGCCACCAATTGCAGATTCAGTAGGAAAAGAGAAGAATTTCATCCCCTGGCAAGTAACAACCACCACTCACCACCTTCTTCTCTAGAAATAAAAACGTCTAAAACAGGCTGGGAGAAAAAAGTTATCTTTATTTAGTTGTACTCATGGGACACCTCATCAGAAACAATGTGTTCCTCCTTGTGTCCTCATTACTTATTAGAAATACATGGAGAGACATCTGGGTGCCCAGAAAAGCTGGAGCAGTTAAAAAAAAAAGTGAACTCAAGAGGCAGAAGTAGCCTCAGCCTGGAGACAGATTCCAAATGCTAAACCCTTTAGCTCAGTGAAGCCGTAATGAAAAGATCCAGCCTACATCTTCTCTTGGGGTGTTCCCAGGGCACAAGTCTTGCGTGCAGCTGTTATCACTTGTGCCTTGCACCCTCTAGACTAAGGCCCAGGACCTACACACAGACGCCCAGGTACACCTTCAGTCAGCCATCCCATGCACGTAACAACCTATTCTGAGAGTCCCTTGCTCCTTCCTTCCCCACTCCATGGTGAGCACCATATTCCTTCGGCCCCTCCTTGCTAATCCTGTTGGCTGGAGCCCAGCCAGGCTTGGCATGGAGGCAGCAGCCAGCAGGAGGCTCTGAAAAATGTCACAGGCCCAGAAATAGCAAATTAATCTTTATCACACAGGCTCCGGGGTAAGGAAAGGGAGAAATAAAGGGGTGAGGGGGAGGGAAGGGGAGGGGAGGGGATAGGAGGTGAGAGAGAAAAAAAATCATTACAAACTACGAACCCCTCCCCCATGCCCACTCCCTGCCAAATGGGCCTCAGAGATTATATTACATGGCCTAGTTACAACCCCCATTCCCAGATAATCCCCCACTCTCCCACCCCCTGGAGACCAAGATTTATTACAACCCAGCAGTACTTTGAGCACAGCATGGCTCAGAGCTGGTGGGGAGTAGGATACAGAGCCATTCCCCTCAAGGGCTAATTCCAGTAAGAGCCATTCCAATATGTTAAATCCATCCTCTGCAGCACAGTGTCCTCTGGAAGGCCATACTGGCATCGCCTCATGTTGACTCAAAAGGGGCAGCATCCGGTGCAACCAAGCATTTGTGCATTTCGGGGCCAGGGGTTGCTGCCAGGGGTGGCTGGTGGGCCAGCAGGCAGGCTGACAGGTCAGCAAGGGGATGCCCCAGCAGGGCAGAGCGGGCAGAGCCAGCCTGGCATGGCAGCGAAGAGCGTGGGTTGGCACTTCTCCACCACTGTATTGATTGAGATTATAAAGCATTGCGTAGGAAATCCAGAGAAGCATCCATCCTGCTCAGTATGCAGGTGGAATCCTCCCTGTGTGCAAGTGCCCGCGTCTCCCCCTGCCCCTCCATTGTCCCCACCGGATTCCATTCTGTTCTGGCTCTATCCATGCGCCACACCACCGAGGTGGGGATCCAGAGCTATAAATGCCAAATGTGCCCTGTTGCTGGGGTAACAAGCTGATGGTACAGAGATAAATCCTTTGCTGCATCCACCTGCAACTTGGGAATCACCAATCTGATTTCTTGGGAAATGAGTTGTTGGAGAAGAGAAAAACATTTTAGGAATATTTTTAGGATACAGACTCCTACCAGGATACAGACTCCTACCAGCTTCAACAAAGCTCCCGTCAATCTAATATAATTTGCCAAAGGTGGGTAGATGTTTCCGAGTGCAAATTCACAAAGGAGAGGGAAAATCCAGAGCATGAGGGGCCCTTCCTTGCCACCAGGCCTCATGGAAGCAGAGCAGAACAAATAAATGCCCCAGCCAATGTCAGGGTACACACAGCTCTGCGGTGCACCCGCCCCGTAGCCCTGACTCTTCCAAGGCACAGAAAGCACCCTAAGGTGTCACATTCCCCAATGACCCCAGAGTCCCTCAAATGTTTACAGATTTTCCCAGCCTGTCAGATCACCAACACACTTACTGCCCTCAGATGAATCTCTCGTGCTTGTCACTACAGCCACAGATCTAGAAACCTACATCTTTCTCCACCACCCTATGTGCTCAATGAACATCTGCATTCCGAACATTACAGCTGTAGCGCTGGGGTAGTTTGGGGGTCTTTTATCTTTATCACATAAAATACACAAAAGCAACCTGCATCATTAACGCAGAACTATACAACAGTTCCTACAGACAGATTGTAGATGGATGAACTAGGACTGGAAGATGGAGATAGGGAACGTGTTTTATGAACTGCAGGGCTCTGTGGAGAAACAACACAATCTCTCTCAGCATGCTAGGGAAGGGATGGGAATGTAAATCCACCCAGCGATAACTAAACAAAAGCAAGACAAGTGGGTGGAAAACGGGAAAACGCGAGGGGAGCGCTGAGAGACGAAAGAATGGAGAAAAAAGCGGTGGTAGGATGACAGATGGACAAAGTAGAGAATGGGGATAGGATGGCATGAGGGCGCCCGAAGGGGCGAAGAAAGCCGGGGCCGCCGGGGACCGCGGAGATGCCCCGACGAAAACGTGCCGGGCGAA
>NW_008237619.1:13615030-13616749 GCF_000691975.1 Corvus brachyrhynchos | reverse complement strand
GGGCCGCCCCGCAGCGCTTCCCGCACCGCGGGAGAGCCACCGGCCCGCCCGGCGAGCCACTTTGGGCCCCGCTGCGCGCCTGCCCCGCTGCTTGCGCTCCTTCCTCCGCGCCGTCCGCCCCGTCCCTCTGCCCCGGGATGCCTCCCAACCTCACCGGCTATTACCGCTTCGTCTCCCAGGAGAACATGGACAATTACCTGCGGGCTTTAGGTAACGCTCCCTTCTCTGTCGCGCTCCCTGCTCTCCTTTAGCTCCGTTTTGTGTCTCCAAAAAGTTAAGAGTCGGAAAGGGGAAAGAGGAAGGGAGTTGGGAACTCTCTGGTCTTTCTGTCTCCTATCATCACTTTGGCGCTGTGGTGGTAGGGGAAAGGAGGTACCATGGTTGATGTTCCCTGGCTGAAAGAGTGGAGGAGCTCTACTGGATGAGGGGCCCAGGTTGTCCACACATCTCCCCTCTCTCTCATTCTCCAGATATCAACGTGGTCTTGCGAAAGCTGGTCTGCCTACTGAAGCCGGACAAAGAGATTATCCACACGGGAGATCACATGGTCATCCGCACCATCACCTCCCTGCGGGACTATGTTATGGATTTTGACGTGGGAGTCCAGTTTGAGGAGGACCTGGGACCCGTGGATGGACGCAAGTGCCAGGTGAGAAACCGAAACAGAGCAGTTTCACAGGGGAGTGGGGTGTGCTAAGAAGTTCAGGGACTTGCTCAGCTTTTGACTCAATAACTAGTTGAGAACCAAGCCTAGAGCTGGCATGCCCCTGCAGGTCCAGGAGTAAGTGGTTCTATGAGTGAATCACTCACTGCAAAGAGAATGAGCAGCAAAGAGCCAGAAACCGGTACTCTGGGAGCCAGAGGATATTATCCTCTGGAGCAAAGTCCTGAAAAGATAGAATGTCAGCTCCTTTGGCAGAACTCTGTTGTTGCACTCGGAAGCCAGAGGGTCATTCACCTCCCACAAAGACCATCAGTCCCAAGCAGCCACTAAAGAAACACCAGACTGGGGATTGCATTTGAAATCGTGTCTGAGAGGAACAGCCAGTGTCATTGCTGGAAACACGTGTTGCCCTGATCCGCTTGTCTCAGGACCATGTCTTCCCCTCTCCTTTCTTTCAGACAACCGTCTCCTGGGAGGGGGATCAGCTGGTGTGTGAGCAACTAGGAGAGAAGAGGAACCGAGGCTGGAGGCACTGGTTGGAGGGGGACCGGCTGCATCTGGTGAGGAGGGGTCCAGTGCAGCTTGCAAAATCCCGATCACAGCGAGTGGGGGGGACATAATGCAGGTGCTGTGGGCTCTGAGCCCTGCAGTTTTCTTCCACCTTCTCTCAGACTTCATCCCCGGCTCTGCGGGGGCAGCCACCGCTTCACACAAACATCCGCCTTCAGGGTTTAAAAGTTAAAGTTCAACAAAGGCGATGTCCCTTCCCTGCCCTGCAGCCGGACCTTCTGGGGCTTTGGGAGGGTCAGCTGTGCATCAGCGTGTGGCCTGTGAGGCTCCAGCCAGCAGCGGGAGGGCTGGCAGAACAGGGGAGAGACACGAGGGGATCCAACCTAAACTCCTCTTTGGCCCCCCTTTTCCCAGCGCATGACTGCTGAAGATGAGGTCTGCGTCCAGGTTTTCCAGAAGGTGAAGTGAGCGCTCCCCGCAGAGATGCCCGGACGGGACCCGCGCTCCCCAGTGCCAGAAAGAAAAAGAAACAAGACCGAGCGAGC
>NW_008237619.1:13610239-13614827 GCF_000691975.1 Corvus brachyrhynchos | reverse complement strand
GGTCAGTGCCCGAGTGGGCAAGGGTAGCTCAGGCTGCCCCTTCTCCTGCAGCCACCAATACCTGCCGTCTTTTCTGGTCCTCTGGGGATGCTACATTCTTCCCGGGATGCTGGGGTCATAGAATCATGGAATGGTTTGGGTTGTAAGGAGGTAAAAGATCATTTAGTTCCAGGCCTCCCCTTTCCTTCCCCCCGCCCCCCGCCATGGAATTCAGGAAGAATTTCTTCAGGGAAGGTGTTTTCAAGCATTGGGATGGGCTGCCCAGGGAGGTGGTGGAGTCACCATCTCGGAGGTGTTCACGAAACGATTGGATGTGGCACTTACTGCCATGG
Source organism: Corvus brachyrhynchos (assembly GCF_000691975.1). Taxonomy (NCBI): domain Eukaryota; kingdom Metazoa; phylum Chordata; class Aves; order Passeriformes; family Corvidae; genus Corvus; species Corvus brachyrhynchos. Next base: position 13,614,495 of record NW_008237619.1, on the reverse strand, counting down.
TCTATTTAAAAAGGCTGATGATCAGTCAAAGGTTGGACTTGATGATCTTGGAGGTCTTTTCCAGTCTAAGTGATTCTGTGATTCTGTGATGCATTTCACTTAGATCGAGTTGCTTAAAGCCTCATCCAACCTGTCGTTGAACACTTCCAGGGATGGGGCAGCCACAGCTTCTTGAGATCCTCAAGGAGGATGGGTAAAAAGCAGAATTTGTCCTTCAGAGTCTAGGATTCTCATGTGATAGCGTGAAGTGTGAGGGCTGGAGTAACCAGCCACATGTTCACTGTGTTCCTGAGAAGGTCCCATGGGTGAGGAAGGGTCCGGATCTCTTCCTGGAGTAAGAAACCACAGCCACCACCTCTAGCCCCAACACTGCTTCTGGCATTCTTGGCAGGGTCTCCTCATGACCATCGTAGCTCCACTGGTTCTCAGCTATCTGCAGTTGGAGACCAAGGGGCAGAACCAAAGGAGGTGAGGTCTCCTGAAAAGCCAGACCCATGCCACAAAGAGAGGTGTTCTTTAATGATGACACCTGATGGGATGGGCACGAGTCCACAGGCAGTTACTTCTGAAAAATGCTTGTGGTTGCCCCCCAACAAAAGGTTGAAGGGGAGGGTACACAAAAACATGCAGCTACTGACACCACAGAGAACCAAGAGATTTGCAGATTTTGAAAATATAAGCCCTTTTTTAAGCTGAAAAAATGGTTTTTTTCTGCCAGCAGCTTATTTAAAAATAGTGTTTTCTGGAGAGCTTCTTTTCAGAGAACTGCAAAAATGAGTGCCATGAGAAAAGCATTACTTCAGAACATGTGATAAGCAAAGGGTTGGGGAGCTGCAGCTGTGCCTATAGTGTCAACCTCTGACTCTTTACAGTTGTATCTGAGGACATAGGAGGCAGCAGCACCCTGTCAATATCCATAACCCACAATTTGAGTGCCGCAATCAAACCCAGTGAGCAATCAGAGCCATGCCATCTAGCGTGTCTGCTCTGTGCTGACCTCCTTAACCCATCACTCCTTCTATTACAAGGAACCTCTACATGATCTTTGTTGTATCATGAAGTTGCAAAAGGCAGTGGTTTGACTGACAGCAACTAGAGCTGGTCCCACTGTTGCCCTCTTCACACTCTTCCATGCCACAAGAACGTCCTCTGAGCTGCTTCTGATGCCCAGCACCAAGCTCGCCTCACCATGTCCAGGTTGGTGTCTTCCAGACTGTGTGATCAACAACTAATCAGCTCGTTCCAGGCCCTGCACCACAAGCTGGTACAAACTCTGCTCTCCTGAGCCTACATTCCAGCTGGATAGCAGACACTATTGCCTTCAGGTGATTAGCCAGACTCTCCCACTGGCCTGCCAGCCATCCACATAATTTTCCTGTAAGCCTGTGAGGTGATAGGGCAAGTAGATTGCTTCTGACTCATTGCCAGCCATCATATATCCATGACAGCCTCTCTTCTTGAGGAAGCGTCTGATTGTGCCAGAGCCATAGATAAGAATCATACTCACTTGATGTGGTCCACACTAATGGTAGTCACAGGGGATAGTGCTGGAACCTATTCTAGGGCTTCAGGTAGTAACTACCAGCATTAATAATTCAGTTTCTTTCTTTTGTAATCATGCTATAGGTGTGATGCCTAAGTCAGATGGTGACTTTTCCCAGCAGTACTGTATTGCTGAGACACGAGGCTATGGGAAGTGAGGATGCCACTGTAAGGCAGAGGAAAGGTGTGATATTGGGAGGTCACAAGTGGGAGGAGGTGTGACGTTGGTGAGTGGCTGCAGAACTGTGTACCCCTCAGGGTATTACACTTGGCTTTACTCCTTGATTTAGAAGACACAGAAACAGGCTGCCAAGATGCTGCTGTTGCTCACCATCTCATACCAGGGAAAAACCCACTCTTAGAGTTCTGAACCTTCTTTTGGTCTCTGTCATCCTCTCCCTATCAGCTAGAGCTGCAGGAGCAACATGATTTGTCTGAAAGAGTGCTGAGCCATTGGATAGCACGGGCCTGACTGCGTGAAAGCCAAGCCCAATGGCAAAGTGTCCTAGACGGCTCAAACTTTGGGTACTTTGGGCAGTCAAACCAAGGGGGTTGAAGGTAGAGTGCCCTGGGAAACCAGCTCAGTATTTATAGGTGAGCCTGGATCTGCAGCCCTGCAGTGCTGTAGGGTAGGTGGTGTAGCTGTAGGAGGCCAAACAGAGGTACTTCTCTGTCCTCCTTGCTTCAGGTTTGAGGATAAAGTGTCCAGCTCCTTCTTCTCTGTGGATGAGAGGGTCTGGTCCACATGTCAGACAATAATTTCACAGCTTCTGAGGCTGTAGAGCAGGTTTCCTTCCAATGACCTCCTCCAAGACACAGTATTCAAAGAAGGGTTCTTGCTCCACGAGAGGATGTTGGCATCTTTGACCATGCTGAAGATCTACAATTTCTTTACTTTGCTCTGATATTGTCTGAGTTTATTGTCCAGACCACTTGTAATGCAGGTGAGGCAAGCAGGCAGCAAACAGGTGATCGTTTAGGCATTCTGGTTTCTACATGTGTTCCGTGGTCCTACAGGAATTCTTCCCCTAAGAAAAGGTGGGCACATACGTCCTTCCAAGGTAAAACCGGTACCATGGTATTTCCTGGCTCCAGCCTAACGTGAAGAAGAGGATTGCGCAGAGCATCTGAAGGGGAACGCCACCAGTGGGAGCACTGGAGTAGGATTGGGGATGTAGGTGTGTCCCCAGCCAACCAACAGCGCTTCTCCAGGCGGAGTACTCTCCTGTTATCGCAGATGATGTTACCGGGACGGGAGAAGGAAACGAAGATACGGGAGATACGCTTTGAAAGTGTCGCAGAACACTCCCAGTAAGTGCCCCCTAGATAGGAGATTGCTTGTCAAGGACAGAGTGAAGTTATCCACTTCCTTACAAATGATCCCCAGGGGCCTCTGTCTATCCGTGCTTTGCCAGGGAACACTCTTCCCGCCAGTGACCTGCTCATAACTGATCTCTCCAAGAGAAGTGTCCAGTACTTCCCAGCTACTTTCTGAGTAAGAAACCACTGTAGCACGGCACAGCACAGCAGTGAGCCTGCCCAGTGTGTTCATCATGCAGAGGACATACTTGGACATCAGGAAGTACTGGGATAATGTCCCCTGTTTAATCTTAAATCTGGTATGTGGGGCCATATGGTGTTATTACAGTGGCATTAATTATATGTTTACATGATCTTTCTCAGATCATAATTCAAAGGTGTTTGATGAGCAGGTTCTCTAGTACACTTCCATAAATATTCCAAAGACGCTTTCTTTATTCTTTTTAACACTATTTTCATCTTAATTCAATAAGTTTTTGGAGCTGTGAATTACTTCCTGTGATTTCAATGCAAGACACTTCCTAACCTCTCCAGAGCAACTCATAATTCTAAGGAAAAACACTAAAACGGTGTTTTATCTCTTACACCAAAGCCTGAAAGCCAAGAAATTTTAAACTTCATAAAGTTGGAGACACAAATATATGTCTTGGGCACTATGTTGCTAAAAGCCTGAAAGGGGTTTTTAAGTTGCTATATTTTCTCATTTCGCCATTAAATAGAGGACCTTATTTATCTATCTATCTTGTTTCTCCTAAAAATGCTTGCAGAAGAAACATCAAGAAGGGTCCTTGAAAAGGGATTTGTTCTCAGAATGCCTTTAATTCTGTTGACTTCTTCATTTTTCTTAATATCTCTTTAACACAAATGCCTGAGGTTTCTTGCTTTCCTTGAAGATGATCCCAGTTCCCATCCCCCCAAAAAATCTCAAAAGTTCTCTTCAGCAGGTCAGAATTGAGAAAACATATCTTTTTTGACAGCTTGATTTTTAAAAGTTTAAATTAACTTGTGAAGACTATAAACTTTCTCATCATTCTATACCAGAAAACAGCCCAGAAGGATTGGGTGGGGACTTCCTAGGAGGACATTTTCGGGGGCAACAAACTCGGAGAAGTTTCTGGATTGCAGACCAAACCCTCGGTGGGGTCTCTGGCAATCGTTTCCCTGCCTCCTGGGCCAGAGGAGGGAGCTGGGGGCCCCCCCGGGGCATCCCCGGGTCCGTGTTCGCGGAGCGGGGCTGTGGCGCTCGGCAGCAGCAGGCAGCAGAGGCGGCGGCGCCGGGACCTGGCCCGGTGCCGGGTTGTTCGCAGTCCGGCTTTCTATTCCCCGCTCTTGCCTCCCTCGCTCCCTCCTCCTCCTCCTCCTCCCCCCGTCCCGCCCGCCCCTGGCTCCCCCAC
>NW_008237619.1:13586556-13610100 GCF_000691975.1 Corvus brachyrhynchos | reverse complement strand
CAGGGGCGAGCGCACGGAGATGTGAGTCGGGGCTCTGGGGAGGGACGCGCCGGCACAGCCTTGTGGGGGGCGGTCGGGGGGGTTAGTCCTTTCCAGAGAGGAGAAGAGGTCAACGGGGCCAAGCTGCTGCTCTGGGCAGTGAGCTTGTTTCGGAGGAACACAGAGGGCAAGAGGGGAGATGTGAAGAATGAGGGGGGGAAAAAAATGTGAGTGCCAATTTTTGGAGGGCAGAGATGGAGGCATGACAGGGTAGAGGGCTGCCCAGGAGGCGCTAGCAGGATTGCTCCACAGCAAACCCAGCTTGAGATCTTCAGATCCTCGCCAAGGATCCTAAACTAGTGATAACCCAAAATGACCCACTGGCCCAGGGCCAAGGGGGACCAAACTTCTCCTGGCTCTATAAGAATCAGCCCTACAATTTCTGGGAATGTGCAGACCTTACTCAGGGAATTCACCTGTGCTCCTTCGCACTGCTTCCTGGGTTGATGAATTTCTCTGGCCGGGTCACAATGGCTTGCTGGAACCTTGTTAGTGCTGGTGTCTTCATTTCAGCTGCCCTTCTTGTTCCTGAGTGATCCGAGCCAGGAGTTGGTACTGCAACTGTGTAGGCCTTCTGTGTTTGCAGTTTGCTTTAGACAGTGCACAAGCCAGTTGCGAAGTCTCCCCTGACTTTGAATGACCTAATTTTGTGCAATGTCATCGTTTATTTGTCATGTTCACAGGTATGTTCTTTGTCTCCCATGGGCCTTCCTCTTTTTTGGGGTGATCGGTTCCAGTCCAGTCCCAAGAAGGTCTCCCCTATTTGGGGAGATCAGATCCCCCAGTTACCCCAAGCCATATCCCAACAATAACATCAGCAGCTGGGATATCCAGGTCCCAAAAGGCTATGTGGTGAAGCTGACCTTCAAATACTTTGACCTGGAGCCATCTGAGTCCTGCTTCTATGACTATGTTAAGGTACGTCCATAGATACATGGGCCAAGGGGTGCCTGGAGATGGGAATCCAGTGGCCACCACATGCAATGGCTCTTCATTCACCAGGCCTCCTCTGATACCTCCCACGAAGGAAAGGGAAGGAGTTAAAGATAGAAATGGGAGGAGCAAGCACTGACAACTCATGGTTGGGTAATATCAACGTGTGGAGCAGACTCAGTCTTGGGAGGCTGCACTGATTTCACCTTATCTTTGACAGATCAAAGCAGACAAGCAGGACTTGGGCCGATATTGTGGCCGGCTTGAGTCAACCACAGGCAATCACCCTGGAAGAAAGGAGTTTGTGTCTAAGGGGAACAAGATGCACCTAGCATTTCACTCTGATTTCTCCAATGAAGACAATGGCACAGTGATTCCCTACAGGGGCTTCCTGGCATATTACAAAGCTGTGGGTGAGTAGGAAATACCCTCAGCATGGAGAAGTAAAAGCCTGTGTGGCTCCAACCAATTTTCCTCCTTGCCAGGCAGATAAAGAGAAGCTTTAGGCAAGGATGTGGATCTCTAAGTACTTTCAGTCTAGAGCAGGGAGGTTTAACACTTTCCTCCCCTTGCCCCTTCACTTCCTGTGTCTTCAGATCTGGATGAGTGTGACCCTAACAATGCTGCCAAGAACGATGAAAGGCCTCAGTGCCAGCACTTCTGTCACAACTATGTGGGTGGCTACTTCTGTTCTTGCCGGATTGGCTACCAGCTTCAGAGTGACCACCACTCCTGCAAAGGTAAAGAGAAATTTTAAAGAATCAGAGGGTTCCAGAGAAGGAACCCTTCATCCATGAAGGGTGGGAGAAGTGACTTAGGAAGCAGATGACGGGGCTGCAGAAGGCACAGCCCCACGATGTGACCTCTACTTTCTTCCTCTTCGCCAGTGGAGTGCAGCAGTGAGTTGTTCACAGAGGCATCTGGGTATCTGAGCAGCCCTGAGTACCCCCAGCCCTATCCCGAAGACCTCCGGTGTAACTACAGCATCCGTCTGCAGAACGGCCTGTCTATCACCCTCAAGTTCTTGCAACCCTTTGAGATTGATGATCACCAGCAAGTCCAGTGTCCTTATGACCAGCTCAAGGTACTGAGATTAGCAAACTCTCCTCCCAACCCTGCTGCCAGACCTAGACAGGAATCGTGGGGACACCACTGTTCAGATGACAAATACGGGATCAATACAAGCAGAATGCCCCAGCACAAAGGACTGAGCTCCTGTCTCTCCCTCAGTGCATTTAATTACCACTGTCCTGAGGTCAGAGGCTGTGGATCATAGGCCCCTGTGAGTGAAGAAAAAAAAAACATCCTTCTTCCAGTTTTTTTGATTTAAGGGATTCAGGGATTGACAGCTCTGATTCCCAGATAAGGGAGAAGCAGAGCTTGTGGTAGGTCAGTCTGTTGTTCTGATCTGTCAGTGTAGGCACCAGCAAAGATGGGTCAGACAACCAGCCCTATTCACCATCATAGGCACTCTGGTAAACTCGGTCTGGATGGAAACAGGCATTCTGAGGCAGAGAGGCATGTGTGTTTCTGTCCCTGTGATATATGTTTTCCTCATCAGATCCAAGCACGAGGGAGAGAGATTGGTGTATTCTGTGGCAGGGAACCACCTGGCATCATTGAAACCAACAGCAATGAGGTAGACATACTCTTCCTCACCGATGAGTCGGGGTTCAGCCATGGCTGGAAGATCCACTACACCTCCGAGAGTAAGAGATTTATCCCCCAGAGGCTGCTACAGCCTATTGACACTGTTTGCTAATCCCAGCTCAATCTGTCCCACTGTCTAACAGAAATACGGTGCCCACAGCCCGTCCCACGGGATCAGTTTACCATCATCAGAGACCTGCAGCCTGTGTATCAGTTTCAGGACTATTTTGTTGTCAGCTGCAAGACTGGGTATAACCTGATGGAGGTGAGGTCCTTTCTCCACTCCCTTCAGCCATATTCTATTTTGTCTTCAGTTTGTGTCTTTCACCTTTCAGTAAAACTTCCTTTGGAGATCTCACTCATGGCAACCTCTTGTACCTTCTGTTTCTTCTTTGCTTCTCTCGGCTTTCTTCTCATGGTTTCTCTTTTCCTAGCTTTCTTCCTTATGCAGTTACTCTTTCATGCAGCCCTGGTAGAAGATGAAAGACAAAGATCCCAGGAAAAGCTGGTAAACAAGATGGCCTCTTTGGAAGGATATGAAATCAGACTCAAAGCAGATGTTACCTGCCTCCCTTGCCATCCTATTGCCAGGGCTGGGTAGCATCTCTGACTTGTCATGGTTTTATAGTTGCTGGCTGCTGGTATCCTGGCCTGCTATGAAGAATGTGTAGCCTGTGGCAAATACAGGATAAAGGGAAGTCAGGAGGAGACAGCAACTGGAAAAGTCTGCACAGGGGCAAATATTGGACAGCAGGGAAAAGATGGACACATAGAATATTTTAATGTGGGGAAGGAATGAAAGGCTCTGTACAACCAACAGGTGTTTTTCTTTCCCGTGTAGGGTGACCGAAAGCTGCTGTCCTTCACGGCTGTCTGCCAGGCTGATGGCACGTGGCACCAACCTATGCCCCGCTGTGAAAGTGAGTGATCTGAGAACGGGGGTAACATCCCCTGCTGTGGCTTTCCTCCTCCAGAAGCATGGGAAGTTCAGCCTCTCTGACTCATTTTGTTTGTGCCATACCCTCATGGGTGTGCTGTCTGGAAGGAACTGTGGAGGTCCACCGTTGCTTCACATTTTTCTGCTTGCAAAAATCCAAATGTTTTTCCTCCCTTACAAAAATGCATAAAATATCACTCAAAAATTGCTATGATGATGCAGCATCTAAAAGCAAAAGGTCCTTATCTGGGATCTATTTTGGAGCAATTTCTCTGCCCACTGTCCTAACTGGTCCTTCACATCATGGCTCCAATGCCCAGACTTGCAGGCAGTCTGTCTTTGATTCATGTCTTCTTTTTTTTCTTTGTGGTAGTTGTGAACTGTGGCAGCCCTAAAAACCTGACTAATGGTGTATTCAGCTACGTAAATGAATCTGCAAACAACGAGTACCAGTCAGTGATCTCATACCGGTGCAATGAGCCCTATTACCACATCGTCACTGGAACTGGCGGTGGTGAGTCCTAATCCCACACAGAAACTGAAACCTGTGCCTGGAAGGCCCTCTCACGCTTCCAGTTAGAATTGCCTCTTCTCCCCAGGCTTAGGGCTCATGCTTTCCTCCTGTGCAGACTCTCCAATCTTTCCTTGACCTGCATCATATCTCTGGAGTCTTCTTGTCTCAGCCTATTCCCACTTCATTCCCAGAGTCCGTCACATCCCTCTTCCATGCTCCCCTTAACTTTTGCAGGAGGTCTTATTCTCTCAGCTGTAGTCATGGTTCATTTTTTCTAGTGGATTTCATTCTTTTCTAATGGATTTCATTCTTTCACTGAAATTTGAGGCATGGTGTCTGGGAATCACCAAAATTCAAAAAACTCACTGCATCAGTCCGAATTGCTACACATGCAAATAAATAAACACACACTTCGCTCCACTGTAATGCTGTTTAGCTCTTTGGAATATTGTTCAGCTGCAGAGATATCTAAGAGCTAAATAACATACTTACAGAAAAGTCTATTTTAATGCAGCAGGTCAGAAAAACTAAGTCATCATTCAGTACCATTCACATGCCTTCTTTTTACACTCGAGACATTGCTTGATGATGCAGGACCTTGGATTCCAAGAACAGCATAAGGAGTTCATGATGTCCTTGCCTTGCCTGTCCATTCAGCCTCCACTGAAAAAAAGAAAAAAAAAAAAAAAGAAGAAGAAAAAAAAGAAAGAAAAAAAAGAAAGAAAAAAAAAGAAAGAAAAAAAAAAAGAAAATTTTTAAAAAGGTAGATTTCTAATCTGAATCAGTTTCTGGATACAGTTGCCAGCATGAACACACAGTTGTGCTGCATGCTATAGAGAGGTGACATGCTATTACTGAGGCCAGGAGCAAGCAGCTAAAGAGTTCTTTAAGTTGGTACTAATGTTCAGTTTGATTATTCTTGCATCTAAGTTTAACTCCTTCATATAGAGTCAGAGCTCAGTCTCATCAGAAAAAATTCAGGAGCAAGTATTCATTCAGTTTCTGCCAAATTCTGCTGGGGAGTCACCATAATTTAGTCAATTTTGAAGAGAACAGCAAACACTTTCTTAGAAGCATTTATTTTAGTATTAAGAAAAATTGTATAAAAATTATATTTAGTCAGTGGCACAAACTTTCTAAGAAAAGCAAGAGTGTTGGAGGTAGTGGAGTTTGTGTTGAGAGGTGACAAGTGAGTTTAGCTGACCTGCAACTTACGCTCAGAAATAGACTCTGAGCATGTACAGTAACTGACTCATCTGGTTCCCATTCCTGGAACAAACCACCCTGTCCTACTCTCTGCAAACTACCAACACCAGGAACTTGAATCTAAAATTCATGCTTTTACTACTTCTCTCCCTTCTTTGGGCTAAATAAGGTCAAACAGTGCTCTGTGTACCTGTGGACACGGTGAAGATAAGACTTCATGCAGATGGCCCTTCAAGCTTTTCTTCTCCAGGAATAGTGCCTGAGCTTTACTGCTCCTCTGGAACTGAGATGCTTCAAGATGTACAGATGGAAACATTCCATACCCTACCACAGGCAGCTTTTCCCAGGAAAGAGAGAGTGCTTTGGGATGGAAGGGCCGAGGAACCTCTTGAAAACATTCTATTCTATTCTATTCTATTCTATTCTATTCTAGTCTAGTCTAGTCTAGTCTATTCTATTGTAATCCATTCCATTCCATTCCATTCCATTCTTTTTTCCCCACCCCATGTCTGAAGGCCTGGGCCTCATTGCCTTCCCTCTCATCCTACAGACAGATTCACTTGTTCTCCTGAGGGAACCTGGCTGGATCAAGATGGCCAGAAGAGAATTCCATCCTGCTTGCCAGGTCAGTAAAAACTCTGACTTTGTCTGGTGTTTACTGACTCATGCTTAAAATCAGTACAAAACTGGGACAACATGCAGGGAGGGGAGTGAGGATAATGGTATCAGTCAGGGGCATCAGGGAAGACTATCCAGGAAGCCAAAATAAAGTGAAATCAAACAGTGATGGTGAGGAAAGACAGAGAAAAGCCAGGGCAACAGAGGGTGTCATGTTCTTGTGTTTCTCCACAGTGTGTGGGAAGCCCATCCATCCTGTTGTTGAAGTGCAGCGGATCTTGGGTGGCAAATCAGCAGGGAGAGGCAATTTTCCTTGGCAGGCTCTGACTGGCATCAATGGACGAGGGGGTGGAGCACTCCTGGGCGACCGCTGGATCCTGACCGCTGCCCACACCATCTTCCCCAAAGGAGGAGTACGGAACAATGTGAGCCTGGAGCAGCTGGCAGAGGAGGCTGACATTTTCCTCGGCCACACCAATGTAGACGAGCTCCACAAGATGGGTAACCACCCTGTACGTAGGATCTTTATCCATCCAGATTACAACCCTAAAAATGAGCACAACTTCAACGGGGACATAGCCCTGCTGGAGCTGAAAAACCCAGTAACCCTGGGCCCTACATTACTGCCCATCTGTCTCCCAGACACTACCAACACCTCATTCTACACACATGGGCACATGGGCTACGTGAGCGGCTTTGGTGTGGATAAAAACCGCATCTCAAGCAATTTGAAGTACGTGAGCTTACCAGCAGTTGCTCGAGAGAAGTGTCAGAGTTGGCTGGACAGTAATAAGAAAGGTATCCCTATGGTTTTCTCTGAGAACATGTTCTGTGCTGGCTTCCTTGAAGGCAAGCAGGATACCTGCCAGGGGGATAGTGGGAGCGTCTTCACGGTGTTAGACAGGGAAAGCGGTCACTGGGTGGCCACTGGCATAGTTTCTTGGGGGATCGGCTGTGCCACAGGCTATGGCTTCTACACCAAGATCCTCAGCTACGTGGACTGGATCAATGGGATAATAAAGGAGGACAGGCCCTAGGTACTGCTGTCCTACTAACTGAAGCATCATTGGTGGCATATCGATTTCCAGACACAGCAAATCATATCCAAAGCTTTTGACGATGCCCCAAAGGCTTTTCAAGCACGCAAAGCGCATAACCTTCATGATGAGCACTTCTGAAAGCTGCCATGCTGTTTGATTGTACCATTGGCAGCTTGTGGGACACCTTTGTGGATGTTCTTCATACAAATCTTATAACCGGATGAAGCCTTAATCGTATCAGGAAATCTCATGACAGCAAACATGTTATGGTTTGAAATGCTGATGATATCATGAGACTACTGCAGTCTACTTTTGTACTCTATTTTGTGGGAAGGTTGCAGGGAAGAAGACTTCCTTGAAGGATGGGGTGGTTTCTGCTGAGTACAGTGTGCGGAAGCCCATTGGCATCAGTGAGATTCTATGAATATTAAAATACTTGCTGGATAAACCGGGTGTTTTATAGTTTTTTGTCTTTGTTTTTAACCACAACTGAATATTTCTCACCACTAAAAGCAACTTATGGACTTTCTATAGACATTGCTTTACCTACCACTAAAATGTTTCCAGTTCTGCAGTGGCCTGTGGCAGTTGCTTATCTGTCCCAAAACTACCATTAGATTACCCCATCTGAAACCCCAGGTGGCTTCAAGGGAGGCAAAAATAACTTGCTTGTGTGATGCTACATTCCAAAAACAGGGAAGACAACAACCAATCTCATGGAGAAGAGAGCCCAGGAACATTTACTGATCAGAATCTGAGGATGGATTTTTTTTTTTTTTAATACTATATGAAATAATGCTTTAACTGCAGGACAGCAGCTCTAAAATGATGCTGACTCAGAGAAAAGGTGACCTCTCTTGTGTTGTGGGTATTCCCTGGAGTTGTCTTCTTGACTAGATTTTCTACTGCAAAATAACCTACTGTGTTCTTATGAGTCACTGAGAGAAACAAGATGTAAGATCCTTGATCACTAGTCCAACAATCTAGATCCTTGATCATTAGTCCAACAATAATGTTTTATTTGTTACACAAAACTGAAGGTGCTTGAGCTGAGTGCAGGATTCTGTATGAAATCTCCCCAGATCTGTACACATCCTCCTCACCATTTCCAAAACTCTCAGAAAAACTTAGCCTGGAAGAAGATGTCTCTGTCCAATCCACTGCTGACACTGGAGCTAACTTCAGAACTTCAGGGCCTTACCTGGGCAAGTTATCGAGTGATCTAGGGGCAGAGATTCCCCAGTCTGTTGTGACACTTGTTCCAGTGCTGACCCACATCCCAGGAAAAAGCCAAACTGGAAATTTAGGTATCTGAATACAGCAGTTAGATCCCCCTCTTAGCTTCCTCCTTTTCAAGCTGAACAAACTCAGTATTTCAGTGAATGCCATCTGTACCTGTTCCCTGATCATCTCAGTGGAAGGATGTCTGTTAGTGATTTAGGACATTCTGGAGCAGAAAATACCCCTAACACATGTCAAGTAATATTCCTTCCCTAAATCAAGAGAAGGTAGTGTTTTGGGAGAAAAATCAAGCTTTATTTCTTTTCTAACTCAATAAAATTTGAAAAAAAATAAAGCCTGAGGACAGGTGAATGAAATTATTTTGAAGATGTCTGTTCTGCTCAGCTTAATTCAGAAGTGTGAAATCCTCATTGCTGGTAATGGTTGAGCAGTAAGATGGAACTATCTCTTCTCAGAAGAACTTTATAAAGACTCTTAGGTAGAGAGGTGAGGTACTACAGGTTCCAGCTTGACAAAAGCTGGCAGGGTCAGAATTTGATTAGATACTTGATTTAGGGAGTTTCAAGGAGAACTAGGTCCAGAGATAAAGGCTTTACAGACACAATAGCACATTGCACAAAAGGCAGTTTGGACATTCTTTAATGCTGTTAGATATTCTGAACAGTATGGGAAATACATAAATCAGAAACCAGGCTCTGAACCTTCCCTGGCAACCAACAATTATTCTCTGTTTTCTTCACTGAAATCTCCCTGTCAGGTTTCAATGGGGCACAGCTATTTCTTCTCCAAGTGGGAAAAAACAGGATAGAAAAAAATGAAAGTAAAGAGTCTCTCTACTCAGAATAATGTCTTCCTTTTACGCTACTATGAGTGGAAGAAAGAGAGTTTCCCTTCCCAGACATGATGATAGTGGGAGAAACGGATCCATACTCCTGTCTCTCCACTCAGCATAGAAACAATGAGTTATATTTTGTTATATATTGCCCATTATATACACAGAGTGAACAGGGTCATAGCCAGCCCAAACATGCAGCCATCACATTTAGAAAGGGTGACTGTGCTGAAGGGAGAAACAGCTATTTCTGCAAAGCTTCCTCATCCTCATGCTTGCTCATGGTCTCTCTAATCCAGTCCAAGTAACGCACCACCTTGGTGTAAAGACCAAAGGTGCCACATTTTGGCCCCCAGGAGATCAGCCCTGCGACATAGTACCGGGTGGCATTCAGAGGATCCTGGATGGCATAGGCTCCACCACTATCCCCCTGACAGCTGTCCTTGCCACCACCAGCACAGATCATATTGTCGGTGAATATGTAAACGACGGTATCATCGTAGCCCTCTGGTTTCACAGATTGGCACTTGTCCATGTTCACCACGGGAATCTGGGCCTTCCAAAGATCAGCAGGGAGTCTTCCTCTCTCTCTCCGGCCCCATCCAGCAATGTAGCCCAGAGTCCCTTCTTGCAGCTCATATTCGGGTGATTTACCAGGAAGACAGATGGGTGAGATGTTTGGACCCATCTTCACGGGATCCCTCAGCTTCAGTAATGCAATATCATTATCAAAATCAATCCTGGTTTCTGTGGGCTCCTCCTTCCAACCAGGATGGATGAATGAAGCTTCTGGGATCAGCTTTTTGGCTTCCCACTTCAGAGATTCCCTACGAACATCGATTACCCCAGCATACATGGTGGGCTTGTCATATCCGTCCAGCACGTGAGCTGCAGTCATCACCCATCTGTCAGAGATGAGCACACCGCTTGCTCTGGGGTCATTGAAATACACCTGCCAGGGAAAGTTGCCCTTTTCTGCACGGGTGCCTCCAAAAATCCTTCCTGTGTCTCGGATGGGATTACTAGGCACCCCACAGACTAGAAAGAAAAGAAAAAAAGAGGAACCAGATGGGAGAATTAGCAGTTACAAACAGAGGCTTCTTTGGTACTGGTAAAAAGCCCATAGTCCCCTCCTTCCTGTGTCCTCTAAGTAATTTTTGAATCTGAGTAACCACGTTTATATTTTATGCCACAGAGCTTGCAATTAGTATTTACAGAGAAAGCAAAGAAAATTCTAGCAAAACTACTATCAAGGCTCAATTTAGACTGAAAATGCTCATTCTCAAATTCACTTTTCTGGAAAGCAGTTCTCACCCTCACAGTGTTAGGTATGTCAAAGCTCACAATTTAATTGCCTTCTAGTTGGCATTTTCCCTTTGCTGAATTATGCTCTTTAGGTGAAGGGATTGTCTTTGAAAAAATACTTGTTTGATTTCTTAGAAATATGACACTGCTCTTTAAATTTTAATTTTTTCTTCTGTGAACTCCAGATAGTCTCAGGTTAAGAGTTCAGGTTTGTCACTGATGTTTTACCATTTTTCCTCTCCATCTTACTAGTACGTAAAATCTTAAGCAGTGGGAGATCTTATCTGAGGATCTTCTGGGTGCAGAGTTGCTCCATCCTTTTTGAGTAAAATGTTCGGTAACATTTCGCAGAATGTTAATGCAAAGGACATAAATAAGGCAGGTCATTCTGACATAGCTAGGAAATTGATTTCTTACCACATTGCCTTGTTTACGTTGAATCTTTAGTCAGAAAATCAGAGATTAAGAAACTGTAGACAGCAGATAGCTTCTAACTTGCATGAAGCAGAATTTGTTAAAGAATTTAACATAATCATAGGAAGATTTAGGCTGGAAGGTACCTCTCAGTGCCTCTAGTTCAACCTGTTCCTCCCTAACTGCTCTCCCCCTTGCCCTCCTAACTCCAAAGCCAGGTTATCCAGCGGCTTTGACAGCTCATCTTCCAGGGTGGTGATTAGCCAGCCTCTCTGGACAGCAGTTCCAGTGCTCTGGGGGAGCATTTTTCCTTAAATACAATCTGAATTTCCTTTGTTGCAACTTGAGCCTGTCATTGCCTTTTATTGCTGTGTCCCACTGAGAAGAATATGGCTCCATATTCTTTGTAGCCTCCTCTCAGGCAGTAAATTCCCTCAGCTTTATCTTACAATTTGCCTTTTCCACTGTGTACTTGTATAGTCCAAGTCACTGTCTGAGCTGGGACTGAACCCTTAAGAGAGTTGAGTCTCCTCCACCTGGATCTTGTTCTTTGCCAATGAGGATCTGGGGCTTTGAAGGGGTGAACAGGCATCATGTACAACTAGGCCAAGTCATGTTGCCTCCTCTAAGAGGGTAAACTGAACAGTACACAGGTTTTTAAATTCTCCCTATCAACTGGAAGTTAAGAAAAGAAAAAATACAGACAAAAGAAGCAGTGTTCTTCATATGCTGCATGCACATACAGTTTTTGGTAGTACCTGGGACACATTTTGGTAGCTTTGTTCCCATCTCTTCATTGACCCATTCTCCACTGGCTGAGCACCGATATATCACTTGGAAAACACAAGAGAAAAAGAGTTCCATAGGGATACAATCAAGATGAACACAGGGTAAATAACACTACTGTATATGATATACCAACCTTCTCCTTTCCAAAGTAAGCACAGCTTGGTAAACATTGCTGTTACCTCCCTACCAGGGTGTTTCTATTCCTTTTTTGGAGAGACCTCATCTAACAGGTTTCTTGAGTCCTTTGCTTTTCCACCAGAACTCTGTGCTACATGTGGCAAAAGCCTCCATGGTTCACTCACAAAGGCAAAGGGAGAGAGGACTTGCTAATGCATTCAAGGTCAACAGCCCAAGCATTGTTAGAGTGTATTAAACACAGAGGCAACACAAAACTACTGCCTGCAATCCCACACCAGTTTTATGACCTTATGGCCCCATGACAGTGCCAGAACCATTTCTTAGGCCTTTAACCAAAGGAATATGAGTGTGTAGCAGAGGCAATGCTCACCATCTCCTTTGTTTTCTAGGGTGTAGTAGGGTGCCTCACACTGATACCGGACAGCAGCCGTGTACAGAGGCTCGTGCAGCTCGGAGACATACAAGGCTTGGGCATTCTCAACAGGAGGGGGATCACCACAGTTCACAGCTGTAGAGAAACAACAAAAAGGATCAAATATAATCAAAGGGACACCCTCACTCAACAATGTGATTATTCTGTATGACAGTGAACCACTCAGCTTCTCTAATCCCTGTACACTCATGGGGGCTCACTTTCTCTGTCCCTTCAGCATGCTCACATCCCTGTCTTTTAGCATCCTCCTAATCTGGAGATATAGTGGATCTAGAGCCTAAACACTCCATTCCAGTTCCCTTCCCACAATACAGACACAGGTCACTTACGAACACATCTCAAATGGGAGTTGCTCCATTCACCATTCTCCTGACAGCCGGAGAGAAAACTCGTGATGCTATCTCGTTGCTAGGAAAAAGAACACATGATCCATGTAAGTCTTTGGACAAGAAATACATCTGACATGTGCTTCAGTGGAGGGGCTTCAAAATACTGCAGTTGCTGGAAGAGGTTTCCTCTTACTACTGCTGTGTTGAAAACTTTGAGTTCCCAACAGTACTCAGGACACCTGAAGGGAACAGCCTCAAGATGTTGCTGAGCGGGCCTGAGGGGATATATGCTTTTTTATTTCACTTACCCTCACAATTTCGTAGCCTTCCACGCAGGTCACCTTCACAATGTCCTTTAAGATATACCTGTCCTTCTTTGGGTCAAGAACAGAGTTGGGGATAATGCTCATGGGACAGGTTACAGCTTTGAAAAGATAGGTGGAAATGAGTGAGCAACTGGTTCAAGATTTATTCTCCTTCCAGCTCCCAACTTCTTTCTCCCCAGTGATTTTTTTCCCCTAGTAAGAGGGCATACTCTTACTCAATACCAACAGCTGTGAACATGTTAACATGCTGTTGTGCCATGAATGTGACCTGGGAAAAGCCCTATCCCTAACTCAGCAGCAGAATGAACACATTTCCAAGCGTTTACTCACGGTCCCCATAGTAGCGTATTTTCCAGCCTTTGTGTTGTGTGCCGTGGTCTGTCTGGAAGATTATGTCAAGAATGTTGTTCCTGGTTTTGATTTCAGGAGGACCTGGGAATTTGTTGCCACAATAGGGACCGAAACGCTGTTTTCCAGAGACAATCTGTGAAAATACCAAGAACAAATGAGAAATGCCAAATGTATTGAGAGAGCTGTTAAAATACACACTCCATATATACATATTCAAATGTATTCCCACAAATTTCAAAAGGCAACATAATTGAAAATAAAGTTAAGCAGTCCCAAAATCTTTGGAATATGAGGAGATTGATGGGAGATTCAGAGCACCCTGACTCCTAAGCTGCACACCTACTGTTAAGCTGTCGTGGCAGGTCCCGCTGGAGTCGGCTGGTTCCACGTCGAAGTCCCTGCTGTGTATGGTCAGCACCACGAAGTAGCCTGGGCTCAGAGCCACTCGGTAGTCACACCGAGAGTTCTCTGGGTACTGGTTGGGATAGTTGGGGCTGGAAATCTCCCCTGTTGGCTCAGTGAAGACATTTCCACTGCAGTTCACTAGGATTAAGTAAGGAACATGAGTAGGATTCAGAAAGGAAATGGTCCATGTGTGCAGCTGACAAGCTCTCCCTCTTCCACCACATCCCCAGTCTGCCCAGCTACCTGCAATAACCATGTCACAACATTGCATCTTCCCAAGAAACTGAAGCCAGGGCCAGTCTCTATCCAGTTAGCCAAGGACTTTAACTCCTTTTTACCCTCCACCTGTGATTTAGGCTTCCCTTTGTCAAGCTCAGGTCCTCATAATATACTCCTTTCAACATGCATTTTTTTGTGATCTTGCAGCTTTTTGATTCACGCCAAGCAAGCCCTTGGTGATTTTTGTGTCTTTATGGAACTTCCCTGTTTTGCCAGAGATTTAAAGATTCACGGATAGCAGTATGCGAACAAGGGTTTTCATTGCAGTCTTTAAAGAATGTCTTTTAGTAGTTTCTTAATTCTCTTGACACAGAAATAAAAATAAAATTGTTAAGAATATGTTAATAGAAATTCCCCAAACCACAGTCTACTGCAGTTCAGATTTGCACTGGGATGGGTTTTTTCCCCCAAAATATACCTCTCACAAATGGCTGAGAAGGTTGATAAGGCCTTCCAAGTGCAATATCTCACTTGGCCTAAACTAACTCTTGCTGTTGACCACAGCTCACGCACATCTCTTACCTCCACATGTTTTGTTATCTTCATAGAGGAAATAATCTGGTGGACAGCTACAGAAGTAACCTCCAATATAATTATTACAGTAATGACTGCAAGGTTCATCCACAAAATCCATACACTCATCCAAGTCTGCAAGTGTGAAAAGATGAATCAGCCAAATTAGGAGAGGGCCCTGAGGGCAGCAGAAAGTGAAGCAAACACTAGTGGACAATAAGGAAAAGGTATCTCTACGACATTATTTATACTGGCCATACTGGAATGCAGTTCTGTCTGCTGGGATTTCTTTAAATAAGGCATTTTTGTATGGAAAACCCTTCTGTCAGTTTTCCTCCCAGCCTGGACACTACAAAGATTCAGACGAGGCTGTTTTAACCTTACCCACAGCAATGTAGTAGGCAGCAAAACCAGTGAAACGCTCCTCATTGGAAAAGTCTGATTGGAATGTCATAGTGAGGGTGTTGTAAGGGACATTAAATTCCTCCACAATCCGGGAGCCAGGGGCACGAGGTTTCTTCTGCCCGCAAAGCACGCCTTCAACATAGCCACCAGACAGGATCTGCAGAAGAATTCAGACGCCTCACCTCGCTACTGCAACATGTGGAATTACCAACACTTGAGTCTTTCAGCTTTTAGGTGCTAAAGTGCAGCTGAATGGAGCCCCTGGACAACCAGTTTCCTTATATTCATAAGAGACATGAGGAGTGTTCATTCCTACTGACTTCCCAACTGTGAAGTA
This sequence comes from Corvus brachyrhynchos, assembly GCF_000691975.1. Classification (NCBI taxonomy): domain Eukaryota; kingdom Metazoa; phylum Chordata; class Aves; order Passeriformes; family Corvidae; genus Corvus; species Corvus brachyrhynchos. The sequence goes on along the minus strand of NW_008237619.1, from coordinate 13,595,065 downwards.
CTTGTCTTAATTTCTCAGATACAAATTAATCCACACAGTTTGCTGTTAACATCCTTTCTTCAGGCCCAGTTGTACATAAAAATACAACACTGTGTTTCAAAGCAGCAAAACCAACCATGACAGTCCACAGAGCAGCCTAACAGGCTGATTGGTTTGTAGCAAAAGGACACAGGTTATTACAGAGCACACTCATCGTTCTGTCCCACCTTGGTCCTCCTTGAAGGTGTACTGGTGCTGCACTTGACCTTACTGCCCCTTTTCCCACAGAGCTATGGCAGGATAGGATGGTCTTGTTTCTGTCTGCTTGTGTGGAAGTGCTTGATCTTTTGTGCCTTGTGGGACAACGTGGAGCAGGGCTAGTTTTAAGAAATCTGTGGTGCATAGATCATAAAAAACTGTGGTGCAACGGACCACAGCACTTTATCTGAGTGGCCACTATCCCTACACAGACGGATTGTTTTTAACCTCCATCCCCTCCAATCAGTTTCTGTTTGCAATAAATCATCTATTTTCATCCACTCATCAATTAATTCCAGATGATTTCAGGCACAGACAACTATTGCCCTAAGAAAATGGTCATTTTACACCTACACTTCAATGTCTAGGAATATGCCTTGCAATAATGGGGTGTCTGTGATGGCTAAGAAGACTTTTCCTAAGAACATTGGAGAAACACGGGATGGGGGGCATAAACGGGACATTCAGTTGGCAGACAATGCTCACGTGATTATAAAGCAAACTTGAATTGATTTCATGACTGCTGGTGGAGATACACCCAGTCATCTGGACTTCTTGGAGCTCAGAACAGGAAGGCTGTGCCTAACTCCTCTTCCAGCCCTGAGCTTTGTGCACAGCTTTGTTGTTCTGTGCTCTAACCTGCCTTCTTGAGCTTTCCTCACTCGAGGACATGGACAGTACCTTCACAAAGTCATATTCGCAGTCCTGCGATGGTTCAAGATCCAGATGCGTGAAATAAAGGTGAATACCATACCCCGAAGGGACCTGGATTTCCCAAGTTTTGTTCACATCATTGGGATACCCCTGAGGGTAATTGGGTGACAAGATCTCTCCATACATGGAGGCTGCGTCAGCCCAGACGGGGAGACAGAAGAAGATAAGGAACCTGAGAAAAGGGAAGGGAAGATGACATTACAGGAGGGCTCTCCATTTCCATATGTGCACGGTCCCCAGTGAACAAGCTGGACTTTGGCTGCATGTAGCATGCAGCAGAGCTCCTGGCTCTGGAGTTTTAAGGACCAGTGCTGTGGCTGTGTGGGGCTTGCCTTTCTCCTGTAGCTGTTCACACAGAAGTACAACCTCAGTCGTGCTCTCTGCTTCTCTCAATCTCTGTAAGAGGTGGTAAAGCTGCAGGAGCTGACCACAGGGATTGTAAGTGCTCTTCCCTCCTCGTTGCCCTGTTCTGGAGGCTAGTTGGGCTATTTTCAGGTTTGAAAATCAGTACAGCCTTACATGATTTATAGAACACAATTAATAATAAACCTTGAGATTTAATAACTCACCACATCTGGAAAAAGCAGATCTTCCTTTCTGAAAACCTTCAGGAACTCGACTTTGGAATTATGATCTGGGACAAAAAGCTGTGATTGGTTACTGTTGCCTGTGTGTCTGCATGTCTGCAAAGCAGGTCAAAGATCATAAAATCCCAGCTTGGGGAGACTAGATCAAGATTTTGCCTGAAAAGCAAGTTCATATCTCTGTCCCTTCCTGCACAGAGCAAACCCAAGCATCAAGAAGGAAGGCTAAGATCCATACGGACAAAATCTCTGTCTTGGTACTCACCAGTGCTCACACTCTCCTCTTATGACCATCAGTCATAAAAAACCTGGTGCACAGCAAATTAAGACAGAGAACACGTCCCCCACAGGTAAACAATCCATTCTTCCCAGCGCCTCAAAAATCACGCTCAGACCCTGGGGTTGGGAGCAGCTTGTCCTGACTCTTCTAGCTGTCAGACAACGACGCTGGGGAATATCCTCCTTTCTCATTTCTAATGCCTTTAATATTTACCTTCTCTCCATAGCTCACGTCTGGTTTTCTTCTCTCTCCCCTTCGGTTTTCTCTATTTCTTTCTCTTTTTCTTCCTGTGAACACCCTCCTCCAAACGCACCCAAAGCTGAGGTCTGGGGAAGGGAGCTCTAATTCGCAATATCGCAGCACCCTCTATCTGTGGGATGCTGGCTTTGAAAGCTCTCGGCAGGAAGGGGAATTCCCAGAAAGAGTTGCACAATTCTGTTGGCTGGAGTTGCTGTGGGGAGCGCACTGGTCTGGTAGTATTTTCGGGAAATCAGATGACTTTGGGGAAAAGGGAGGGGAATAGAGTTTCCGGCTGCCTTCCCTCTCCTCTTCTTTCCCCTCCCTTTTAAAAGTTGGAAGCAACATCCAAAGGATGTAGAAAAAGGAGAGTCCAATGCTTCTGCATAGAAAACCCTGTTTGATCATCATGTCCAAAGATCACTTTGGTGGAGTTCAGGCTTACTGCAACCTGATGGCCAGAGGGCTGCTGTTACTGCTCCTCATCGGATGCTTCAGAGACCCTTTTTCAGGGGAAAAATAAATGAAAAAATAGTGGCTTATTCAATGTTGTGCCTCTCTGAGAGGCTACCAGCAGGAGTAGGAGTACATGGTTTTGCTGGGTTCAGTATGGGGACACATTTAAGGCTGGGAACACATAACTATGTTTTTATTTACCAAGTGAGCTTCATGTAAGAAAGAGCATATTCATCATGTTCATATTCACCAGACTTAGCCCTGGAGCAAGATAGATCTAAGACCCTTGCAGAAAGGAGTTCAAACACTTATACCAGATAGGACCCTTAGCCCAGCCAGTGCCCATTAGCCAAGACCAAAATACAAGGTGAAATATCTGTCACTAATACTCTAGAAACCCCCTCCTCCTCACGAAACAGCTGCACTGGGACTGGACTATAAATGAAAATGTAAAACTCCATTACAGCCTCTACCCTTTACAGCCAGCACAGCAGACTCCAGAGCTTGTTTTAGACAGGAAAAAACGTGCTTCAAGTTTCAACAGGCCATAGGCAAAGTGCATTAGCAAAGCCCATCTGAAAGAGTCCTTTATATTGTCAAGGGAGAGAAACACCTCCAGATGACTCATAACTGACTTCATTGTAGTCAGGATAAAGCCTTTGCTTGAAGAACATGCCTAGTCTGTTTTCTCTGTCAAAATGAGAATAGAAAGAGAAAGAAAACAGAGTGTCATCTCACTTCTGATGTCTCTTGAGAGCACAGCATGATGTTTTGAACTGGAATTTTGAGAACCAGGAAAACAGTGATGAAAGATACACAGCAAATCACAGGGAGATGTTTTCTCCTCTGAGCTGTGCAATGTAAAAACCCTGCCAGTGACTCTTCAAGCCACAATCATATTTTGAAATGGGCATGGTGGAAATAAAATGAGTGTGAACTGATATATTACGCATGTCATTTTATTGCAAGGGAATTCTATATTTTCATATAAACCTGATTCAACTCGTCTATAGCAGTGGTAGATGAGTGTATGTATGAATATTAATAATTCTTTAGAAATTAATTAAGGAACATTTATTAATAATCAATTAATTTCTCTTAATTAAGAAAAAGATTGCTGAAGATAGTTAAATAAAGAAGTAGCTGCATTTTATCTGGTCACATATCTGCATAATGATAACTATGCAGAAGACTGGTAATATTGATATGTATATACACTGAATACATATACAACATTTGATTGCATTTTCTTAAATCTGTATTGTCTTTTCAACTCTTAAGATGAAACAGTTAGGTAATATATTTCACAACTCACTGCAACTATGTCAGATAACAATTTAAAAGAGGCAAAATCATACTATTAAGGTTAATAAGTGATAACATTAAATTCACCAATGCAATATAATTCTGCTCAGAGGCACACACATTCTCTAAAATTCCTAAACTACATGACCACATACTACTTTTCCCAAATTGCATAAGACAACCCTTTTCTTAAAATGACTCAGAGTTGTGTAGCTGTAACCTGTCTGCCAGATGTTACGAAGCGCAGTGGTGTTCCAGGTCTCATAAAATTACCATTTAAAACAGGCTTGACTGGCTTGTCTTCCCTCAGGAAGTTGGGAAAAAAAAGCTTTTCCCAAGTTCTTAAGAAAAGCCACACACATCTCCATCTGGAAACACTGAGTCAGTGCATTAAAAAAAAGGGCATAAACATCAAAAGAGAAAACAACATTAACTAAGTGAATCGAGGGAATACAAGTAGCAGGGTATAAGGGTATAAGAAGTAAAATCCTTATAAGGATATAAGAAGTAAAATATCCTCAATCTACCAAGACCTTGGCAGTAATTTGCCTGTTTCCCATTCTCCCAATAAGAGGGTTCTGTAGGTTTCTTGCACACTGCACTTCCCACCTCCCTCTCATGACCCAGGCCAGTTTTGCTGCCAGTCATTAAATTGGGAGCCTTTGATAAAACCCAGGAAAATCTGGCAGTGCAGGTGTGTTCTGGTTCAGAACCGTTCAGTACAATTCACTGATTTCCACCTCTGCAAACTGTACCAGGGGCATTTGCACCAGAGCCTGTTCACCTCTTTTATTCCCTCCATCACTGAGTCTCATTGCAAAGCTTCAACTGTCTCCCAGTAAAACCTGGGACTTGGGAATACTCTGCTCAGTGCACTGTACCACACTGAGGTGCCTGCTGCCTTCTGTCTTCCTTCCCCTACACCCTTGGGTATTTCATCCATTACAGTAAAATATTCCTAAATACTTGGGCTTCCTTTTACTGAATTATGGAATGGTTTGGGTTGGAGGGGACCTTAAAGGTCACCTCATTCCACCCCCCTTGGTACAGGCAGGGACATCTTCCACTGAACCATGGGGGCTCAGAGCCCCATCCAACCTGTCCTTGAACACTTCCAGGGATGGGGTATCCGCAGCTTCTCTGGGCAGCCTGTGCCAGTGCCTTGCCGCCCTCACTGTAAAGGATTTTCTCCTAATATCCATTGTAAACCTACTTTTCTTCAGGTTAAGGCCATTCTACCTTGTCCTATCACCACTTGCCCTCGTAAGAAGTCCCCCTCCAGCTCTCCTGTAGCCCCTTTAGGCACTGGAAGGTGCTATGATTAGGAAGAACCTTTCTCTTTTTCAGGCTGAGCAGCCCCAGTTCTCTCAGCCTCTAAACCACCTGGCTGGAAACTGCGGTGGCGACATTCCCGCCGCAGGAGAACCCGCCGGCTCAGTCCCGGCGGCACCGAGAGGCGGCAGCAGAGACCGGCGGGCCCCGTGGAGTCCCGGCCCCGGGAGTGCCCCGCCCGGCCCCAGAATGGCTATCGGGGATGAGTCCCTGAGCCGCCGTGGGTGACCCCTCCGCGTCCGGGGGCCGCGAACTGCAGCTGCCCCGCTTCGCGGAGCGGCAGTGAGGGAACGGAGCCGGCGGTGCCTGAGAAACGGGGTCTGACATCGCACAGGACGAGAGAAGATGGCCTCCAGCAGCCAAGGTTTAGGTTGGGTATTAGGAGAAATTTCTTCTCCGAAAGAGTGGTCGAGCACTGGAACAGGCTGCCCAGGGAAATGGTGGGATCACCGTCCTTGGAAGTGTTCAGAAAATGCGTAGGTGTGGTGCTTGGGGAGATGGTTTAGCAGTGAACCTGGCAGTGCTGGGTTAATTGTTGGACTCGATGTTCTTAGAGGCTTTTTCCAGCCCCAGTGATTCTATGATTGATTTGTTCAGTAACCTTTACACTGAAAAGGTGACATGATTTCAAGTACACTATTCCCTTCCCACCTCCAACATCCACCAAATCCCATTTTCTCTGTCTCTCTGGTTTGTCATTCACCCATTTGTGGCTTTTTCCCCCACTGGCTCCAAGGCTGCCTATTCACCCCTCTAATGAAAATTTATTTTCATGTCTTTCCCTGCCTGTTATTCCGAGCAGTCTCTCTTCTCCCTCTATACTCCATCTCTTGCTAATGGTTATTTCTCTCCCCACCCTCTCTGTGCTTTTCCCTTGACATGGTTATGGACAGCAGCAGGCTCCTGTCATATTTAATTTTATTCTGACTCTGGCTTTTCCAGTATTTTCCTCCTCCCCATCAGTGTTCAGCCTGAAGCCCACTGCTCAGATACTTTGCCCTAAGTAGCTAGCTCCTCTCCCATGGCCATTTCAATCAGGATAGGCTCCTATGCCTGCCTGGGAGAAGAGGCACCAGGGAGGCAGGGCACAACTTTCCTGTTTCAGTTCCTCAGCATACAAGAAATGGTCCTGGAAGGAAAGTCCTGCAGGAGCTCTTGAAGAAGCATCTGGGCTCTTGTGCAGCCGTGGCATGTGGGAAAGCTGCATGAGCCACTGGAACACAGTCAATGGAAATGGATTTGCAGAAGCTTCAGCAACTGCATTCCCATCTTGCCACAGCAAGCTCATGTGAACCTCAAGTTTCACACTAATACCCATGTAATGTTACGAAATCATGGTATATCTAAAGGACAGTAAACCAAGATTTTTGGCTACACCCACTCCTCTCAAGCATAACACTGCCCTGAGTATTAAAATAGTAATACTACTGAAAAATACTGGTACACTCATCATGATCTGAGTCTCCAAACTTACTCTCAGAGCTACTGTGCTCTGGCTCCAGTGGCTATCAGGCATTTAATCTAAACAGGTCAAATATAGCAACATTTCAAACAACTGGAAACAATCTTGCAATGGAAATTGTTAGGCAATCTCAGGAACAGATGCTGCTTCTGAAACTCTTCTCCAACAACAGTAAATTACAGAATTAAGTGGATCATTTCTTGTCAAACATGACTTGAGGAGAGACAGACAGTTGTCATGCTCACGTAGAACTCATTTACTTAGGAAAGTGGCCTAAACACCATAAACACACAATTTAACATGAAAATAAGAGATAGATATTCCTTGAAAAGCCAATCCTTGTACTTTGCAAAAAAATTGGCAAATTTGTCCACTAGTTAGGGTGGACAAATACAGTAGGCTGTTTGTAAAGTCTAACCTGATTGAGTCAGCTATCCAGAAGGGTTTTTAAACCCTTGCTATATATCCTGGCCTGCCACTCTGCACCTTACACTGCCTCTGGAGGACTTTTGGAGTAGAAGGCCAGGATCTCCCCTTCTTCACTCACTTCCTTATTCCCCAGAACAAGAGAGGTGTGACCCAACTGGAGAGGGCCCAGTGGATAGGTGACTAGAGCTTTGATACTGAGAAATCTGGATTTGTTTAGCCTGGAAAAGAGAAGGGCAGGGAGAGGCAAGGTCTTTAGCCTGGTCTCCTAAGTAAATGAGGTCTGTGTGGCCATGCTGCCTGTCAGTCCCTCTCCCAGTCAGATTTGACAAGAAATGGGATCTAATAGGTGGTGGTGCTGCTACTTTAAGAGTGGTGATAAGGAGGATGGACCAGGATAAAGAGGATGATTCAGCACTGGTTCAGGAGCCCAGGAAGGCTGGGAGCTCTCCAACCATGAAAATGTACAGCAATTACCCAGGCAATGCCCTGAGCAAATGGCTCCAGCTTTGAGTCCTGCTTGTGAGCTGCAGTTTGGATCGGAGAACTCCAGAGGTCTCTTTTTATGTGAACCTTTGTGCGAGCCTGTGTTTGCCCCTTCATCTGAGTTTGTCCAACCAAGTGATCCAGCAGGGAAATGGTAGCACAAACAAAGGAAGAGGATCACATCCATTGCACCTGAAACTTCAGCTGAGGAGAACTTGGGGTGCACTCATAGACAGCTGCATGAAGGGACACACCTAAGGGAAGGCCATCCATTACGAGGATTCTGTGTGGACCCAGCTGCTGAGTGACTAGAGAGTCACAGAATCCCAGAATCGTTAGAGCTGGAAGGAACCTCGTCATCCAGTCCAAGCCCCCTGCCAAGACAGGGTCACCTAGAGCAAGTGACACAGGAATGCATCCACCTTGTTTTGAATGTCTCCAGAGAGGGAGACTCCACAGCCTCCCTGGGCAGCCTGTTCAGTGCTCTGCCACCCTCAATGTAAAGCAGCTCTTAGTCGTGGAGGTGGAACTTCTTGTAGTTTAGTTTATGGCCGCTGCTCCTTGCCCTGCTGCTGGGCACCACTGCTACTGTGCCTGCCACTGTGGCACACAGAGTCGGGTGTCACAGGTGCAGGGCAAAGCACAGGCGCTGCCTTAACGCCGGTGTGGGAAGCAGATCCCTTCAGGCCACATGAGCCAAGCACGGGGGTACTGTCCTCTGTGAGCCAGCGGGACCTGGCAGAGTTGGGGAAGCTCAAGCAGCGCCCTGAGCTGAAGGTGAGGCCAAGGCTGGGGCCAAGACCAGGGACGGGGCTGTGGCCGAGGCCACGACTGAGGTCAAGGTGAAAGCCACTGCCAGTACCCAGGGCCCAGACCCAAACCCAGGAAGCAGAGTTAGACTCAGACCCAGAGTTAGACCTAGACCTAGACTCAGACCTAGACTCAGACCCAGACCCAGACCCAGACCCAGACCTTGGCGGCGGCCCAAGC
>NW_008237619.1:13579900-13585838 GCF_000691975.1 Corvus brachyrhynchos | reverse complement strand
CCCCGCAGGAGGTCGGGGTGCGGTTCTGGCAGGCCGCCTGTGGAAGCGGGGCAAGGAGAAGCCCGGGGGTGCCTGCGAAAGACCCCGGTTTGGGTCCGTGTTCTGGGCTCGAGAACTTTGTTTGCGATTGTCCCGTGAGTGCCCGGTGATGCGTGTGCGTCCAGTGCCCTGTAAGCGTGTGTCCGGAGGGATGTCCGCCCGGGAATCTCCACAGCCCCTCACGTGTTGTCCCGTCCGAGTGCAGGGACGTCACTGCCCGGGGACATCACCAGTGTCTGCGGCGGTGGTGGCACTGTGAGGGAGTGAGTGGCGTGTCGTCACGGGCACTACCAGGTGGGGTGAGCTAAACCTTCCAGCTCAGTGCCCGGAGAACTGGGGTGATGTCCTGTGCTCCACCTGCAGCGCGAAGCGTATTGCAAAACACACGGTGCCTGCGCTTATGTAAACATGAAATACTTAAGTCCCATGCGAAATGCTTAAGGCAGGGCTAGAGTTGTGATGTGGGCTGGCGATTGAGGGGGAGGTTTTAGCTCCCAAAACATTAATTCAAGTGTATGTATACATGCTATCTGCCAAAATCTCTGCGGATGCTCAGGGAAACTTTGGGTTGTGAAAGCATTTGGTGGTGTAGTCACCTAGCAGAAAAGAAATACAAGCTTTCCTCTGAACCTGAAAGTATATTTGAAGTGATACAGCCACTACTGTGTCATCTGTCAAAATAAAGTTGCTTTGGCTAAGTAGAAGTACGATATTTTTAAAGGAAATGCAAGCAAGAAGAACTGTGTCACTTCATAACCATGGTCTGCACCAGACTTATTTCTGCCTGATTTAGTTTATGATGTGTGAGATCAAACTGAGCAAAACATTCTTCCCGTGAAGGGTAGATGCAGGAGACTGAACTATCATTTTGAACTCAATGTAGAAGTTAGTTAAACCGAACTTCTGTAAAGAAAAAAATGAAGTAATAGGAAACATACAGGACATGCACACATGCCAGCATTAATTAGTCTAGCAGCTCCCCACTGCTGAACGGGATAAGTCCTGCTTTCCTTTCTCCCACGTCTCTCTCTGGTCCTTTAATTGTGATCTGATTGAATTTACTTGCTTGGCAGAAACCTAAACCAGAAAAAGCAGATTGTTCACTACAAGGTTAGCCACCCAGATCCGCCAAGGGACCAGTCTAACAAGTGCTGATGCAGAAAAAGTCCTAGAAAGCGTGTGTGGAGGCAGACACAGCAGAGAGATGGCTCTGCAGAATGCACCTTGATCATACTCTCTGAGTTGCTTCTTGCTAGCAGTAAGTTGGGACAAGACATTGGAAGGGTGTTTCCTACTCAGTGTCTTATGGGTGAACACCACCACTTCTTTGATATGAACAGCAGATAACTATTGTCCTAATGATGATAAGAGCTGCCTGCTGCAGCCAGTAGATTAAGGAAGCGTGAGACTCCTGTGTGCTGTAACAAATGTTCCATGTGCAGTGTTGACAATAAGCCACTGAGGTACCACAGTGTCCCTGCCCGAGGTAGGCCACTATCTGTTTTGCAAAGTCTCAACGGATCTTTAGAATTTGTATTCAAATTCTGGGGATCAGGTTCTAGAAAACCACTCACGTCTGTCCCCTGCATACCTCAAATGGATGTACCAAACCAGGAGGCTGGAGCTGCACATTTCCCTGTCCTTCCTCCCTAGCTCAGTATCTTCTGATTACATGCAGGGGAAGGCATAACTTCAGACAGAAGGCTTCAGGGCATGCAGAACAGCCTGGCCTGTAGTTTGGCACTCTTGCAGGTCCTGCAGGTTGAACCACTCAGGCAGAGAGGACTGCCCCCAGCTCTCCTGCTTAATGGATGGGTGGTGGTAAAGCATTATACCATTACTTTAAAAGGAAGGGCCAAACACTACTCCAGAGCAACGTGAGAGGAGAGTGAGAGGAGTTCCTTAGCCCAGCACAAAGAAATGTTCGTTTAATTGCAGCTTAGTTTACAGTCCTTTTAAGCTCATTGGTAATGCAGCTAGTGCCAATGACCACTTCATAGGATGGCATGGGGTATAAATAAAAGGCATTTCTAGAAGCTGGAAGTGGCAGTAGGACAGACAAAGTATGGCTTTTTGTTCACTTCCTACATTTCAGGTGTTTACATAGATTCCGGAAGAGAACTGTTTTTGTTGGCTGCAGCTAATACTGCTGAATTATTTCAGAACAAGGCCATGAGGATGAAGCATGGTTCCAAAGATGGACTAAAAAGTTGTTGCTTATTTCTTCCTCTGTGATGCAGTTTGCCATCTACACGGTGCAGTTTTACTGTGACAACAGTTTCTAGGGTGTCACTTTCAGATCACCACAAACCGGTAAAAATAGTCTTCTGAAAAACAGGAAGAATCACAAAGGACTTTTTGACTTCTTACATTAATTTCTGGAGAAAGCTGAATTATTGTTGAAAAAATAGTCTGAATTTACTATCTTGATTCAGAATAAGTGTTCGCTTAGTAATGATCTGAACTAACCAAAAGAGGTCATTTAAAACTGTTGGCATTCTGACATGACTGAAAAAAAATTAAATACAGGAGAGAACAAGAGAATGAGAAAGGAGGAAGGAAGAACATCCAAGAACTAAAACTGGAGTAGTCCTAAAGAGCACCACGTTGTTTCAGTGAACAAGTAACGGCACATTGCTGAGCAAATTATGGGGATCACAGCTTTGTCTTTAAATCAGAGACAGGTTTATACATGCTGCAGTTTTGAAGCAGAGAATATAACTACAACAGAGTCCCTTACCTGGATTGTACAAGATGAAAAACTTGCTGCAGACTTCCCCTACATAAAAATTTGCATAGACTGCCTTTGAAGAAATTAGTCTGCAATTCGGCAGCAGTATCAACAGGAGGAATACCTGAAGCACAGTTCTGGACCCTGCCACTATAGAAATTGTGGTATGTCAGTACACTAATGTCTGTCAATCATATGAGAATGTCTTTGAGAAATGAAGTCTAGTTTGCATTCTTCAGTAGGTCTAGGGCCCAGTGTTCCCACTGGAGCTGCTCCGGTGGTGTGAAGGAGATAGCAGGGTTTCTGTGCTGCTGCTCCTGTCCTCACATGAGAGGGGACAGATTTCTTCCCTGCTGTCACTGCTCAAGGCATAAGCCAAGATACAGGAGGCCTTATGGCACTGTGTGTTTAACGCTTTATGTTGCTCATGTTCCTTGCATGGCTGTACGATCCCGAAGAATTAAAGCTATTTATCTGACCGTAATATTACACAGTGCCTTGTGAGCTACCTGCATAATACGGAGGGGGGCCAACATGCTGTTTACAGCCCTGAGCCAGAAATGACCCTGCTGGTTTGCCCAGACCTGCCAGGAAAAGCATTGGGAAAGTGTTCCCTCATCCACAGACATAGCAGGGACCTGCAGAAAGTAACACATTCTTACTCAATAGGTGCCAGAAGCCTATGCCTTCACTCACAAGTTGTCTATTCTGCTTCTCTTCTACCTCTCATCAATTTTTTTTACATGCTCTGCTTCATGCTCCCTGCATCCTGAAGATTTTTTGGGCTCAGTGAAATTCTTCCTGTGGTCACCTAAAGCTGCTGGCTTATCCCAAATCAAGTTGCCAGCTGGTCAGCCAAGCAAGAAACTTATAGCAGGGCCCGTGAACAACTGATTCTGGTGGGTAAGAGATGGGAAAAGTTTTAAGAGGCAGCACTGTCCTGTCATAAACCAGCCCTGTCACAGAACACTCTTGTGCTGCCTTGTTTAAGCTCCTAACTTCAAGTACATCTTACTCCTTAAATAATAAAAAAATAGAGGGAGTTGTGTAATGCTGCACACTGCCTGTGTCTACATTAGCAAGAAAAATGGTGCCGTAGGAGCAGACCTATAGAGCAGACTTGCCTGTGGGTTTTGAGCATTTACTCTGGATTTGCCTCAGCCAGGTCATACACACTGAGCACCCATTGTCTGGGGTGTGTTTTCAGTTCAGTTTCGTGTGAAGAGAGCCCTGTTCACATGCTTTGAGACAGTTCTGTCATGCAAACTAAAGCGCCATAAGTGGACTTTCAAAGTAAACTCCTGAGCTGAATTAAAATATTCATGTTTATGCACCCGGTGTTAAACAAGGTGTGGCACTTTTGCGGTGTTAGAAACATAAAGGAATAACTTTGAAGTCAAAATATTAGGTCAGGCTGATATTTTAACACTTTTTTTTTTCCTGTTGTCCCCTTCCTTTTAGTTTTAGCATTCTTATAAAAAAATGGAGACAATTGCCCTGCTGGATGTTAACAAAGGAGGAGTTAACTGTTCAGCAAAAGGGAGAAGAGGAAAGATAGAGGTACTGGCTTGAAGATGAAACAGAGCTAACGCATATAAAAGGGGAAATAAAGGGAGCAGAGATGAAAAGAATGTTTCTGGAATTCTTATTTGCAGCTTTATCTCTGGAAAAAGAGAAGCATCTTAATCACCCAGTCCAGAAGATGGCAAACTTGACAGCACTGTTTTTGCTTGGGATTAGTAGAACTTTTCTCCAGCCTAATCCACCTTCTTGATGATTTAACTTCTTTTGCTCAATTAGATTGTTGTATCTGTGGACAACCTGGGCTTTGTGCAGTGGCCCATTACTCTCCCAAATGGCTGTGGCCACCAAGCTGAGCTTTTCCTTAACCAGAGATCATCCTCTTGTTCCTGTGAATTAAAAAAAAAAATTATTCTCAGTTGCCAAGAGGCAAAACCCAACTGTGTGTGCAGACTGTTTCTCAGCTCCGTGGTGCGTAGGGAAGAATGACTTTGGATCAGAGGTTCCCTGCTGTTTTCTCCAGGAGTATTACAGCCGCTTCCCACCTTGGTCCACTCTGCTCAGGGAGCTGTGAAAGGGGAGTTTGGCAGAGTGGGAGCTGCTGGGCAGAGCCTCTTGGCAGCAGGGACTCTTGTCCTGTTGCTCTGAATGGCAGAAGCAAAGCAGCGCAGCGTCCTGCTGCTGGCATATCCAAAGGGGACATCAAGCTTGCCAGAAGGCAACCATAACTCCAGAAGCTGCTGTGCTAGTTCAGGCTGCTTCAGGGACATGGTAGTGGGGCAGGAGTACTGGTGGTGTTACCAGTAGAAATTGTTTGTTATTTAATAGATAGTTTAAGAGTGTTCAAAAGGGCACAGGCCACATCAGAATGACCACTGCTACTCAGTATCCACTGCCATTTGGGGATTAAAGTTTGTATCTGCAGTGTGTAAATGGCCCGGCTATAAACCAGATAGTTATCTGGTTTATAGCTAGATAAGCTATAAACTATAACCACATAGTTATCTCATGCAGGAAAGCTGTAGGTAAATTGCACTCCAGAGTACAAACAAATTACTCTGGATATCAGAAGAATTTAGGCTGATGTTGTGACCTTTGAGCTGGAACAGCAGCCACGTAGTGCAAGGCCACGCTTTAAGTTTGTGATTTCTAGAAACATAGATGCAGTGTGTATTAGTAGCTTTTTATTTGCAAGGGTTCATAATTCTTTTTCCTTCAGAGCAGCGTTACCCCCAGACTATGACATGATCTCCTGTGTAGAGCTAAAAAGGAACACGGCTGACAAGTGAGACAGGTGTCTGAAAGAGTAGGAACACTAGCTACATTATAGTATTCAGTCATACTTTAATTATTTCTATAGAAATGGCTAGAGGGAAAAAAATTGATAGAAATTGACTGTTTTCCAAAATATTAGTGATTTTTGAGAGAGTGGGAGACCCTTTAAAATGTAGGTTTAAAACTATGCGTGTTGATGAACAGCAATAAATTGTGCTTTGCCTGTATTTCTGATCTGATTTTTCTCCCCTTTGCTCAGAAGGGGGAAACATTTTTCCACAGTAAACCTCAGATTTCTAACTTTTGATCTAGTCTGATAGTAAAACTTCATATTTTTTTTACCACTTTCCATTTCTCAAAGCCAGTTCTTCC
>NW_008237619.1:13568110-13579864 GCF_000691975.1 Corvus brachyrhynchos | reverse complement strand
CAGCAGGAAAATTGGCTCGTGAACAAAGAATCCCCATTTGTATGTTTCTGAGTAAAAGGCCAGTAGAAGATACTACTTTTTTTTCTTTTTTTCCTAAGTCATGTGAATTGCTCTAATTCTTTGAGTTACTCCCGTATCCCCAGAGAGCTCATGAGAGGAACTCTCTTTGCCAATTCCCTCTTTCCCCCTCAGCTGGTGTTCAGGGCAGCAATGAGGGGGAATGGGACAGAAGTGTGCTGTGTAAAAAGTGTGGATAAGAGCGGGAAGGGAGAGGGATGGCTTGGGTAAGGCATTTTGTAGGGGGGTTTGGAGCCGCTGTTTTGGAAGGGGAGAGCAGGGCTGGATGTGCAGGAGGGAGGTTGCCAGGCTCTGGGAGCGGAGGGCCGTGGTATGTGGGGCTGGCCAGAAAGCAGCCTGTGGCATGGAAACCGGTGTGGGACACAAAAGGAGGAAGGAACAGCAACAAGGAGGCAGGGAAAACCAAAAGAGGGGTGGCAGGAGGCTGAGGAAATGGGGAGCAGCAGCTGGGTTTCAGGAGGCAGTAGGTACACATCTGGACACACTAGAACATGGTGCCGTCCAGGATCTAGAAAGGAGCCCAAAAGTCCCCAGCTCCAGGGCTCCCTCCCAAGGGATTTGCAGGGACAGAGAGGACCTTAAAATGGTTCCAGCCTGTTATCACTGACAGACTGCCAGACATGTACTTTACATAACGTGACAGAGTTTCTCATTTCCTCTCACAGTAGTGACTAGACTTGGCCTTGCTTGTTGGAAGCCTTCCATCCATCATACACTTCTCAGCAGAATGTGCATTTCATCACCTTTTATTACTGCTCCCTATAAAACATGACCACCTCCTGCCACTACTACTCCATTAGTGCAGGTAGCAGAGCTCTATCCACTGCTGCTGCTTTCAGCTAGGATGATAAGTAGTATGGATGCCAGTATTGTGGTATGTGTTGAATTTCCCCTTTTTTTGAGCAGGGTAAGAGACAGGCTTGCAAAATAAAGCAGTAAAGTTACAAAATGCCAGAATTAAAGTGGCTTCTGGTATCCCAGTTCAGCACCTTGTGCACATGCCTTGAGAAACACTGTATTGCACATACAGACGTGAGGTGGGCAACACTTCCTGTGCCACTGTGTATTAAGACATATTATATTTACTGTCTAATACGTGGCAATGTTGACTGCATGCTTTGTGAACCTCACCTAGACAACAGAATTTAATTGAATTGTGGTGTTCTGTGTGATGCTTCTCACTGTACTACCAGAGTGCTTCACAAATGTTTGCTTCTCACTTGAGCCACAGATGAATAATCTGGAGGCATTCCTAACTTAGACTAGGAGTTACCTCGCACAAAATGCAAGGAAAAAACCCCTTCCACTTTTTTTAGCTGCTCCATATGAAATGCTTCTGACTGATTTTTTTTTTCCAAAAATACTACATGCGTAGTACCAGTGGATTTTAGTTACAGCTTTGTGTACCCAGTACTTCACAAATCAGATGCAAATCCGAAGATGTAGAGTTAGAAAAGATAGAGTATCTTACTGGAGGTTACCTGAGGAGTTCTGAAATTAAAGCTGAAAGAACTCATTGAAGTGGGAGTGGGACTGATTTTTTTGGACACTGTAATGGTATTGACCATAAAGTTTCTCCCTCCCCCCCCCCTTTTTCTTTTAAATCCAGTTTCTTGCCATATTCATTGTATTTCTCACAGAATTTGGAAATGAATCAGAGGGTGAAGTCTGATTCATGTATTTTAGCATTATCCATCTCATACATTGAATGAGGCCAGAAACTATAATCCTGTAATTTTTTGCACTTCAATGTCAGTTTTACTGTAATTATGTTCCTGTTAAAAGTATTTTCTTCTGTACAGAGTAATTCATCTGGAGTCTGTCTCCCAAGATGCAAACACAGTATCAGGAATTAATACCATGGCCTGGGTTGATAATGTATCATGTAAAGTACATGTTTCTAATGACATGTTCAAGAAGGCTGTAGTTTGGTTCCTGACAAATACTTGTCTAAACTTATTTACAACTCTTCCTTTTTTTTTTTTCCCCCCTCTACTCAGGATATCCTTTTGCCTTGTTCCAGCGCTATTTCCTCTTCCAGAAGGAGCCCTACCTCGTTCATCTCTACAATGTGTTCACAGGACTGTCAATTGCTTACTTCAATTTTGGTAAGATGAGTTTGGGAAGAGAGAGCTGCCTGGCCCAGGGCATGCTGCAATTTGGAAGGACCTATAAATGTAATTTCTATTTCTTATCTCTCTCTTTCTTTTTCCTGCCCACAGGGATGCAGTTTTTTCATTCCCTGATATGTGTCCTAATCCAGTTCCTCATACTGAGACTAATGGGTCGCACAATCACTGCCGTCATCACCACATTCCTCTTTCAGATGGTAAACCCTCTTCCCTACTCCCTGGGTTTGTAGAAGGGAGGCCTCTGTTCAGTTTTGCACTTCAGTAGCAACTGTGGGTGGAAAAGTGGAGGCAGATAAAAACCAGCTGGAGGAATTAGTTTGAATAACTGAAACAATGGTTTCTTTCAGACATACCTTATGGCTGGATATTACTTCACAGCCACAGAGCATTATGACATCAAGTGGACAATGCCACATTGTGTCTTGACACTTAAGTTGATTGGTGAGTGACACCTCTCTTCTCTCTCTTGCACTCTGCAAGCTGTGCCCATCCCAGGGCTTCAAGTCACTGTTTCTCACCTCTAGGTCTGGCCATCGATTACTATGATGGAGGAAAAGATCCGGTGAGTTAGACATCATTTCTCCATCATTCCATGCTGTCCATGCTAGAGATCAGAAAATGAAGTTCAAAGGATGTGAGTTAGCAAGCTGCATTGTTAGGTAAAAGCCACAGCTGAGAGGGGAGCTTCTGTGAGAGTCTGAGGGCACTGAATTCTAGAGTGGAATGAAATCATTTGGAACAGAGACAATAGTGACTAGAGATGGACAGAAGTTGTTTCAATGGTTGTCCTTTACCATTCGTTAGGACCCCATTTCTAGAGCAGATGAAACAGAGAAGTTGCACAGCACAGCTTGTGGGAGAGGGCACTACACTTGCTACAGTCTCAATCCTGCTTCAAGTACCTGCATTCCCCATCTCCTCTTTGAGGCCTGACCAAGTCTGTAGCATCCATGGAATCACTGCTGACTGCAAGAGAATGAGGTCAAGCTGAAACTTCCTAAGCTGAAGCTTGAAGTACTTACAGACAATTTTTGCATCAAGAAGTAGGAATTGTAGCACAATAAGGTCTTGGGAGAGTACATGAAATTGCAGTCAGAGACTGGAATAGGTCAGATACAGTGCTTCTGCTATGCCTACTCTGCTGCCAGGGATGCATGTCAGTAGATCCCTTCCATGTTTGGAGCTTATTTGGGAATAGAGATCTGTGCAAATGGCCTCAACCCTGGATCTTGTTGCTGTTTAGAGGAGGTGGGGATAGAGAGGGCTGGGGAGAGGAATGGATGTGAAGTACAAAGTGTAAAGTTCCATGTCCATGGGGAGCAAGAACTGAGACCAGTAAGGAGGCAGGCTGAGGACATAACATCCAGAGCTAGTATGAAACCCCTGGGATGATGTTAATGCCACTCCCTTTGGTGCAGGAGTTCCTGACCCCTGAGCAGCGGCAATTTGCTGTCCGGGGAGTTCCTACCTTGCTGGAGGTCTCAGGATTCTCCTATTTCTATGGTGCCTTCATGGTTGGGCCTCAGTTCTCCATGACAGACTATCAGAAACTGGCAAGGGGTGAGATGACTGACGTTCCAGGCCAGAGACCCAATAGGTAATACAAAGCTGCTTAGCTTCTCCCCTTCCTATGATCCTAGAATGCTGAATCCTCCACGTTCCCTGCAGCAGACTGCCTTCTTACCTGGACACAGAAGTGCTGTGACCACAAGTGATTTATGAGACCAAGCAGTCTTTCAAAAGTTGCTCGTAACTCTGCTTAATGTCCCAGCATTGTTCCAGGGCATGAACATCAACAACCATCTGACATCTTTAGCACAGACTCAGTTCCAACCTGGTGATGTTTGCATCCCAGCTTCCAAATGGAGGCAGCTGCTGCAGTGGAATGTGGTGACTCCCTATCATTGTCTCCCCTACCTCCTCCTCTCCACCTGTTTTTAAACCTATGGGTTTGATCATCTCTTCCCAAGGCATTTCTTTGACCTTCATATTTTTCTTTCTCAGTTTCGTGCCTGCTCTCAAGCGCCTGAGCCTGGGTCTCTTGTTTCTAGTAACCTACACCTTGTCCAGCCTGTACATCTCTGATGAATACCTCACCTCAGATGACTATATGGTATGTATTCACTTGGCCCTGTGGGATGTGGAAGAATTCCCCTTCTCTGGGGGGCTCTGGATCTACAAGAGTGGAATTTTTTTTTCTTTTTTTTTATTTTTGCCTCAGTTCAAAAATAAGTTGCAACTAGTGATAAGCTTTTCCACAGCTGATTTGGCTTTATTGCCTGTCCTGTGGATTCCATCTGATGCAGAACAGGAATGTGTTGAGCAGAACTGAAACAAATGAAAACTTTTACAAATAGATAATGGATCTTACATGCTACTGTTGGTTTTGGAAATGTAACATATGTGCTTTATGACCTTTTAATGACCTTCCATTTAACCATTACATGCAAAGAACCTCACTAGAGTAACTTGTAAGGCTCACCAGAATCTTTGAGGTTCTTGGAAAACTCCTAACAAATAATTTCTACCTGCAGATTATCAGCATTTCTGTGTAAATTCCACTGTGATTTTGCTAATCCTGGAGTCTTCCCAAACTCTGTCTATTTCAGTACAGCCAAATATTACCAAAGGAAGGAGAATGATGTGTAAGTTTGCAACTGGCAGCCCAGTCCATATGTATTAACACATACACATCAGATTATAACAAAAGACAGTGATGAGATCCCACTTACCTTGTGTCATTATGGCCACTCAACTCCAGGTTTTATTTTTATTCTGTTTCACTCTTATCTCTGCAGGAGAAGCCTTTCTGGTTCCGTTGTGGTTACATATTGATCTGGGGCAAAATAATACTCTACAAATACGTAACTTGCTGGCTCGTTACGGTGAGTCTAGATGTCGTTCCAGAAGCAAAAGACAAATGAATAAAGGTCCAAGCCTCTTGGACTTAGCACTAAATGGAAGAAATCCATTGGAGATCAGTGCAGGTCAGTTCAGCTTGCTCCAAGTTAGCAAAGGCTAGATAACTAAAAGGCAGTTTTTAATCCATTTGTTCCATCTCTAGTGATGCTCTCAACACAGTGAAGTGTCAGCACTTCCTAAGCTCTGCTTCTCCAGCAAAAAAAGGGCAGTATTTTCATATTACCTTTCTTGTGCATTTTTTGATAGGAAGGTGTCTGCATCCTTGCTGGTCTGGGGTACAATGGCAAAGACCAGAATGGAAAGCCTTTGTGGAATGCCTGTGCCAACATGAAGGTCTGGCTGTATGAGACAACACCTTTGTTCACAGGGACCATTGCTTCTTTCAACATCAACACCAATGCTTGGGTGGCCCGGTGAGTAGGACAAAATTCCCCTTCTGTAATGGCTCAGTTCTGTTCTGTCAGCAGAACCAAGACCCTAGGCTGAGCGGGAGCATTCGAGGAAGAATCTGCCAGTTTTCAGTTTGTGCACCTTCTTCCATGTTTTGCTGCTGTGCCCTTAGAAACAGGTTATTGGGTTACTGGGTTAGAGAGATCTTTTAATCCACCTGGAAGGGCAGTTCATTAATAAAGGCAAGCAGTTGATGGCAGCAGAGACTAGAATAGGACTACAGTGAGCCCCTGGGGCTGCCTGCCTGCTCAGCCAGCCACAGAGCTGCTCTGACAGCTGCTTCCTGCATCATGGCTCCTGGTGCTCCCCATGCCAAACTCAGAGGGTTTTGGTTCAGCACTTGCTGGGACACACAGCTAAATTGTACGTAATGACCCCCTTCTTCTCCTTATAGCTGGGATTTCTTTAAGACTGTTCTGATGTAGGTTTTGCCCTGGTCATGCTGTTCCTGTCACCTCAGGGTGCACAGAGGCATTGGGTGCCCTGGGCCCTGCATCCCTGACGCAGCCAGGGGAGGGCAGACGATAACCTGGAAGCACTTTGTTTCTTTTCTGCTCTAGCTACATCTTCAAGCGCCTGAAGTTCCTGGGCAACAAACTGCTGTCCCAGGCACTGGCCCTGTTCTTCCTGGCCATTTGGCATGGGCTACACTCTGGCTACCTGGTGTGCTTTCAGATGGAGCTGCTTATAGTCATCGTGGAAAGACAGGTGCGCTTTGTCTGACTTACCAGAACGCAGGGAACCTGTGTTAGCCTTTCCCCCTGAGTCTGGAAACTGCCACACTGAAGGATTCACTTGGATTAAATATGAAAAATAACTGCTTGCTTTGGAATTGGTTTTCAAGCATGGCAGGGTTTTGTTCTCAAGAGTTCAGTAGGTTGCTGCCTTCTGCGTGGGCAAACCATAAATAGATTGCAGAAGCTGACAGGGAGAAAAGTGGAAAACTTGGCATACGAGCAGAGGGCAGCTGAAGTGCTTGGCAGCTGGAAAGACTGGAGGACAAGCACATGAGCTGAATGCCTCTGTTAATCTC
This sequence comes from Corvus brachyrhynchos, assembly GCF_000691975.1. NCBI lineage: Eukaryota > Metazoa > Chordata > Aves > Passeriformes > Corvidae > Corvus > Corvus brachyrhynchos. The sequence goes on along the minus strand of NW_008237619.1, from coordinate 13,573,249 downwards.
CAGTACTAAGAGAATAATATCCCTTATTAAAATGTATTTTCTTAATTGAAACTTTGGCCAGGACAGGGTATTTAGCTACTTTTTTTGACTAGCTGCTTACTAAAACACATTTTACACAGCTGTATAGAGAACTTTGACTCCAGAGCCTGCATATACAGCCACAGGACATCCAACTGTTGAGAATTCTACTTTTTTTCTTTCAATTAGGTCATGAACCTTGTTCGGGACAGTCCTTTCCTAAGCACGTTGGCCTCCATCACTGTCTTGCGGCCCATCTTCTATGTGCTGCAGCAGACTAATCACTGGATGTTTATGGGTTACTCCCTGGTGCCATTTTGCCTTTTCACCTGGGACAAATGGATGAAGGTACTTAGTAGCCACAAACAGATGACCCCACGTGGTCAATCCTGTTCCCTCCATCACCTCTCCTGTGTTCTTGGCTTAGAGCTGGCTGCTGATCCCGAACCTTGCCTTTCTCTTCACAGGTGTACAGGTCTATTTATTTCTGTGGCCACGTGTTGTTCTTCACCTTACTGCTGGTGTTGCCTTACATTCGCAGATTAATTGTGCCACGAAAAGAAAAGCTAAAAAGAGCAGAGTAACAGCCAAAAGGTAAGGCTGGGAGAGACCAGGAGGTGAAGTGGGACAGCAATGCTGCAGCCCAAGGTGAAAGGCAAACATCAAACCAACCAAAGCTAATCTAGGGCTCCTCTGTTTTTCAGATTGTACCACCTGTGCATTCGTAGGAGTTGATTTAACACTCCGGAAGCAAAGCATCACCTGCCAAGTTTGCTGTGTTGAAGTATGACTTTTTTCAACGCAAGGAGGGGGAAGAAGAAAGCACAGGGTCAGAGACCCAAAAGGAGGGGATCCGAGCGAGCCTCCTTGAGACTCTCCACCTTCTGTCTGTTGCCTTATCTCTGCCACCCTGCGGCCGGCACTCGTCTCTCCGCTGATACCAGATGATTGTACCACACTCACGGCAGGTGCTGCGTTGGATTGGAGCCACCTTCTGACTTTTCTACGTTTGTCATCTAAGATAAAAATTGCTCCTGGTCTTTTTAACGTCGCCTTCAGCTCCTTTCCTCTTGGGTGCCTCGGTGTGGGAGTGTGAGCTGTCACATGCCACCGAGCAAGGCGATTCTACAGGACCGAGTGACACCAGGGTGAGCAGGGCACAGCTAAGAATTCCAGTTCTGTGACAAATTTGGGCCAAGTCCCTGCTATAAGGGGATCCATCCTGCCCACATATGAAAAATGAGAAAGTAAAATTCACAAGTGCTTTTTAACCAAAAAAGGTACCTTTAATTAGGAGGAAAAAGGGTCATTGGGGCAGTCTGTTTAAAGTCTCGTTGCTTCAGAAGCCGCAAGGATGAAGTTGAAGTCTTTTCCAGGAGCCCAAGGTTGCACCAGGTCCACACCCAAGTTAAAGAGCCTTTCCAGAATGTGAAGTCACTGTACACAAGTCCATCATGACAGCAGCAGCAGCTCATACTACTCCCCACACTTCCTCAAAGGCAGTAGTAATTTTAGCACATGTCAGGGCAGCAGAGAGGGGATAGTTGCTGATGGAGACCATCTTTTCTGTATAGTCAACACTGACCTGCGAGAAGAGGGGGAGAAAAATAGAAAAAACAAAATAACCAAGTTGCACAAAGTTTTCACTGAGCCCCATCTCCATTAGTACAGGAAAGACAAGAAGCCACCAGAGAGGGTCCAGCAGAGGCTAGAAAGATGATTAGGACACTGAACCATCTCTCTTATGAGGAGAGACTGGAGGGCCTGTTTCATCTCGGGAAGAGAAGACTGAGGGGGGATCTCATTAACGCTCATAAATATCTCAAGGGTGGGCGCCAAGAGGACGGTGCCAGACTCCTTCCTGTGGTGCCCGGCGATAGGGCGAGGAGCAGTGGCCATAAACTAAAACACACAAAGTTTCACCAAAACGGGAGGAAGAACTTCTTAATGATGAGGATGGCAGAACACTGGAACAAGCTGTCCAGGGAGGTTGTGGAGTCTCCCTCTCTGGGAGACATTCAAAATCCACCTGGACATGTTCCTGTGTCACCTGCTCCAGGTGACCCTGCCTTGGCAGGGGTTTGGATTAGATGACCTCCAGAGATCCCTTCCAACCCCAACAACTGCAGAGGCACAGCATTTCTCCAACAGAGAAACTGCTAGCCTTCACTAATGCGCTCCCTGGGGAGGGAGAACAGTCCCAAGCATTGCAGTTTTGGACCTTTTTTTGACAAGCCTACGGGGAATAACAGGGGGCTGGGTGGGGGGCAAACCAAGCCAAAAAAAGGGCAGATAAAACCTCCATACTCAGAACAAGACTGAAACTTTTTTACAACCCCAGATAAGGCATACACACACTTACCGACCCGTGGGCAAAAGCTCCCACCACAATGACAACTGGCTCCGCTGCAGGAACCAGCTCACGCAGGTCCGACACCTGTGACGCTGCGAAAGAGGTACCAATCTTCATACAGCCCACAGGCAGATGGTCGCTGACTGGGTTTTTAATCACCTGCAGAGAGCAGAAAGTTAAAAGGGGTGTAGAGGTAACAGACCTCACATAGCTAGATCCATTGTTTGCTAAAAACAACAAGCAAAAAATTCATCAGCTGGTTGCAGGCTGCATCAGGAGCTCATGAGTGGTGCATCTGGAGCAGTCCGTCCTCATTGTCCCTGGTATTTACAAAATACAGTGGCAGTGTCATTCCACAACCAACATTACCTACACAATTCAACATTACAGACTGTCCTCACCCAAAAATCAAATCCTCTTGAGGTACATACCCTGTTTCCCCATCCCCCTGCATTCCCCACCAAGTACACCGAGGTCCTTGAGCAAAACCAATCCTGGATGGGTTGGCCTTTGCTTGAGGCTCAGTCATGGCAGATATGCCCAGGATACAGGTGATGGAGAGGTAGATGGATCTTGGCTGTGGGGAGCAGTGGAATGAGTGGTCTCCCCATGACCAGCAGTGCAATTTCTGAAAATCAAAGAAGTCCACGAGACCTTCTCCGAGTGCCAGTAGGCAGTGTGGAATAGCCAGGAGAAGCTGAGGCACAGCACTGCTCCCAGGAAGAGCATCCCAAACACCACCTTCTCCTGCAAAGGAGCCATAAAGTACACACTGGACCGCAGCAGGGTCAGGGATCCCCCGGCAGAGGGACACAACAAACCCCAGCAGGTGTGTCCAGACGCTGTCAGTCTTGGTGTGTATCCAGAATATGCTCTTGAAGCAGGCACAGAAGAAGAGCAAGGGGGACCTTTAGGTATCTTTGTCTCGGCTGGCAAACAGGCTGCTGTTGGGATTTAAAACCACTCTCCTTCTTTGGGGAATCTGGATTTTCCAGAAGACAGTTACAAAACACATTTAAGCCTTGATCAGTTCTTGATGATTAGTTCTTCTTCGCATCTGGGAGTCTTGCTGCTGTCTGAGGAGCGGCGCAGTGAGGTCCTGCTCCAGCCCAGCAGCTCCTTGTTCTGGCACGTTCCTCGAGCCAGGTTCATGAGAGCCCTGTGTGGAAAAGGCTGTAAAGGCTGCTCCTTGTCTCTCCCTGTCTGCTGACCCGTGTCCTCAGGCAGATCCACAGGCTGGGGCCAAGCGCTCTCTGCCAAGATGACATCGCCATCACCTTCCTCAGGCTGCTGATTTTCTGGCATTTCCAGCAACAAGGGTAGTTCTTCCACGAATCTGGTATTGTGATAAACCCTTTGTCCCTGTGGTTTATCCAGTCTTTCCCTCTGTGACTGCAGAAGCTGTTCAAGTTAATCACACCTTCGTTTCCACCTCTCTCTGCCATTTTAAAAGCTGTACCCAAAAAGCGTCAATGCCCAGGCATGGTAGTCAAGCTCATGGGAGCAAACAGATCCCTCAGCTCCAAAGACAGCAGTGTTTGGGGCTTCTTTCCTGCAGCAGCAGCTCCTACAGCACATGCTAGCCACCTAGGATGTGGGAGAGCCCCCCTGAAACCAGGACCCCCAGCCATGATGTGATGGGGTGGAGTAGCAACCACACCCACAACCAGGCCCCCCAACCAAAAAAACCCCCCCCCCCCCCACCAAAAAAAAAAAAATCCCTCCTACCTCACTGTTAGAATGTTGCAACATTAGCTGTGAACAGTTACAGAATATTTACCTTCAGCAGTTTCTGAGGCCCATCAGCTGCTCTAACGCTGAGCTTATGCAGCAGTTGAACTGGCAAAGAGAAAACAAGAAAAAAAGCACTTCAGCTGTGTGTTCATTTGCTCGAGGAATCCCATGCTTTGCCTGAGCTGAGCTACACAAAAAGCCCACTTTTAGCGTTCCCATCACAGTCTGAAACAAGTTATTTTGCTGACAGCACAACCTCCTACAGGCACTCCCCGCTGTGCTAAGGAACACACAGCTGGGGAATGCATTCTGGAACATCACAGAAAGAGGCTTTCGCTTCTCTGCTCTTTTCTCACTTTCACATTTTAAGGTTGGTGCCAATTTTTGACTTTTCCCGAAGTTCCTCCAATCCTGACCACCTTCCTGCATTATTCTATAGCTGGTGCAAAGTTTGAATCACTTACCCATAAGACCACAGAACCGATCAAAAGTTCTTGGGATTCTGGTTTGGGGATTGACTTCAATTAGAACATTTTTCTTGGTATGAATATAAACCTGCAGGAGACCAGCCCGATTCAGGGGGCTGTCCATGAGCATCAGGAGACTCTGAAATTGAAAAGCACACGGTACTGGAAACAGAAAGGCACAAGAGAGAGAATTCTAGAGAAAATTGCAGGTTAGCCCCCACAAATGCAGAAGGGACCGATGCTGAGGCTGAAAGCTCATCCAGCATCGGGAGTTCTACTGTAATGCTGAGAAATCAAGCCCAGATTCAAACAGCGAATAAACCTAAAAGCCACGAACGTAGCGGGGGAGGCCAAACTCGTCCCCGGGCTCCAGCGGCAGAAGCGGATCCGCAGATCCGAGGGACGATCGCCCGAGTCACCTGCCGGGCTCCCGGGTACCTGGTGGGTGATGTCAGGCCGAACCTCCCCGGGGTCCCGGCCGTTCCGCAGCAGCAGTGCCTTGTGCTTGTCGCAGTTGAGCAGCTCGAACGTTTTCCCCACCTACGGCCAAAGCACGGACAAGTGAGC
>NW_008237619.1:13566726-13567495 GCF_000691975.1 Corvus brachyrhynchos | reverse complement strand
CGCGCCCCCTCCTTCTTCACCCGCATCGGCGGCGTGCAGCAAGACACTATCCTGGCCGAGGGGCTGCACTTCAGGTAGGATCCGACCCCTCCGGTCCCCCCGGCCCCCTAAGGCCCGCGCCCCTAACGCGCCTCCGCCCCCCGCAGGACCCCCTGGTTCCAGTATCCCATCATCTACGACATCCGAGCGCGGCCGCGGAAAATCTCCTCCCCCACCGGTTCCAAAGGTGAGAAAGAGAGGCCACGAGGTAGGAGGCACGGGACAGGAATTCGGCTCTAGTGCTGGCGCTCCTCATACAATTATGGAATGTTAAGGGGTTGGAATAGACCTTAAAGATCGTTTAGTCCCAATTCCCTGCCACGGATAGTGACATGTTTCACTAGACCAAGTTGCTCAAAGCCCCATCCCACCTGGTCTTGACCACCTCCAGGGCTGGGGCATCCGCAGCATCCCTGGGCAGCCTGTTCATGTGTCTCATCACCCCCTCCCTAAAGGATTTCTTCCTAATTTCCAACTAAAGTGTCCCCTTTCCCACTTTGTGCTCATCATCTTTGTCCCATGGCTCCAGCTGCTGCTGAAGAGTCCCTCTGCAGGTTGCCAGCAGCCCCCTGACCCCTCCCTGTCCCCGCAGACCTGCAGATGGTGAACATCTCTCTGCGCGTGCTGACGCGGCCCAACGCGGCCGAGCTGCCCAGCATGTACCAGCGCCTGGGGCTGGACTACGAGGAGCGCGTCCTGCCCTCCCTCGTCAACGAGGTGCTCAAGAGCG
>NW_008237619.1:13541755-13566705 GCF_000691975.1 Corvus brachyrhynchos | reverse complement strand
CCTCACACAGAGCGCGCAGGTGAGCCCTGCCAGGCTCGGGCTTGGCTTGGCTCGCAGATCTGTGGGTGTGGGGAATGTTGTGACAGATGAAGGAAGGATAGCTGTACTCAGCTGGTGGGTAGTGCATCTACCAGCTGGGAAAGCACGTCCCACCTACAGCGTGATTCCAGTGCAGGTGCAAATACTGTATTGCCAGCTTCTGAGGAGGAAACTGGGTCCGTTGGTACACAGAGTGCAAAACTGCACCAAAATGTGACAGTAAGGGAGGGAGAGCTGATTTACATCATGGCCTATGGGTGACACTGGAACTGGCTTTAGAAATGCGGATCTCAGAACAGCTGTCAGAGCAAATTAAACAGTTTTGAAAGATCTGAAAAACCATGGGAATGAGCAGTTAAGAAAGCACTAACGTGTCAGTGATCAGTGCTACAGAAGGGTAGCAAATAGTTCTGTTTACACTCAGAGAATGGGTCAGGTTGGAAGGGACCACAGTGGGTCCTCTGGTTCAGCCTCCCTGCTCACGCAGGGTCATCCCAGAGCACGTGGCAGAGGATTGCATCCAGGTAGTTCTTGGATGTCTCCAGTGAGAGAGATTCCACAACCTCTCTGGGCAGCTTGTTACAGTGCTCTGTCACCTGCACAGTGACGTTCTTTCCTATATTCAGGTTGAACTTCCTGTGTTCCAGTTTCTGCCCATTGCTTCTTGCCCTATTGTTTGGCATCACTGAGAAGCACCTGGCTCAGTTGTCTCAGCACCTTCCCTGCAGGCACTGATTAGAAAAAGTGTCGTCTTGGGGGAGTGTTGCAAAATAGTAGAAATATTTAGCTTTAAAATGCCTGTTTCTGAAAGTTTATATTGTAATAATTTGATTGCCACGGATTCTGGGAGTTCTCATCACCTATGGCAGCTGGCACAAAGAGGAGGTGCTGGTCTTGTTTTAAAAGGTTTTAGAGGAGGTCCTGCAGGGCCAGGAGGGTGCTGAAGAGGAAAAGTTGTTAGATGAAATACAAAGCATCTCTTAACTAGTTTCTGATCCATGCCAAAAGAAGCAAAGAGAACTGTGTATCCAGGTGTTGTTATGAGAAATGATCTGTATCCCTCTGGTCAAGGGCTTCAGGGTTTTGTGCTCATCCACATGGAGTGCACTGGAGGGGTTTGTTGGTCTTCACGTAGAAAGAGAATGTGTGGAGAGGATGGGACAGCAAAGAATATATGTGAGGGTTTCAGCTGTGTTGGAAGCAAAGGCTGTTAAGCACCTGTGATCTCAAATAAGAGTCGTTCTTTGATCTCTGAAATTTTTGAACAAACTGAATTGCATTTGCCTTTTTGTCATGTATCCATCCAGTGCTTGTTATTATAGAGTGATGTGTATTGAAGGGATTGATAATCAGAAGAAAATTAAGTGACTTTATGCAGTTGTGCTCTCGCAGTTCACACAGGAAAGGTTTCTGTCCTTATTTAGAGTTCTGCTCAGAAACAGCTGCAGTGAAAGTAAAAGCAAATGCTCGACTGGCCAAGCATGTGGTACTGTAGCAATAGTTTCTGTCTAAGTCAATATTTGGCGCAGGACTTGTCAGCCTGCCTGAAAAAGGTGCTGGCAAGTAAATGTAGAAAAAATCAAAGTATCTAACAGCAACACCCACCCAAAGCAGCCAAAAAAAGTGGAGTAGCTACACTAGACAAGTAGCTATTGTAATTAACAGATGTTATATGGGTTAAAAAAAATTATGTGGTCATTTCTTTTTCTGTGTTGGAATACAGCTATGAAAGCACAGCCTGCAAACAGTGGCAAAACCAAGGTGGAGAAGGAAATGCTTGTTGCCAGAACTGTGGGAACTGTGGAACTAGATGTGGTGGGATGTGAAAGCAAAAGATGCTTTCAAGGTTTTTTACTTTCACAGTGTTACTTGCACAGAACAGTTAAGTGGTAATGGAGTTTTGAAAATGCTCTGTGTGGCTGTGGATATGTTACTCAGAGGTGGTGTTGATGTCCACGGTGTGGAGCTTGGGTTGGGAACATCTGTCCCGACACTGTGAGGAGCAGTTGTGCTTCGCTTTTGGAGTGTGCAGGAAGTGAGGAACACCCCGTGCCTGGCACTACTCTTGTTGCTGTGTTTGTGTTTCAGGTGTCTCTGCTGATTAGGCGAGAACTGACAGAGAGAGCCAAGGACTTCAGCCTCATCCTGGATGATGTGGCTATCACAGAGCTTAGTTTCAGTCGTGAATACACAGCAGCTGTGGAGGCTAAGCAAGTGGGTGAGTTCATTGGTGCCTGAAAAGGCTGGATTGCATTTGCCTTTTCGCTGAATTATTAAACAAGGAAGTGGAATTTGGGCCAGTGTGTCACTGCTGTGTCACTGTATCAGTACAGGTACAGGGTTACAAACCTCAGCCTGCTTAGTAACAGAGCTGAACAGGTTTATTTTACAAGTGTTACCAGAAAGCCATAGCTAGTGGGATAGACCATCAGAGGGACTGAGTTCCCAAGACTAAGATTCCTCTTCAGACTGGGACTCTGTCACTCACTGTGGGGGTTCTGGGCGCTGTGGGTTTTACTTAAGAGAAGGTAAAGTGCTCTCAGACACGTTTTGTGCTTGGGTGTGGTCCCAGAGTGTTACCGGTTCTTTGGGAAGCAGAACCTCCGGGCCTCGGCTCTCAGGTTCTGATGGAAGGCACAGTGTGGTTCCAATGGCTGTGTCCCTTCTCCCTGCAGCCCAGCAGGAGGCACAGCGCGCCCAGTTCCTGGTGGAGAAGGCCAAGCAGGAGCAGAAGCAGAAGATAGTTCAGGCCGAGGGGGAAGCGACAGCTGCCAAGATGATATCCTGCTTTGGGAGACTTTGTGGGATGTGAGCTTGACAGTCCTGAGAGTGTCACTCTGGGCTCATGCTTAGGAGACTGATCGGATGATAGCCTCAAGTAGGTCACTGTTCTTTATTCCCACCCCTTCTCCAGTTGGCTGCAGTGAGGTTTGTCTGAGGCTACAGGTCAGAGCAGAGACGGCCGTGGGCCTGCGCTCCTTGTTGTAAATTTTAACTCTTACTGGCTGTGTGTGACCATAATCCATAACATTCTTCAGTTGGGCAGGTAAAAACATGCCTACCCAGAGGCCCATGTTACTGGGATTGAGACTGCTTTTCACCCACTAAGATGTTCTTTAATATGGCTTAGGAAGAATTCCTTGAGGGTAAGCGGCTTCTGTTAGCAGGATTTTCCTTAACTTTTGTTCCCTTGTACCTCGGGGAAGCTCTCAGCAGGGATCCAGGCTACATCAAGCTACGTAAGATCCGAGCTGCTCAAAACATCTCAAAAACGGTGAGCACAGAATTCCCTTTGTCGTTTTGCAATCCTTGTGCTGTCCCCCCAGCCCAGTGGCCACATGATGAATTTAAGGCGAATGTGATCTGCCCTGTCCTGATCTTTGTTCCTGCCCAGCCCTTCTCTGCTCAAGTAGAGCTTAAGACTTAGCAAGGATCTGCAATTAGATGTGAGGCTCAGAGTTCGTGCCCTTCATACGACAAGGCCAGATCCACATCAGATTCCATCACCCACCCTCAGCTGCAGCCACCAAAAGCATCTGGGTACCTGCAGCTGAGAAGGGGGAACAGCTAAATGTGGGATCAAAGGTCTTTGTGACAGAGAGACAGAGTGAGCACTTCTTTAGAAAGTCTGATGGCTCTGGGATGAGAAGTCAGGAAGTTCTGGAGTTGTTGTGGGGAATTGTGTTGATTTAACTGAGATCTTAAGTGAAGGAAACAAGAGTACTGTATCTGGAGGGGAAGATAGGTTCCTAGTGCTATTCCTCCATGTGCATTTTCAGTCCTTGATGCCATGTTTGTAATGGATTTCCTTTTCAGATTGCTGCCTCACAAAATCGTGTGTATCTCACAGCAGATAACTTGGTACTGAACCTGCAGGATGAGGGCTTCACCAGGTAAAGGGGCTGGGTGCCTGGGTTTGTCTGCACCCTACCTGGGAAGCTGCTCCCCCCCTCTGGAGCTCTCTCAGGATCATTTTCTGAGAGGAGCCTGGTGCCAGAGGATACAGCCAAGCAGGGAGCAGCCTCTTACTGTGGAAATGGGGATTTTTGTTAAAGCTAATCAATTTACTGTTGTTTTTTTTCTTCCCCACCCTCCACCCCTTACTGCATCTGCTGACACAGAGGAAGGTAAGGCACTGTATATTTTGATCCTTTTGTTAGTACTGGAGCCAGGGTGTTGCTGTTTCCTGGTGCCTGGGATGTTTCTGGCCTGGGCCTTTTCGGCCCCAGGAAGTTTATTCCAATTTCTACCTCAGTTCCCGTTTGTGATGTGAAACTTGAAGCTCTCCTTGCAGGGACCACACAAAGACACACATGGAGTATGCAGTAGTTGGAGCTCCATGTGTGCCTCATAAGGAGCCTTGCATCTTCAGTGTTCTCTGATCTATCACATATACAGGGCATCCTGTGGTTATGGCAAACGGGGCTGTGAGGAGGCAGGCTCGTGGGAATTTGTGTTGGTTTGGGCTGCTGATCTCTAGGGAAGATGCTTTTGTTCTCCAAAAGTTTTCCAGTTCATGTGAGGAAACCCCATTTCCTGCTTTCAGAGCTGTCAGGAATTCAGAGGCTTTGCCTAATCTGTCCAATGTTTACTGAAAAAGGCAGTGCCAACTGAGCTAACAGAATGCAGCTAAAAGCTTCAATTTCTCAGAACTGAGAAGGGAAAACAGAGTTGGTTTCTTTTCTGTGGGAATTTTGATTATAACATCCTCACCTCTGACCAGATTCTGTCATATTTGTTCCAGAAGATTTAAGGAGCTTTGGAAAAAAAACATGCATAATAGGAAAGACTGATAGGAAGTCCAGATCCTTTGAGTGTGACACCCCATACCTCAGAATTCATACTGGAGGGTGGTACAGCTTTGCTTGTGCTTTCTGGACTGATGACTCCCTTCTGTCTCCCTTTCAGTGACAGTCTCCTACTCAAAGGGAAGAAGTGAAAGAAGCTGAAGATTCCTAGAACCAGCGTCGCTGACCAGCAGAAGAGAAGAGTGAGGATCTTTGAACTCCCTCCACTAGTATTGTTTGTCCTCACTATGAAGTTTTTAATCCAGTAGCCAGATTTGGTCCCCATGCCCCTGCTCCATCTGTGGTGATTCAGTTGCAGGAATGGGCTGTCCCTCTAGGCAGCTGTAATTCCTTCCTCATCCCACCAGTTAAATTTGGAGAGGGGGCAAAGGGGCTTACTGGTATTAACCCATGTGGATGTAGTAATTTGCCTCTAATCCTCATTAATATTTAGATTTCTGTAGGATGTCAAATTCTTTTTTGGCCAAGTGGGGGAGTTCTTCTGCCATCAGCACCAGGCTTTTTTTTTTTTTCTTTTCTTTTTTTCTTTTTTTTTTTTTGTAGTAAATTTTGTTTCTCTTTCACTCTTGATCCCAAGAGAACCTGGGACTGAATTCAGGACAATGCCATTCATTGGGTGCCTGTCACTGCTGGAATATCTTACTTGTGTCACTGTCTGCTCAGTGATGCTTTCAAGTATTTGTAAAAATTAAAAAAACAAACCAATCAAATTTATATTGTGTCTAAGTGTGCTTAGTGCATGGGAAAATAAGAGGTTATTTTATGGGAGGTGGAATGGAGATTTTACTTGGTTGAAAATAGAATGAGGATGATGAAGGGAAAGAAACAAAAGAAAGAAGTACACTCGTGGTCACTGGCAGATCATTACAGTGTGGGGAGAGGAGGAGGAGGAGGTTTGGATGCTCATACGGCCATGGGGGTGACCAGGGCTGGTTCCTCAGCTGCCTGCAAGGGCTACACATGAGGATAGGTTTACCTGCTTTTCCAGGTCACAGAAGCATCTCTACACTGTGTCCTGACCCCCATTGTTACACCTTAGGCTTTTTCCCCCTCTTTGCTTTCCTGGCTGGAAAGAGGAGGAGAGAGCTTCCTCCACTGACTAAACTCTCCTTTGCTTGGGTTTCAACAGCAAGATCTTGCGTGCTTTAGGGGTAGCTTCTTCCCTGTTTCTCTGGGCTGCCCTATACTAAGATTTAGGACTTGGAGGTGTCACAGGGTCATAGAATCATAGAATATCCTGAGTTGGAAGGGACTCAGAAGGATCATCAAATCCAGGGCAACGTAGAAGTTAGACCATAGGTGAGAGCATTATCTAAACACATCTTGGAACAGAGACAGACTCAGGGTCATGACTGCTCCCCTGGGGAGCTTGGCCACCCTGTAAATGAAGACTTTTTTTTCTGATATCCAATCTGAACTTCCCCCTCTGCAGCTTTAAGCCATTCCCTTGTGTCCTGTTGCTGGATACCAACGAGAAGAGATCAGCACCTCCCTCTCTGCTGCCTCTGATGAAGAGGTTGTAGGTCAACCCTTGGTCTTCTCTAAGCTGAACTAACTTTGTATCCTCAGCTGCTCCTTGTAAGTCACACCTTTCTTTGCACACATTATAATATTTTCATATCCTCCTTGTATTTTGGAGCACTAGGCTGCACACAGTAGTGCTGGTGAGGCTGAACCTGGGTGCAGTGGGACCCTCACTTCTCTGGCCAGTTAACTATTCTGTGCCTAGTACACCCCAGCATGACATACCTGGCAGGGCCTGCCGTCACTCAGAATGCCCAGATCCTTTTCTGCAGGGCTGCACCCCATCCTTCAGTCTATATATACATCCAGGATTACAACATTCTGGGTGCAGAATCTGGCATTTGTTCCTGTTAAATTTCATATGGATGAAATTGTGTACGCATCTGGCTGTACGCTGACCGCCGTCCAGAGGGATATGGTGAGACTATCAAAAGCTTTGCCAAAACCAAAAAAACCTCCACATCTGCCTTCCCTTTGACTACTAGGTGGGTAACCTTGTTGTGAAAGGTTATTAAGTTAGTAAGGCATGACTTTCCCTTCAAGAATTCGTGCACACTTTGATCAACAACTGCATTGTCTTTCAAGTCTTTTTCTTGATAGCCTCCAGACTAATTTTCTCCACACTATTACCAGACACCAGAGTGAGACTGATTGACCTGTAATTACCAAGGTCCTCTTTCTTCCCCTTCTTGAAAATTGGGACAACATTTGCCAGCTTCCACGTGAACTTCTCCAGATTCCCAAGGCTGTTGATTAATAATTGAGAGAGGTCTCACAGTTACATTGGCCAAGTCTTCAGTACCCTGGGAGGAATCCATAGACATGTGCATTCAGTTGCAGCAGCAAATCCTATACAACTTCAAGGTCAGCCAGGAGTTTATCACTCTCCCAGCCATGGTCATCCAGCCCAGGGCTCTGGACACCCAAGGGCCCGTCACCAGTGTCAGAGAAAGAAGCAAAGGAAGCATTAAATGTCTCTGCTTCATCACTGTTCAGGGATGAGGTGACCCACCTCATCCAGTGACAGACCAGTGTTTCCTTTAGTCTTCCTTCTGCTGTTAACATACTCCAAAATGCCTCCTTACCCACCACAGTACCAGCCAGCTTCAGCTCGAGCTTGGGCATTTTTTTCCCTGGAGTGGCAGAGAGCATGTCTGCCCTCCTGCATAACGTGTCCTTCTTTCCAAAGTCCATACACTTTCTGCTAAGTTGCAGAAAGATCCCTGCTCAGCCAAGCCAGCCCTCTGCCTCACTGGCTAGACTTCTGACATGTTGTTACTGCCTGCTCCAGTGCTCTTGGAAGGAGGCCCTTAAAAAGTGAGCAGCTTTTATGTACCCCACTATCCTCAAAAGCAGATTCCTGGGGGACCTTACTAACTGCTTCCCTGATAGCCTAAAGTCTGCTCTGCCCAGGTCCAGGGGAGTAGCTTTACTTACTTTTGCCTCTTATCACCAAGATACTAAACTCAGCTATTTCACAATCATGATGGTCAAGACAGCCACCCAGGAGACCATGTCTGTTTACAACCAACCATCTCTTTTGACAAACAACTCCAACTTGAGCTCTCCAGTGAAGAAGAGAGGCCTTTAGGGACTTCTTCCTCTGGTGAAGCAGAGCACAAGATGTTTAAAGGAACAGCTACAACCTGTGGATTCCTGGTTTAAAACTTACTGGCACTCAGAGCCATAACTAATACCCATATGTTTTGACTTTCAACATCAAGGAAGCACAAATTCTTTGAACCATCTTTGAAAATGCATTCTCAAATAGTCACCCCAAAGTATTTGTGTGGAACAGAGCCTATGTAAAGAAGGGTAGACTGCTTATGTCAGTGCTGTATTTCTTGATGTGCAGTCAGGAAAGTTCTTGTTCAGTCTAAATTTTCTGTAGACTGGACATTATGGACACATTAAGCTCAGGGATTTGAACACAAATGAGCTTCTCAGTAACCTGAGCTTGTTCCACAAGATGTCTTCATTTTCAAGCTTCAGACAGAGTTTAAGCCAACCCTTGGTCTGCCTTGCTTTAGGCTGCGGCAGCTTTTTAAGAAGGAAGACAATTGGATCCTGTCCTTTGAAGCTACCCAGGAGTCTAAGGCAAAGTTAGGTGTTTCCTTAGACCTCCATCCATTTTTACTTCTGCCCATTGTTTTCCCCACTGCCCCGTTCCTGTTTCTGCCTCTAGTGGCAATGGAATTGCAAAGCCAGCTGGGAAGTGCACACACAGGCTGATTGGCTCCCAGGCTAAGGGACGCTGAAGTCTGGCACATGGAAAGAGGGTCTGCTCACAAAGTGTCTTCCGTCTTCCAAATGCTTCCAACCAAGTTTCTTGCTATAACAAATGACAGCAAGCAGTGTCCTTCCTCCCAATGTACTGTGTATAACTCCTGGTGGGAAGGGGCCTCTGGAGGCCTTTGGTCCAGGCTGTTGCTGGAAGTGGCACTGCTACCAGCAGGAGGTCAGAGCAGCTGTGGCTTTGTCTGTTCATGTATTGAAAACCCACAAGTAAAATTTAGGTGCAAAAGCTGCGTCAGAGTTTGTCACACCTGACTTTCTGTGCTCAGACTTTGCTGATGACCACCAGTTCTTGAGCCTCACAGCAAGGAGCCACCATAATTGGTCACAGCTTCTGTTCAGAAGCCTGAAGGCAGCAGGAAATCAGAAAAACTAAGCTGGAGCCATCCTTGTAAGTCTTTGCAGGGCTGCAGGTGAAATCAGGAGTACGGCTAGTACTCAGAGAAATTAGGAAAAAAACCTTTTGGGACCTGGTAGTCAAACAAATACAAGTTTATTTACAAACAAAGAAGAAAACATGGCCATCACATCAAATTCTGGTATATTTACAGCATCCAGGTGAAGGATGAAATAGCAAAAGGATAAGAGGGTCAGAAGGTTGGTATTTTCCCTGCTGACCGGCAGGGGAGCTGAGCTGAAACAAACCAAAACCTCCATACTTGAAAAGCTGAGGCTAAACAGGCTAAACTCTAACTCACAGCAGTGGGCAGAGATGTAGCTCCTGGGATGACCTTCCTTAGCCCTTCCCTGAGAATTCCACTGAAGCTGACACAGCAGAGGTGAGTTTCAGCCCCAGTGCTCAGGGAGCAAGGAAAGGAGGGGAGTGACCTTTTCCTGCTAATGGATGATGAGGGGGCAGCAAGAGACTTTGCTCGCCTGCACAGGCAAGGGACCATGAAGTCGGTCAGCTGAGCTGGAAAGCGCTCTGATTCAGGGCACTGAAAGCTGGCATGGAAGAAAAGGGGAAGGCTTCATTCCAAGAGCAAGGACTGCGAGACAGGCCAGCCAGGATGTGAGCTCCAGTCCTGCACCCCGGGTTCAAAACGCCCATGGAGCTACCTGCAACGTATGATTATTTTTTCTTTAGTGAGCCTTTCATCTTCTTCTCTGAGGAGTGCTGTTTCCGCACCTTCTCCTCCTTTTTCCCCAAGTTCTCATACACTGTTGACTCCTCTTTCTGCCTGTAAGACCAGGTAAAAACAAGGGGAAAAGTGGGGAAGAGGAAAAAGCCAGCCAAGCCAGACTTGCCAGAGGCAGGCAGAGCTGGGTCTCTGCTTTAGGTGAGCTCTTACTTGGAGGGTTTCCGTGAAACCTTGGCATGCACGTTCCTCACTGCAGGGGGGTAGGCGATGTTCCCATACTCACACTCGTTTGGCTTGCCTTTCTGAAGCTGCAGGAGAGGAAAAACAGGCTTAGAAGAGTGTGGTCTGGGAGATGCATTTGAGGCACCATGGAAGAGTTCTGGCTGTTAAACCCCACTTTGTTCCACGATCTCAGTGGAAGTTGGTGGGTTGCTGAAGGGCTCAGCACACTGTCCGCCACTGCCAGAGGTGAGCAGCAGCTGCAAATGCAGCCTTGTACAGGAGGCAACAGTGGGGCAACAAATCTCTGAAGGCACTAGAGTGCCTAAAAGTGCCAAATTTCAGCTAAAGAATATTAAAACAGCAGGAGTTACAGGATGCTGCCAGAGGCTACAAGGAGAGAGAAAAGACACCACTTACCAAATAGCAGGAACAGATCTTGCAGCTGCAAAACTGGGATGGGAAAGACAAAGCGGAAAGAAGAGGAAAGGAAAGTCTTTGCTTGTCCTAAACTGAGTTTGTAACAAAACAGCACTTGGGGCTGTTATTCAGAACATAGTTGAGGTAACTGCATTAAAACTTACTGCTGTCTAACAGTTCAGAAGGGACTGGTTCTTGAACTGCTAATGAACTTGTCCTCTGAATTTAAAAGTCTTAGAAGAGAGGAACAGGGACTCTGATGTTACTGCACCACTGTAGTCTATGTAGGTCCCAGTGTTAGCTTAAAGCTTGTGAAAGAGAGCACTTGGGCTCCGAACCAGCACCATGCAGGGCTTAGGCTCACAGGGCAGTAGAGCTCCTTTCCTCACCTGGATAACTTCCAGCTTTTTCTTGGTTGCCTCTATGAACTGGCAGATGGCCATGTAGATGAACTTGTACTGGGCCTCCGTCTGCACCATCCCAGATCGCTGGGCCCTCACCATCTGGATGGTCTTCTGGATGTCAATGTCACAGTCCAGCCCTAGCAAGGAGCACCAGAAAAACTTACGGACATGTTCACTGCCCTCTCCCAGTTCTCTACCAAAAGCAGCCACAGTGGAGATGAGTTAAGAAGTTTCTACCTCCACCTATACTCTTTATTCCTGTATGGACCTCCTACCTCTCCCCCTGCTCAGCATCTTTCAAGTCTTCCCTGGAGGAAGAGCCAAAGCTCAGGGAAGGCTGAAGCCATAATAAGTGGATATGGTACAGAGATCCAGCAGAACAACCTTCTCAGGGGCATGGCAGGATTTTCTCCCACTGACACCTGATAGTTTTCATCCCTTTGCAGCTGAACTTAAGGGCAAAGCCCTCATGGGTAGTCCAGTTCACTTAGAGATCCTTTGGGGTGCTCTTACCCTTGGTGGAGATTGTTTCCACGATCATATCAATGACAATGATAGTCCCAGTGCGGCCAATCCCAGCACTGCAAGGAGAGGACAAGCAGAGGTCAGAGCAAGACAGCTCCCAAAACAAAATGCTGCTGCTTCTGGAGAAGGATGTGGCTCTTGTAGCAGCTGTTCAGCAATGCCACAGAAGAGTCACAGATTCAACAGGTAGAGAGTTGGGTTTAAGGGTATCGAAGAGGAAAAAAGCAAATATTGGGACTGGCATATGCTGCACTCACAAGTCCTGGGGTACAAGCAGCAGGACAGACTTTCTGTATCTCACCCTAGATAAGGGATGGAGGATGCTTCAAACTCCAGCCTCTGTACCAACCTGCAGTGTACCAGAATAGGCCCTGCATTGGGGATGCTCTCTTGCTTCTGGTTTATCTGGTCGAGGAAGCTGAGGACTCCTCCTGGCTCACTGGGTACACCATGGTCAGGCCAGCTCAGGTACTGGTACTGCCAGATCTCACGCACAGCCTTGCCCTGAGAATAGCAAAGCACCCCCCTGGTAAAACTGCAACCCAGCCCTGTCCCTGGCCTCTGTCCCAGGGAGAGGTGGGTCTGAAGCCAGAGAGAATATCTCTGTCTCCTGCACACTTCTTAGTGATTCCACCACTGTGATTCCAGCCCAAACCAGGTGGGAACAGCAGCCCCAAGAATGACAGAACAGCAGCATCATCACAGCACTGAGCAGTTCCCAGGTTTAGGTGTATGGTGGCTGTTAGACCCATGGGCTGGATGAGAGCCCTTGGTCAGACACACTCACATTGTCCTTCGGACACACACAGAGGTGCCGGAGTTTGTACTCCAGCGCATCGTGCTCCCCAGCGTTCTCCACAAGGTAGGGGCCGTACTCCTTCGTGCTGCCCAGCTCCGGCCAGTAAGGCACACATTTGTTCTGTGTGGGCAGGGAGGGCAGGGTGAGGATGGGCAGAAGGCAGGAGGGAGAGAAAAAGCAGGGTAATGGTTGAAAGGGAAAAGAGATACCTGCAGACTGCTACTTACCCGGCCTTTTTCTACTTCCCGTGTTGTCATCACGATAATGCGCGTGTTCTCCTGCCACACCATTTGCCAGAAGTCATTGACTGTGGCATCCAGGCAGCCCTGGCTGGCGATGTAGGTCTTGGTGCACTCATCTGGGCTGATCAGGGTGTTCTGAGTGCAGACAGGGGAGGGTCAGGAGGGCTGCAGGAGCAGGCAGACCTTCCCCTGCTTTGGGCATACAGCCATCTTTCAAGAGCCTCACCTTGACATAGTTGGCATTGATGTAGTCAGATCCAGGTATATTCGGGTCCCTTCCCTGGAGGATGACTCTGGAGTGATCAACTGGGGGTGCAGTGAAAGGATGAACAGTGCCATGAGATACTCCATGCACAGCCCCACGGAGCTCCCTCACTGCCCTGTGCCACCTCAGTCATGATTCCCGGTGCATGCCCTGTATCCTCAGCTCTCCCTCTCTGGGCTCCGACCAATCTCACTCTGTCCTCCCATCCCTCTGCCTCTGTGACAGATGACAGAAGCTAATGAGTCTGATGCAACCCTCCCTCCTTCCCTCAAGGACAGGAAAAGGTTGTGCCTTCCCTCATCAGCTCTTAAACCCTTAGCACCATACACCTCGTAACCTGCTCTGGAGGACAGAATGGGCTGAGGCAGGGATGGCTTGGACAGCTCTTCATTGCCTCTGTCCATCTGGGTTTTTTTATAGTGGAGAAGCAAGACTCACAGGGCAAGATGTTCTTGTATCGGTTCTTGCTCTTGTTTTCCGGTCTCTGGCCCTCATGACGGTCAAACAGGTGCTTGGCTTCCTGTTTTTGCAGGCTCTGAGGGCAGAAGAAAGAATAGTCATGGCAAGGTCACAATGTATGACGGGGGAGGTGGGCACTAGGAGGCACAGTGGTGGCTCTGATGACACATGGGCATGCTGTGAAGTGAAAACCAAACATAGACTTGAGAAATCCAAGGTCTGTGCCCTTACTGTCTTGGTGACTCATTCTCCCAACCATAAAAAAGCACATTTCTACCTCACTGGGTTCACTTAAAGATGAGACTCACTCCCCAGGGGAACAGGTTCCAAATGGAGACTTCTTTCAGAAATAAATTGACAAGACACACAAGAAGTCTGTGTACAGGAAGAAATCGAGGATGGAGAATGAGGTGGTGCATGCAGAGTTCCCAAAAAGCCAAATAATGTCCCCCAAAAGTTTCTTACATCAAATTCCTCCCAGAATCCAGCCTTGGACGTCTCCTCAGACAGACTTGTCTTCTTGTTCAGTTCCTGCACTCTGTTCTCAATGTCAGCAGCATTCACCCTCGTAGCATAGTAGGGCTGGGGATGGGAAAACACAGCAGGTGAGAGGGAGAGAGGGAGAGATGCTGCTGGAGAGCAAAGTGTCCTCTGTGCACTGTGGAAAAAGTAAGGAAAGGGACACAAAGCAGAAACAAACAGCAAATCAGTGCCTCCAAAGGGCCCCTAAAAACAGGAAACTGGACTTACCTGCTTCAGGTACACAAAGGAACCAGACATCTCCTCAATTCCAATCTTCTTGAAGTGTTCCACCAGATCTGCCAAGCTGTCAAACATTTCAGCACCTCCAACTGTGTAGCGTCCATTCTAAACAGAGGAAGAATGTGTAATGTCTAACTCATAATATTCACAGAATCATGGAATAGTTTGGGTTGGAAGGTATCAGAAAGGGCAGCTACCTCCAACCCCCCTGCCATGGCCAGGGACACCTTCCACTAGAGCGGGTTGCCCAGAGCCCCTTCCAGCCTAGCCTCAGAGACTTCCAGGAATGGGGCATCCACAATTTCTCTGGGCAACCTGTTCCAGTGCCTCACCAACATCACAGTAAAGTATTTTTTCCTAATATCCAATCTAAACCGGCCCTCTTTCAGTTTTAAGGCATTACCCCTTGCTGTATCACTCCATGCCCTTGTAAAAAGTCCCTCTCCAGCTTTCTCATAAGCCTCTTTTAGGTGCTAGAAGGTGCTGTAAGGTCTCCCCAGAGCTTTCTCCAGGCTGCACAGCCACCAGTCTCTCAGCCTGTCCCATAGACAAAGATGGTAGTGCTCAGGAAAAAGGCAATGCTGGGGTGCAGATCTATAGGCACCACCCTGCACCGTCCAGGAAAGCATTTCCTCTGGCAGGGAAGTCAGATGAGTTTGCCCTGAGAACACAGAGTTCATGGCACAGTGCTCTCGGTGTAGTGCTCTCAGTGGATGGAAGCCCAGAGAAGGTGTATTGCCCTCCAATCTCATTTAAGGTCCTTGGAATTTCCTCGTCCCACATGAAAGAAATAGGAGAAATTGTGACAGCCATGTCGGTAACATCCATCAGACCACTGCCTCTCCTTTTGTCCTCCCACTGCTCACCTCACACATGATCTTGATGTGTGTGACTTTGAGCCGGGTCCCAGAGGCACCGGTTGCCCCAGCTGGAGCATCAGACCCAGGTTTAGGCTGGTCAGTGAGGACAGACAAGACAAAATCCCCCGGTTTGCTGAGGCTCTCCCGCACCAAGAAGGTCCAAGGGGTGCCTTTGGCCTGGAGAAGTGACTCAGCTGCAGGGCCTGACAAATGCCCATGGTACCACCTAGGAATAAACAAGACAGGGTCAGAAAAGAGGTGGAGATGCAGGAAGTGGATGCCTTTGAGCTGATGAGTGAAGAACAACAACACTGGGGAAGGGTGAAGGAGGAAGAAAGGAAGGGGGAGACAGAGAGGAAGGAATGAGAGAGGGAAGAAGTAGCAGGATCTTGGGAAAAGCAGATGAGACGAAGGTAGAGAGCTGGCAAGAAGAGGAAGGAGGCAGAGGGGACCTAGGGAGCAGAAGTCTGGTACCAGAGGACGCAATGGGAAAGCACCAAGTGTGATCCATTTTCTGACACACACAGGCACAGGTAAGTGACACTTTCTGGCTGGAACACTAGCTGGGAGAGGGTAGTCTGTGTGTTTCAGCACCTCACAGTATTATTGGGATTGTGACCTTACTGCTGCAAGGGGCTCTGGGAACTCAAACACCAGGGAAACAAAAATAAACCCCGACAGAGACAGAAACTCTCCCATCAGGATTTGGCAGCACCCAGATGGTTGTGTTGAGATCAGATCCATTCAAGAACCATTCCAGCAACTCCTCTCTCTGAAACTCAGTCATCTCTTCACTCAAAGGATAATTCCCATTCTCTGGACACATCACACTGCAGCAATCACCCTGGCCATGGGAGTGAGTGCCAGGAGCTGATCCACGTGCACATTCCTGTCCTCAATGCAAACACTCAGCAGCTCCTTCTCTCCTCCTAGCACTAGGTCAGGAGCATCCCCATGTGACCAAGGTGTTCCCTGCCTTGCCATGGGGCTGTGGGAACAATTTGCTTCTCAGAGAGCAGATGACAGGGAAGGCCTGGCATGGTATTGGTGAATTTCTCATTGTTAGGGGGCTATTCGTTCCCCAGAACTGATACAGAGTTCAGGATGCCACAGCCCAGTCACAGAAGCAGCTGGGGCATTCATTCATTCTCCTCTGTAAGGGGTTGCTCCACACACAGCAAGAGGCTCACACAGTTACTGGCCTCAGCAAGTAACTTTTGTTGACCCTCACCTCACATACTGCAAGAAGCAGCTGGTGACTCTCAGAGCATGGCTGTCATTAATTTCTGAAGCTCCTCTCAAAGAACTGTTCAGCCACCACGTGCTCAGATGCCACCTTGGGATCGGTTGGCCCCTCCCGCACATCAAAGAGGTCTCCCAGCCTCCCCTCCACTGGTAGGATGGGGTTAACGAGTCCCATTCCTCCCTCCCCCAGCAAAGCCCAGCTCTTCAAAGCCACGTGACGGAAAATCACTTGGGGAGAGAGTGAGAGGAGCTTTCGTAAGAGCCCGGGGTGGGGGGGGGGAAGTTTCCAACCGCAGAAGGAAGGGAGGAAACTGCAGGGCCACGATGCAATGGCCTTAACTGGAGAGGACAGCCAGCAGCAGACCCGCCCCCTCTGCAGCCTGATCCAGTACCCTGATGTTTCAGCCAGGATATCTCTGCTCCCTGCCTCCAGGTGCCCAAGGAGGACCTGTCCAAGAAGGACTTGTCCACTCAGAGCAGGGTGCAACAGCTCCCCCGAGCTGCATCAAAGGGCGTGAAAGCAAAATGCAAGGGCGAAACCACCTGATTTGATTTAGGAACTTGGTGTCAGAGACACATGCAAAGCGGGGACAGGAAGGAGACTAAGCAGGCCAGGAATAGCAGGGGAACATGGTCCTGCTCTCAGCTACGTGAGTCACCCAGGCCTAGAATAACGAGGGAGGTCTGGGGCAAGACTGAGGGCTTCCACACAACATGTCTCCCTACAGACCACTGCAGACCCACAGAGGACACCACAACCTTTGCTTTTAGAAACAGTATATAAATAGCAAAGGCAACCGGAAACCAGAAGTAAAAATAGAGCCCTGTTAGGTCTGCTGTGATGGATCAAGGTATGTACAGCTATTCCTGGGGACGCTGCCCCTATGGACACATAGGAGGCTAAGAAAGGCAGGAGGCACTTTTTGCAGGATTTGCCCTGGGGATGCAGGCAGGACAGAAAGAAGGCCATGAAACAACTCATCACAGACACAGCAGCTGCCTTGCTGTCCCTGTACCTCTCTGTCGTGGGGTCGGAACAGTTGAGTGGGTATCGCAAGTCGATGATGGTTCCATCTTTGTCCTGCAGCGAGCCCTGTTGCTGTGTGTAGTATTCCACCAGTTCTGACAAGGTGGCAAACTTCTCCCCTCCATACAGGTCATAGAAATCCCCGGTATTCTGGATGCGGATGTGGGTTACTTGATCACCAACCCTGTGGAATAAAGC
The DNA here is from genome assembly GCF_000691975.1 of Corvus brachyrhynchos. NCBI lineage: Eukaryota > Metazoa > Chordata > Aves > Passeriformes > Corvidae > Corvus > Corvus brachyrhynchos. The sequence goes on along the minus strand of NW_008237619.1, from coordinate 13,549,532 downwards.
ACAGGGCAGTCCAGTGAGGGGGTTGGAAAAGGGGCAGAAAAGAGTCCTGCACTACCTCCCGCCATGGAACCAGAGCAAACCATCCCAGTGAACGGAGATGGCTGGAAAGAGAAGCTCCTTGGGCAACTTGAGGGAGGGTCTAGAAGATGCTGGGAAGCTGAGGTCATTTTACAGCTTGAAAAGAACTCAAAGGAATAGAGACAGGATGAAGATGATGCCACAGGACATGTGAGGATCTAGGCAATCTGTGTATGTAACACCGCAAAGACAGAAGCTGGGGTCCAAGTTACTTACCGGACTGAAAGAGAAAAATCCCCCTGATTCTTCCGACTGGGTCTGGCCAGGAAGCTCCCATGGACACCTCGTCCCTTCAGTAAGGCTTCAGCTTCTAGCCCACTCAGGTCACGGTGAAACCACCTAGCAGAGAAGATAAAAGCAAGACCAAGTGAATGAAAAAAGCCAGGCACTATTGTGGAGATCTGTAGGGTGAAGAATGGTCCCCGGTCAGCATCCCTAGGTGACAGCCAGCAGCAGCATCCCTTCCTCCCCCAGTCTATGGACGGTTCCCATTAGATAAGGCTTCCAGGGCAATCCCTGCCCTGATCCATCCTGCTTCCCTGGTCCCGTTCCCTAAACACAGAGGCCTCTCACACCCTCTTACCTCACCATTGTGGAGGGAGAAAGAAGAGGTGGCCAAGTGGCTGCCACCAGAGCAACTCAAAAAACACAGAGGAAAAATCAGTTTGCGCTGGTAAGGAAAGGGAAGTCGGAGGTCTGTGCTGGGGCACCCAACGCCAAGCTGTTCCTGCGCCTCTTGGGAGCTGGCCATGTATCTCTCCTGGAGTCTACTGTCAGTCCATTCAGACTCTCTCCATCCACCTTTTCCTGGATAGGTGCCTTGATCTCTGGCCCGCTGTGCAGTGCTGCTGGGCACAGGCAGGTGCAAGCCCGTACACAGCGGGGCACGCGCAACTCCGGGAACAGGAAGCGCTCTGAGCCATCCACTCCGCAGCCCCCAGCTGCTTTGCATACACTTCTGCTTCTCCTTTTGTGTCTTTCCTCCCCATACCCCCTATTATTTTTGGGTCCCTGTCTTTAGCACACAAGGGCTGACTCTACGCATGCATCCTGGGCTCTGGCCATGCTCACAAAATTCAGTTCTGCACGTCCTCTGTTCCCCTTCTTCTCCAAAAGGCCAATGAGCAACATGAATGCTCCCAAATGTCCTACACACTCTGTACAGGCACAAGGGGGAATCCGTGTGAATCTAGAGCTGCAGACTTCAAGGTCCAGGCTACTGCTCTGAGCACAGCAGTGCCTGCCTGAAACCAGCCTGCCGTGGGATGGGACTGACACAGGGAGTGGTAGCTCAGAAGGGATGGGGAGGGTGAGAGGTGGTGGTGAAGCTGCCCAGAAAGGCAGGCAGAGACCAGGACAAACAGCTACTACTTACAGGGAGCCCACACAGCACTGAGGGAGCTGAGCCAAGGACCTTCAAGATCCCAGCACGGCATACTGAGGCCAAAGCTGACAACCTAGTACAAAAAGAAGGAAAACTAACCATTCCAGTTACCTAGCTGTTTCCAGCTGTGGCCCATGACTGCCCTGCCCACAACACTGGTTTCAAGGTCTGCAGGTCTGGTGAAAGAATGGGAGCTAAGCAGTGGCCTAAGAGTGCAATCCAGCTGGCAAAGGAGCCTGACTTTTCCCTGGGGCCATCTCAGGCAGGGCAGCAGGAACAGCAAGAGCCTTGCTCATTTCAAGTAGCAGTAGCAGCAGCTGCAGACTTCCCCACACACCACCGGACTGGGAAATCCTGCAAAAAGATGAACAGGCTGCTAACTACGACCTAGACAAAAACTCGTGGCCAAGACAGAAACCAGCAACAAAGGGAAGTACAGGAGAGATGAGTGGGAAGCTAAACTTCATTGCTAGAAAGGCAACCCAGGCACCTACAACAGCTTCCTTAGAATGCTTCTGGTTTCGTGCACATGGTAAGCCGGGGTGTCGTGAGCTGCAGGGAGCCAGAGGTACTGACTTAGAACTCATATTAAAAACCAAGGAGATTTTAAATGCACTGGACCAATTCAAGGGAACAACTTGGGCACAAAGTTGTAGAAGTTGCACCTGAAAGACAGCACTTAAATCAGAGTCAGTCTAGCAGGAAGCAAGTGTTGTTTATAGCTAAGTGTCTTGGGGTAACTTTATGATGTGTATCCCATATCGCTGCCCTATGCCCAGAAATTAATTCTTGTGCCTTTCTGTGCCTCTAAACTGAGCCTGAAGGAAAAACTGAGCAAAACTTTTTCAAAGCAGTTTGCAGCTTGTTCAAGGTCACACAGAGATAGGGATGTTTTTTTCCAGCTGCAGCAGGGGAGCGAGGAAGCACCCGGCTTGCTGCTTCCGGGTCAGCTTTTGGCCAGTTGTTCAGTTTCTTTTTCTCTGGAGAGAGACTGAGAGTTGAACTTTTTTCCTTCCCTGGAATTTCAGATTTTCTCCCTTTTCTGCTGGACTGCTTCAACCTCAGTGCACATCAGGAGGACTTTCCACCAGGCACAGAGGGCCTGGCCCTGGGCCAAGCCCCAGCTCCGAGGAGACCAAAGGGAGGACTCCAACACTTTTTCCCAGGTTTTTTTCTCCACAGCGAGAGATTTTATTTAGCATTATTATCATTTTTCCATGTGTTTGTTAAATAAATAGTTTTTATCTCTTTCACTTTTCTTCGAGGAAAATTTATTTTTTCCCGAACCTGGTGGGGGAGGGGTGGTTGTGCCTTCTCTCAGAGGATATATTTCTAAATTTGGCCAAACCAGCACACTAAGGGAGAAAAGGAAGGAACTTCCAGGGAGAAGTCCCGAAAGATAATTCCTGATATCAAAAGAATATTAGAGTATGTTGAGTCAATATGAAGCCAAGGCACACAAAACCCAAAACTTAGGCATCCCTACACCCTACACCGACTGAAGGAGAAAATCTGTCTGAGGAACTGAACATTAGTTGGACACAAGAGAACAGGGAAAGAACAAGGTAGCAAAGAGCCCAGACCAGAATAAGAAAGGGTGAGAGAGCACTTGTCCCATGTCACCCAGTATCCTCCAGAAGGACAAGCCACAGGGTGCAGTGCAATTTCTTGACAGCATTTTTGTGGACACAAATCCCATATCACATAATTTACAGGATGAGTTTATGCTTCTGCTTGCTTTCATTTTAGGAAAGGACTGGATGCACGCAGCTGCCCTGGTGTCTTTGATCTGGGCTGCCTAATTAAAAACTACCAGTAAGGGAGGGAAATATCACCGTAGAGAAGCCATCAGTTGGTATCTTCGAGGTTGCTCTCCCAAATGGCTGCAGAATGGAACAGCTGAACCACTGAATATAATAAGACTATAATTGAGCCACTAAAACATTTTTAAAATATAATTAGGAGGTCAAGAGATTTCAGCAAAGAGACTACTCTTACACTGTTGTTTGGCTTTCAGTACAACACAGGTGCTAGAAAATCATCTTGGTAAATCCCTTGTGGAACCAGGCCACAGTTAGCGCAGTAACAAATTTACAGGAGAAGATAAATGAAATAGCTAATTAAAAGACACACACATCTGGATTGCTGCAAAAAAAAAAAAAAAAAAAGGCACTGAGAAACTGGAAAGAATCCAGCATAATGCCACTAAGGCAGTGAAGAGCCTGGAGCACAGCAGCGAGCAAGCTGGGTTTATTCAGCTTGAAGAAAAGATGCTTAAGGAGGGATTTAACACTTGTCTGAGACTACCTAAAAGGGGCCGTGGGGGTGTAGAGATAATGAGTCAGACTCTTTTTCGTGGGACACAACAAAAGGACAAGAGACAACAGGCATCACTTGCAGCAAGGGAAATTCTGATTAGGTATCAGGAAAAACTGCACACATGCTCCCCCCCAAGGGTGGTTCAGCACTTGCCACAAGTTCCCAGAGCAGCCGAGGAACCTCCACCCTGGCAGGTGTCAGGACTCACCTGAACAAGGCCCTGGGCTACCCGAGCTAGTTCTGGGGAGAGAGCTCTGCTGTGAGCAGGGGGTGGGACTAAGCAATCCAGAGGTCAAAACAGTCATCAAAGGAAGAGCAGAGGGAAAGGCTATGTGTAGAGGATTTTTTGCCCTTGTACTTCCTAAGCCTCTATTAACAGCTACTTGTAGAGTTAACCATCAAATCCATAACAAATTTGGCATCCTTTGGCAAGGAGTTCCATTGCCCAGCTACAGAAACACTCCCTCCTTTGACTTGCTTATAACCTTCTCCCTGCCTCTTTTTTATTAACACCTGGTTGCTGTAAAAAAAGGAAAATCAGTGGGTGATTCCTGTTTCTCTCCCCCTGCTCCAAGCTGCTCGTGACCTAAAACATCCCTATCAATCCTCAGCTCTTTCCCATGCTGAAGACTCCAGCCCTACTAAGGTGTTCTTTGTACACAGCTATTCTACACCTCTGATCCCCTTTGCTGTCCCTCTCAGAGATATTTCCAATTCTGGCATCTTGTTTTGAAGATAAGAGTGAAGGTGGGCACAGAACTGCGGTGTTCAAAATGCTGGTGAGTCATGGTCAGGGATGATTTCTGACCTGCACCACAACCAAGCATTAAGCTAACAATCTCATGGATTTCTATGATCAAAGTCTCATTCCAAAGAGGTTACAATTAGTTCCCAGCCATTGTTTTTTATGCACATTTTAATATTTTTTTTGTATGAACATTGTTTTACATAAGCCTATATGAAATTTCATCTGCTGTTCTACTGCTCACTCAGTCACTGCCGTAAGGTCTTTCTGAAATTATTCACAAGTCAACTCCCACCATATTACCCTGAACAACTTTCTACCATCATCCCATTTTCTCATCTCACCAAGCTGTATTCCCATGTCACTTGGGAATATACTGAACAGCGTGTATTTCAGATTACCCTGTGATCTGACCACTGATGACTTCCTTTCACTGTAAAAATGGGATGTTAATTCCCACCTTCCATTTACTCTTTTTTGGTAATTCTTTATCCAATTTTTTTTTTTTTTTAATGCTATGACTTCAGCTTCATTTAAAGACTTTGATGAGAAAATCTCGTCAAATTCTTTAAATCCAAGCGAATTGTATTGGCCAGACCTGCCTTATCCACGAACTTGCTAAGTCCCTCAAAACCCCCCAGTTTTACAGGACCAGATGTGCCTTTACGAAAGCAGATGCTGGCTCTTTCTTTATATCACATTCATTTTCTTTCTCCGTTATACTGTGTACCCTCTTGCTCAGATAACGACTTTACTGTTTCGTGCTTCCCTCGTGTTTGGGGGGAGCTAATTTGGAGCTCTTTTTGAGAATAAGAATTGCATTTGTTACTTACTTCAAACAGGTTTTGCTGTTGTCCTAGGTTACAAAGTAAGATGTAACCTAGTACGTATTCTCTTATCAGCTTCACAAGCTGTTAAAACAGGTGGGGCAGTGTTCCTTATCTCCTACCAGGACTCATCCTCGACAACGCCCTCGGGCAATCAAGGACACACGGCATGACTCATCAGCCCATTGTGAGATGCCCCGCCCAATCATGACTCATCAGCCCATTGTGAGATGCCCCACCCAGGGGGGAGGAGCCAAGCATTCCCACGTGGGTATAATCTGGTATCTGGAACAGCTCAAGCAGCCCTTACCTACTGTTTTCCCAAAGGACAAGAGCTACCACTGGGCCTTCAGGCGAAGGACATACCCTTTTCTAAAGGATCACTGCTTTAACAGGACCACTTCATCTGGACTGCTGCCGCCACCCTAACAGGGTGTCACGTTGTATCCTGACTCTGTCAGTGTTCTTGTACTACTGCATTTATTTAAATTTTCCTATTAAATTCTAATTCTGACTTGGAATCACCCACTGTTTTTTTTTCAAACTAGTACACTAGCATTCACAGCACTCACCCACGGGATGGCATCAGGGTCTTGTCTCTCAGATCCCCACTGATGGAGGAATGACAGGAGCTGGTGGAGGAAGTACCACAGCCCTCAACCAAGGGGGTCCTACTAAAGAAAATAAAGCAATATTGGAATTACCAAGACAGGATCTTGAGATGGATTTGGGAGAGAGATCAAGGACCTCGATAGAGGAGAGGTGGCTTGGCACCCTCCCGGTAGGGCTGGATGCTCATGGCAGCGAGCGCCGGGGTGCTGGAGCAGCAGCTGGCAGTGCTTGCTGGTGCAGCAGCTCCCGTGACTCACCTGTGTCCGATCCGCACAGGCGAAGTCCCAAACCCCGCCTGCTCCCAGGCGGACTAAAAAGAAGGTAGCTCCTGGTCAGGCAAACCTCAGGCCTCAAGCCGAGGGCCTAATTTTCACCATTTGCAAAGCACTTCCTGGACTGTAGTTACTGAATAATCAGAGGGGTGGGGGAAGGCCAAGGCCAAGCTCGGAGAGGTAGATAGAGACGGAAGGAACCGACTGCTCTTCCTGCCTCCCATCCACTGAGCTCACGCCCTCACTGGCTACATTCCTGCCCGGTTTGTAACCGAAAGCACAGAAGGCAGAACCTGACGCAGCTCTCTCACACCTGGCTTTGCAGCTCCCTGCTCTCCCAGGCCTGGCTCCTTCACCCCCAGTCCTGTGCCCCTGAGTCAAAGACCTCGATTCTTCCAAGGGCAACAGGCACACAGGGCAGGAGGCTACAAACAGACATACCTGATGTCCCTCCAAACCACATTGGAAAAAAAACATTGCAATGGAGCAAGGCTGCACCACTAGGTTGATCCCTCTGCAGTCCAAAAAAAGTGAGATAAGAATTTTATGTTGTTTATGTTGCTCTAATGCAGGCTACAGCCAAAGGGGCAAGCCCAGCCCTCCCACGCTCTGCCACTCCCTGTTGCATTTTCTCTGCTGCCTTTTTCACTAATGATAATGTGCTGGATTGCACATTCAGCCACAAAACAAGGCAGCCACAAGCACTGGGGGCAGGAGTAAATTAACACTGACCCTGCTGGGGACAGGGACTTCAATGGCATTTACAGCACTTGCTGAACAACACTAGATCGTTTTGAGGGACACACTTCCTAGTATGCTTCAAACAGCACATCTGAAAATGCTTGCCCTTGTAAAGTACTTAATACCTCTTATTTTAAAAAAAAGTCTCTCTGATATTAAATCCTTCACACCAAGGCTCTGCACAAACCTTTTTACAGAACATGGTACATACTGGGCCCCCCAAAACAGCATGGCAGGTGTCATGCAGAGAGCACTGCTGTACCTGCCTCTGCACCAGGGAGCAGCACTGCTGAGCTCACAGTCATTCATAAAACACAGGCATTTTCAACACACGTTTTATTCACGAGCAGACACACGAGCAGACACGAAGCATCCCATTCCTTCCAGGTCAGCGTCTGCCTGGTTCAAGTGCCCCATTCCCAGGGCTGACAGGACTTGCACCGTGGAAGGAGGGCACCAGCCGAATACCGGGAAAACTCCGAGGGCTCAGGAGGCAGCAACTCCGCCGGTGCCGGCCCCGTGCGGCGGCAGTGTCATGGGCGGCAGGAACATGGCCTTGAGCTTGCCCGACATGCTGGCGATCTCCGGGTCCTGCGACTCGTAGGACTTGATCAGCCGGGCGAACTTCAGGACCCCTGCAAGGAAAGGGGGTGGGCGGGATGCCCCGCTGCTCCGGCGGGCTCGGAGCATCCTGCCCGGCGGGGGAACAACCCACCTTCGCCGTCGCTGCTGAAGCCGTAGGCCTTGATCACGTCCTGCTGGATCTGGGTTGCCACAGGCAGGAGGAAACGCAGCCTCT
>NW_008237619.1:13536090-13540891 GCF_000691975.1 Corvus brachyrhynchos | reverse complement strand
ATATTTATATATATAAATTATTAGAATGTGTGTCGGGGCTCGGGAGTGCGTGGGGAACGTCGTTTAGGTGGTTCTTTTCTTTTCTTTTCTTTTCCATAGCTGTGTTGTTGGTTGGTTTTTCCTTTAATGGTTAAGTAAATATATATATATATGGGGGACCAATCGAGAGATACAACTGTGAAATCAGAACACGCACGCGGGGGCAAGGGAGTCACAAGTTGCTACATAAAACTGCCACGTCTAATAGGATGTGCATGAGTTAAAAGTACATCAATTAGGATGGGTGAGGGGAAAGGGGCAGCCACCATCTTACAGACAGTCCCAGGACGCAGTGTTACCGCTCGGCCACGCCGGCTCTCCCCACAGGGCTCAGAGGGGTCACGGTGGTGATGGCAGTCTCCAAAACAGTCTCCTGGTGCTTTGCACCTCGTGGCTGTGCCCGTGCCCGTTCCTGTCAGCCAGGGAAAGCACAGCCACGGTCCTGCAAACAGTCCTGCGGTGCTTTGCACCCTGATGGCTGGGACTGGACCCTCCGAAGGCAGGAGAGGCCGCTCAGGAAGGGGCCTGGAATGCTTTGTTTGTATCTGAAGGGATGTTGGAGAATGGGAAGCTGCTCTGGCTAATCTGAAAAAGTTCCACGTTGCTTTTCTGTATCGCTAAGCAGTATCTTACACTTAAAGGGGGGTGGGGTGTTGAGGAGGCATCTTGAAAAAAGACTCTTTTGGGTTTGCAGTTGGCTGCACCTCCTCCTTTCAGAAGCAGAAAAGGCAAGAGCATCCTGTACATGAAGTCTTGCAATGCTCTGCACTTTTTATTTAATGCAACTGTTCCCCCAAAACAAAGGATGGAGCTGCTGCCACCCTGAATTCACATCAGTCTTTGTCTTTCTGAGCTCTGTGCAATGCTGATTCTCTTCTCTTCAGAGCTCAGCTGAAATCACGTATTGATCACTTCAGGTCCATTAGTGGTGTTTCAGTCCCTCCCCATTTTCTCTCCTCCACTTTCTGTTCCCAGGATGCCATCCCATACTTTTTGTCACCTTCTCTTGTACTCTACTGCATGGTGGGATCAGGATGTGTCACTTTGCAGCTTCCCCTCCCCCAGGATTTGGTTGACTGATTGCTCCTCTTGAGAGAAAGACATGATGATGTCACATTGACAGTAGAAGTCCATTTAAAGGGGTTTGTCACTTTCCTTCTTCAGGTGGCTAAGATAAAAAAGAGGAACAAGGTGATAGTGAAAGGGAAAAAAGGCAATTTTATCCCCTGGCCTTTGTTCATCTAGACCCAGACAACACTGCTGGCTTGTGAAGTTTTGCAAATCCTTGAAGTAGGAGGTACTACTGAAAAGGTGCAGCACTGTACCTCTCTCTTTCCCAGTGTGCCTACCCACGCACTTGTGAATATCTTGTCTTGGCAAAACCATCAAACCCTTATAAATGTTTTGGATTTTGGCAGGGGTATTGGTTAGTCATAACTGCATTTATCTCCCCCACTCAGAGGGGAGGAGCTGAGACCTCACAAGGCACTAGCCACTGAATGGCCACTTGCCACTTCCTGGTGGCCAGCCCACAGCTGTGCCCCTTGGCAAAGCGTCCCTACTCTCACTGTGCGCTTGGGCAGAGTCACTCTGCTCCAGGGGCAATGTTTCCCTGTTCCCACTGCCTGTGCCAGCCCCACACCAGGGCTGGGCCTGGAGGTGTTCCTGTGAGGAGAGAGCAGCTCCACGCACCTGTAGTAGTCCTCCTGCGTGGGGAGCGGCACGCCGTGCAGAGGGTGGTGGGCGTGGAGCCACTGCTGCTGCTCCAGAGCCAGGCGCTGCAGCTCAGCCGACTGCGCGTGCATGGCCTGCAGCTGGTGTGCCGCCGACATGGGCGCTGAGAGGGAGCCCGGCAGGTCCCTGTAGGGTGCAGCTGCAGCCAAAGGTGACACAGAGAAGAGACAAGTTAATGCTCTATCCAAGGCCCCACAGTTCAGTCAACACCCTGCTGCACTCCCATTCCCACCCCAGCCCACGTGCAGGACCTGCTCATCCTGACAGCGTGGGCCTGTCCTACACCATGACAGAGCTCTGTTCAACAGACCTCAGTTTGGTCCTGTGACCCCTCACGATGCCCCTGCCCCTTGGAAATCTGCTGATGCTTTTTGGAGGAGAACAGCAGTCCCTGTGAATGGCCTTACCAAAGAGCTGGTGGCGCAGTACTTCATTCTCATGTAGAGGGTGAGGCAGGAGAGGGTTGGGGATGGTTCCAGCTGGGTATGGTATCCGGGTGAGGTGTGATCCCGAGGCGAGGGGGTCGATTAGAGGGTGAACGGAGGCTGAGGCTGGGAAGAAAAGATATCACAAGGTAATTGTCCCATGCTTTGTAGCAGGTAACACAGAGACAGGCACAAGGCCTCACAAAACAGATACAGAGAGAGAGGGTCAGAGTGTGTTAGGGATGGAATGATTTCACTGCTAAACACCACAGTGTCATCTCCTTCTGAGTGTTACTCTTTCTGCCAGCATCGAACTTCACGTGAACCAGTCTGGCAGAGCTCTGTCCCTACACTCGTCAGGAAGAAATATTGCCCCTTAAAAGTACAGCTCCTTAGAAGTCCAGTAGGGTTCTGCAAGCACCTGCTCTGCAATCCGGTCTGCACCCCATATCATACCTATCTGTCACCCTGACAGCCAGACAAGTATTCACATGCATACTTGTATTGGGTGCTTTCTTTTCCAGGTCTCATCCAGGACAGATTCTCTTTTTAGTGGTTTGGACTCACAGCCAGAGTAAGGTGCCCAGCCACAGATCATAGGGAAAATGGACATTCATTTGCCTGGTGTCATCTCTGAGCAGTTGCAGCTGCTCAGAGCCAGCATCTGTGACTGACACCAGACCCCACTGACTGCTCACAGCACCTGAGCAGGTGTAACACTTTTTTCCTGTTGCACTGTAGCTTGGGCTTTGCTTCCCTGAGATTTTCATCCCTAAACCTTTTGCTTTGCTTTCCTGTAGGCTGTGGAAATGGAAGGGACCACCATTCAATTCTGAAAACAGCAGGCTCCAGTTCCTTACAACTAGCCCACCTCCTTTCCCATCCCATCCCATCCCATCCCATCCCATCCCATCCCATCCCACTATGTGCAGCAAGAGCCAGTGGAGCAAACCTGAGAACCAGCGTTTCATTAGTCCTAAGGATACTGCCAAAACTGTTCTAGCAGGGCTCCCATTCCCTCTGCAGACCCCAGCCTAAGAAATGCAGTTCACAGCAGCACCACCCAGGCAGTCAGTGGGACTTCAGCACTTGTACTGCAGCCCCAAAGATCCAGAACAAAAGGACACAGTGCAAACAGTTCTGCTCGCCACTGATCAACAGTGTCAGTGCCTTTGGTGGGATGGGAGCAAGGGCAAGGAAGAACACCCACAATGTTGGGCTCTTCTGGCTGAAGATCTATGGCTTCAAAGTTTAGTCTTGGAAGCTTTTAGGGTTCCCCAGGGCCAGAGGGAGGGAGCACAAGGAAGGCACAGTAGGACAGAAAGCAGGGCTTTGTGCAGGGCACCACCACCATGCGGCCCTTACCTGCGTGTATGGCATCCTGCTGGTGGAGATGGAGGTGGGAGTGGATGTGGGAATGCTGATGATGATGAGGCGTCACATTGAGCATCTGCAGCCGGGCCAGAGGGTCATTGCTGAGAGCAGCCACCCGCTCGGCGTGCTGGCGTTCAGCCGCCAAGCGCTCGGCGTAGGACATGTCGGGACGAAGGGTCGGGCCAGCTGCCAGCGCCAGCCTCTCCCGCTCCAAGTGGCCCAGCCCTGGGTGGAAGGGAAAAGCAGGATGAAGGCCGGGGGCCGTCTGCAGACTCAGCCCGCCATGGCGTGGGAACGGATCCATGGCAGCAGCTGGCACGGCATGGAGCTGCTCCAACTCGGCTGGTTTGACTTCAAAGCCAGGCTTGAGACGTTCACGCAGGTCCCGGTCCCTCAGGTCTCGCTCGCGGGCCTCCCGCTCCCGCAGCTCCCGCTCCCGCGTGGCCGGATCGCTGCTGTAGATGGCTGGCACATTGTACCCCAGCAGGCCCGGGTCGACGGCGCCCAGGGGCACGTAGAAAGGGTGGTTGCGGTTGCTGGGGGACATGACGTGGGGCCGGGCGTATTCGCTAAGGGTGCGCAGAGCCGGGGTGTCGGGGCCCAGGTATGGGGGAACAGTCGCTACAGCACTGCCCTGCTCGAAGGAGGGGCGGTGGGGAACCGGCCCGAGGGACGAGCACTCGACCGGACGGCCCTCCTGGGCCATCTTCTGCAAAAGAGCAGAGAGACCGGCTTCAGGGTCCCAGCGGGGAGCGGCCGAGGGGGCCCTTGAGCATCCGCCCTGGCTGCGCTGCGGCAGGGGGACCCCCAGACCTACCACACTCCTCTCCAGCTCCCGTTCCTTCTCCCGCTCCCGCTCCTTCTCCCGCTCCCGTTCCCGTTCACGCTCCTTCTCTTCACGGGCCTTCTGCTCAGCCTCTCGACGCACTTTCTCCACCAAGTCTGCCCTTTTCTTGGCCAGCTTGGAGCCATCAAGGGGCACAAAATACAGGTCTGTGCGGGAGCAGGAGTTGAAGCCACGGTCCAAGTGTTTGTTGAATCTGGGGATGAGGAATGTGAAGAGCATCATGAAAAAGGCAAAAGGGTATAGCTGCACCTCAGACTTGGGGTGATTTCCTCTTCCCTGCCCCATATGTCCCTCCCATCCTGTGGACAAACCAGTCTCCCCTCACCTGGCTGACTGGCTGGCATGGCTCGGCACATCCACCACCTTAGGGGGAGGTGAGGGG
>NW_008237619.1:13534588-13534890 GCF_000691975.1 Corvus brachyrhynchos | reverse complement strand
GGGGCGGGTGGGGGGTTGGCTGGGGGCGTCTTTTGGGGGGGAAGCCCTCCTCCTACCGACGCCAGTGAGATTGGCGTGGTGGGTGGTGGATTGTGCTTAGCGCTGAGGGTCTGCTCAGGAGCCCCTGGTGCTGGGAGCCCTCCCACTCCACTGGCAATTTTGGCCCCAACCTGGACCACATTGGCCGTAGGATAAAGGGGAGTGTGGGAGGAAGAGGAGGACGAAGCGGAGGAAGAGGACGAGGAGGAGGAAGGGGGAGCAGAAGGGGCCGGCACAGACGAGGGGGGAGAGGCAGAGGCGGG
>NW_008237619.1:13527708-13534465 GCF_000691975.1 Corvus brachyrhynchos | reverse complement strand
AAGAGCGGGGGGTGGTGGTAGGAGTGAGACGGCCCCTGGGACAGCACAGAAGAGGAGTCGGAGTCATTCTCCACGCTCCCAGGGCTGTAGACACTGGGCGAGGTGCTCCTGTTATCCTGGTCAATGTCCCGTGGATCGCTGCTCATCTCATCATTGAAGCTGTGGCCATCAAGGCTGTCAACATCAGACGGGGATGGAGGACAGGGCAACTCCTGAAGTAGGAAGGAGGAGGAAAGGGGCATTATGAGGCCTCCCAGACCACACGTGACACACTTCAAGTTCCCAGAGAACTTGTTTTCTGACCTTTCTCTGCCAACCCCAGCATTAGAAAACCTCACAGAGGAAAGAAGACATTGTCTGGCAAGGTATAAATGACACCAGTCCTCCTGCCTCCTTTCCAGTGCTCTCAGGTCTCTCATGAGCATTCCATGTTCAGGAAGGAGGTAACAATGGGTACCTTGTGTAAAGAGGCAGTGAGGGGGCAGGGAACTGCTACACACAAGGTTGAGAGGGAACAGATACAACACCAGTGATGGGCTGTTGGCCAGAACATGGTATCACCGGTGGCATGGAGCAGCACACACCACAGTGGTCCCAGCACAGGCCCCAGACCCAGAATCACTCTTCTTGCCCCTGCAGAGCTCTCCCTGGTCAAGGAGACCAGCTCCCCTCCAGACTCCTCTCACTGTTCCACTCCTTACTTCCAGGAGTTCCCCCTGTGCTTCCCAATCCCTGCTCCTCCCCACCACCTGTTGCCTCAGGCAATACGCATTGGTGATCAAGCAGTCATCATGGGTAAGGGTAATTAACAAGTGCCACTCTAGCAAGGGAGGCTAAGCTGAAAAAATATCACTGTTGAGCTGAACAGACTGTCCATGTGGAGAAATTACAAACGTGCAACCAAGGTGGTTTAATTACAATGACCTCTTAACATGAGCAAGTATTCCCAGGTTTGCAGGCCTTTAAGGCCAGTTCCCTGAACAGACAGGCACAAGAGATGAGTCTTCTTCCAACCACCAATCCAGCCTGGTGCTGTCAGTGTTTTGCAAAAGCCCTGCCACGACTCTGTGTGTGCATGAGCAGGTTTTGCATGACTGCCACCTGGAACCCACCATGACTTAAGCACCTCCATTTCACACTGCACTGGGGGATCAGAAGAGACTGATTCTGACCCAGCCTTCGGCTGTGCACGGAGCCAGGCTCTTGCCTCTAGGCTGGGAAAGGCAGGGCACGTCCCCAGCTCCAAGAGCACAGCAGCCCCCTGAACACAAGGCAAAAGAGACAGAGAGCCTCCATCTGCTCAGTCATCAATCCTGGCAGCATTTTTGTAGCCAGGAAGATGATGTTTAGGTTGGAAGAGCTACAGTGTAAAACCCAAGGTGTCAGGGCTCCTAAGCAGCAGGAACCTCGAGCTGGGCGGACATGAGTAGCACAGGTAGGGAACTGGAGACTCCTTTGCTCTGGACTTGGAACATGCCATAGCAGGGAGAACTCACCTCAGTTTTGGTTTTTTTGGGAGCATTGGTGTCCTCCCCTTCACTCTCTGAGATCTCTTCTGTTCGGCCCTGCTTGCTGCTCTTGGGGGTGCAGGATTCCTCCAAACGGCCTTTCTGCAAGGACACAAGGAGAACAGGGAGGCAGAGGGTCACGGGGAGATCTCCCAACCAGACAGGCCTTCACAGACTGCAGCAGGTGAGACACAGCCACCATGGCACCTGTGTTGACACTAGCAGAGCAACATGGAGCCAGGATATGGCAAAAATTAGCACTAAAAGGGTCTGGTGAGACTGGACACCAGTTCTTAGGAAAGTGCAAGATGGTGAGGACGAGAGCACAGGGATTCTGCCCATTTCAGGGAGCTAACCCAGCACGGGTTCCATGGTGGATCTCTTCTGGTCTGTGTCCCTGGATCCTCAAACAGATCCCACCCAGTCTGGGCAGTCCTTGGCCACCCCACACTTATGTTCCAGCTGATACTACCTTTGTCGCTTGTCGGGATTTCTCAGCCTTGCCATCACTGCTGGAGGTGCTGACGCCGCCAGGGGAAGCTCGACCCCGTGACCTGAGCTCCTCTCGGGGCCCCGGAGTCTCTTTCTTCCGTCCACTCCGCATTGACATCTGAGAGAGGGATCACTGTGTCAGTCCTGCTTTGCCTCTCCCACCACTCCTGCCCGGTCCCCACCCTCCCAAAGCCTCCGAACCCCTTGCACTCCACTGTGCCAAACTCATTCCCACTAGCTTTGCAGGAAGCCTCAGTCCCAACCCACAGCTCCAGTTTGGCTCTCGTGTCCCACCCCCCTCTCCCACCTCACGTACTGAGTCCTTGTTCTGTCGTGTCTTCATTCTTTTGGGTGTGGGACCCCCATTCTCCTTGGCCCGGTTTGATGAAAACATAAATTTTTATGACTCCGCAACCCCCTCTGGCTGTTTCTGAGGAAACGGAGATGGGCAGTTCTTCTGGAAGGGGGGCTTACACCAGCCACACAATAAGATCCCACTGAATCCTGAAAGGCAGACAAGCAGATGAGGGGGGAGAAAGACTGAGTGGACTACAGAACATCCTTTCGTGGTTTGCTATGGAAATATGACAAAATTATTATTGTTTCCTTATTTAGAGGCTCAAGGATGTCTACCAAGAATGCAATAAGCTCTCCCATCAATGTGGGAAAAGATTTGCCCACTGCCATATCTGATTTCCAACTTCTAGGAGTGATATGTGCGTGATGAGAGGTATTCATTTTTAATGGCTTCAGACTTGAAAGGGGGCAGATGTAGATTAGATATTAGGAAGAAACGCTTTACTGTGAGAGTGATGAGGCTCTGGAACAGGTTGCCCAGAGAAGCTGTGGATACCCCAACCCTGGCAGTGTTCAAGGCCAGGCTGGATGGGGTTTCGAATAAGCTGGCCTTGCAGAAGATGTCCCTGTCCATGGCAGGGGTGTTGGAAGTAGATGATCTTTTAAGGTTCCTTCCAATCCAAACCATTCTATGATTATCCAATTCTATGATTTGGGGCCCAGTAATGCTGCTTTGGAGGGCACAAGGAGGAATGGTTATCAGGATGTTAACTGTCTTCTGGAATAATTTTAGTATTTTCATTTCCTTGGGAAAAAATAACAGGGAAGTGCTTTAAAATGTTCCCAATGACAATTTTTCTGACTTTGTTAGTTCCTCTTCGCACTTGTTGTCAGTGTACAAGGTTACGCTACCCCTACCTGGCCATATGCTGTCACTCGCTAGCCCCATGTCATGAGCCCCAGTGGCCTTTGCTGAAGGGCACTGAACAGCCCTGCCCTCTCCAGAGCACATGAACGTGCACTCATGCACCACCGTGTTATGCAGGAAATGTGACAAGTCTTGCTCGGGCTGTTCCATGCCCAAGGAACACAAATAGGTGCGAGAAAACACATTTAGCTTTGCTTTTGCACGACACAAACATCATCAGCCCTGTTTAGCCTGGAGAGGCTGCCAGGGTCTCCTTCTCCTCAGCACACTGGATGTTTCTCAGTGTACCAGACCGAGTCATGTCCAGGGATGCAGAGTACATCCTTACACTTTGCAGCAGCGGGAAGATTTCTGAGATCCCTCTGGAACAATTTACAGCTTTGTGCCATGTCCAAAAGCATTTTACTGTAGATATTTAACACCCTGTTGTATCACACAGTTCCTACTCTGGAGTATGAAAGTACGATGACTGTGTTAGCCTGGGAACTTCAGGGATGCTGCTCCTGAAGTTAGCTTGCTTGAATCCAGCAAGTTAAACATCTTTTGCACTGCTCTGCACTGCACACACGTAACCAAAAAGACTATCCTTCCCAAGCCTGTCATTTGAGTTGCTATACACGGACTCTGGAATGGACAATCTCAAAGACAAGGGAATGTGTCCTGTGGAACAGACAACCAGGAGAAACAAGCCCCATCTACTGGGTTTTATTCTCTCATCTGGAAGCACAGAAAAATTTTGTGAATAAGAAGCCTACGCATTCAGGACTCCTGAAGACCATCCCAGACCTGGAAAGATCAGCTTCCAGCCAAGCAGTGCAGGAGCAATCTGGATGACTTCCATTTCTCTGAGAACAGAGCTGAAAACAGGGATCAGAGCAAAAGCACCCAACAGGAGAACTCTCAGACCTCCTGTGCAGCCCTACTGCTGGACTGTGTGGCCCCAGGGTCACTGCTTTCCACTGCCTTCATCTCCCTGACCATGAAATGGGAATAATGACACCAGCCCGTCTCTCCTGGGGCTCCACATCTTCCCTGACCAATGCTCAGAGAAACCCATCCAGAAGGTACTTAGGAAGAGCAGGGGATTGTTTGTTTTAATTCCATTAATATTTTATTTGACCCTCATCACAAAAGCCCCAGGGGAACTCATCCAGCATTAATTCCCACACACATCAATTCATTAACTGAGACCTCTTCTTTAATAGAAAAATAGCTGACGATGGTTTATAACTGACCTAATGGAGGCAGAGCCCACTCCCAATCCCCACCTGCTGACTTGTTTTACAGCCTCATATTTCTGTGACACTTTGGCCTTTGGCTGCTAATTCAGCCAGTTACACTGATGCTATTCTAGATAAGCATTCAGAATCAACATTTCTTATGTGAAACAAAAATTGTAATAAGTAAGGTGATCCAAATTTAACTCAGCTTTGACTCACACCATGGTGGCAGCCTGCAAGTATGAGCTCAGCTCTGAAGGCACAGCAGCAGCAGCAACAGCACGCTACCAATGTCACTGCTCCCTGCATTCCACAGGGATACCACCCACGCCTCCCACACCAAAGAAGCCAGAGTGATAACGCAGCTTCAGCTTTCCAGAAACCCTGTAATGACAATTACCATCTTCTTCCCAGAGAAGTCACTCAGGGAAATAACATGCAGCCAACCACAGACTGAAACTTCCCTTTTTGAAAGGGATACCCACTCGGTACTTATTCCAGCTACTGAATATGCAGTAACAAACAAAGCCAGAAAGAAATAGCGGTATTTCAAGAGACATAATCAACCACTGACTGAGGCAGAAGTTTCTGTCACTTAGACAGTGAAGACTTTACTAAAATATGTAAGAGAATTGACGCACACATTATTATGCTCAGTATAGCAACTGTTATGGCCAGATGAGAGGATCACAAACCCGCCCTCTAATTTTAACATCTGTGAAATAAAAGCTTGGAATGTGAGCCTTGACAATTAGCAAGTTACACCTAGCCCTTCCTATCACTGAAGATCCCTGCAAATGTCTCTGAAGGGTTCTTAGGGCTCTGTGGTTTTGGTTAGGAGGTGAGACGTGACAGGGCTGCTGTGGAAGAGTTAACCTTTCCCTGGCCCTGAGAAGCCTTTTACAGGTTCAACTGAGTTATGAGGCATTGCGAATTGCTATTTTCTGTTTGTGTTTCATACAACCCAGCTTGGCTTGGCTTATTGCCCAAACCCCTCCATATTCTCCTGTAAGCCCCGGTGAAGTCTCCTGCGAGCAACACACACTCAACAGGCATTCCCCACATGGCATTCAAAATGGATCCTGCTCCTCCTCCTCCCCAGCTCCAAGCAATTCTCCTTGCCAAAGCCTGGACTGTCCTGCACCGGCAGCCAGAAGCTTCTGAGGTCCAGCTCGTCTTCTACTGAATGACATTGATAGGTTCTCTCCTTCCCAGGCTGTCATGTGGAGCAATTCTCCCAGGTAACTAAACTAGAAACAAGTCCATCTCAAATGAGAAGCACTCAGGTTTTACCTCTCTTAGAAAGCAGGCTGAATGTTTGTCCTTGGCTCGGGATGGCATTTAAACATTAGGCTGTGGGTTTGAGGAAATAAACTTTCCTAGATGGCGACACAAGCAGAGGAAATGGGGACCAAGTTTCTGGGATGGTGCTTGGCGGCTTGACCAGAACTGTAAATGACAAATGGGTCACGTGCCCAAAGCGCTGCGCTCACTGGGGCTGCATGCACGGGTGCACCCAGCACGTGTCCAGCAGCAGGGAGCCCATGTCCACTGAGACTGAGAAGACTGGGAGATGCTGCCAAATCCACAGAGAGTTTTGACACTTCAGCTGGTGCTCAAAGGCACAGCAAGCCCTGGGATGGGCAGCCCAAGTCCAGGGCTCCAGTCTGCTTGAGAAGGTCAAATGCCAGTAAAGGTCCAGCTAGCCCTCCCTGGGGCCAGGGCCAGGAGGAGGGAGAGCTGAAGGCTCCCAGAATCTGTATCATTTAAGAAAAAGAGCTGACATTATCCCGTTTGTTTTGTTTACTATACACAAAGCCATCTTCCTCTAGATGCTAGTCCATGTAAGTTTGGAGTAAGGAGTCAGTGGAATGCCTGCTTTAGCCTATGTACAGATGTTCTGAAGTGCAAACCTCTTGTTTTCTTCAGCTGGGAACTATTTAAAGTACACAGTAACTACTCTTTAAGTCATTTTCTGAAATGTAGGAATCACATCCAAAATCCTGCTAGAAATCCAAGGCATTTGGTATGCAAAGACAGGGACTCAGAAGTCCGATGTGAGAGTTAAACTAAGTCTGGTTCTCTGCAATTCAATAGCTCTGTGTTCCCATCCTGTTTTTTCTCTTCCCACTTCTACAAAGGGATGGATTAGCACTGGAGGGAGGGAACCGGGGTGGCAAAATGAACACAGCTGCTTTCTAATACATTGCAGATGCTGAAAAGTGTCCTGGAAATAAGCTGGAATGGTAAGTGATGGATCCCTCTTGATGGGTAAAGATCACTCAGAAGGGAGTGCTGACCAGAGCAGTGTA
>NW_008237619.1:13517407-13527661 GCF_000691975.1 Corvus brachyrhynchos | reverse complement strand
TAAATCACACACACACACACATTCACTGTCCAGTGAATGATGGTCCCAAACATTTTTAATTCCTGTCTCAATCTCCCTCATTTTGTAAAATGAAATATACATTTCAGAAATATAATCGGTTTTAACAACTGTGTAGGATCTTGAAAACATTAAGTTTTGTCCCAAATACTGCAATCAGACAACCTGAAGTACAGCATTTCCCAATGACTAATTACCTGATTTTGTGCTTGAACCCTGGCATTTTACTATAGGGCATGGTGGAGAAAGGGAGGGAAGGAAGGGGAAGAGCACTGTGTTCAGTGTTGGACAGCAATGAACAATCAGGTCAGGGTTCACGTTGCATGTTACAGTCTTTTGATACATACCTGGAGTGTGGCATTACTATAAAAGGGAAAATAACTCTGTGAGCAAAGGGATTAGGATGCCAAAATTGTTGAATACCAAGATGGCAAACATTTGTGGCTAATATTATCTTGGGTGCGAATATTGCAATGACTGGCAAATCTTCTTTATTCAGTAAATCTTGTTAAGAATAAATACATGAAGGTATACAAACAAAAGGTAGTTTTCAAACAAAGGCATTTTTCTGTCTCCTACAAAATAACTACAACACTGGATGGATGTAGGGGCTGTGAACTCAGGCTGGAAAGTGAATTAATCAAGGAATAAGACTCCTGCAGGTCACTCCCATTCAGGTCACTGCACACAGAGACCCCAGAATCAGAGCACACACCTCCCAGTCCTCTGTAGACCCCTCCACAGGGCTTGAAACAGGCACATCCCACCACCAGCAGCCATAGGACATGGCTGGGAAGGGCTGAGACCTGCCTGGCCAGGGAGGTTTGGCAGCAGTGTTATGTGGCAAACTCAGACAAAAACACCTGCAACACAAGTGAAAACTGTGACTACTGCTCAGAGGTCAAAATATAAATCCAGTACGAAAGCAGTGACAGTTGTCAGTTTTTGTTATTTTCTATAAAGACATTGATTTCATATTGGCAGTGTACTGGAATTTCACTGAATTCTTCTATCTTCAAAATATGGCACAGAATGGGTCACTATGAGATGTGTTAAATTTTAACAATAAATGTAAATATATGCTTTCAGAAACTTCACTCTGTGCCAGAAGGCAAATTACACACACTTCTAATATACAAGATGAATGGACTCTATTTAGATCTATCTATGTATATAAGATTCACGGGCCCATCGTAAGAGGTCAGGTTTGAGGCCACCTGAGGAAACTGAACATGCACAAGTCCATGGAACCCAATGAGATGCATCCCAGGGTCTTGAGGGAGTTGGCTGACACAGTGGCCAAACTAGTCTCCATGATATTTGATAACTGGATGGATGGCCCCATCCCAATAAGTTACAGTCAACAGTTCGATGTCAAAGTGGAAACCTTGAACCAGTGGTGTCCCCCGAGGATCTGGGACCAATACTATTTAATATCTTCATCAATGACACAGATGCTGGGATTGAGTGCACCCTCTGCAAGTTTGCAGATGACACCAAGTCAAGTGGTTGACAGGCTGGAGGGAAGGGATGCCATCTAGAGGGACCCGGCCAGGATTGAGGAGTGGAACCGTGTGAGATGTGTGAAATTCAACAAGGTGAAGTACAGGTCCTGCACATGGGTCAAGGCAATCACCAGGCTGGGGAATGAAGAGGCTGAGAGCAGCCCCGTGGCAAAAATCTTGGGGATACAGGCAGACAAAAAACTGCACGTAGAGCTAACAATGTGCACTTGCAGCCCAGGAAGCCACACATGTCCTAGGCTGCATCAAAAGCAGCGTTGGCAGCAGGACGAGAGAGGGGATTCTGCCCCTTTGCTCCACTCTGGCAAGACCCCACCTTGAGTTCTGCATCCAGCTCTGGGGTCCCAGCACAGGAAGGACATGGACCTGTTGGAGGGAATCCAGAAGAGGCCATGAAGATGATCAAAGGGATGAAGCACCTCTCCTACAAAGACGGGCTGAGAGAGCTGTGGTTGTTCAGCCTGGAGAAGAGAAGGCTCCGGAAAGACCTGGTAGCTTTTAAGCTCAGGGTACTGAGGGAGCTGGTGGAAAAGCTCACCAAGCCACTCTGTATGATTTATAATCAGCCCTGGTTAACCAGAAAGGTCCCAGGTGACTGGAGGTTAGACAGTGTGATGGCCATCCACAAGAAAGGTCCAAAGGAAGATCCGGGGAACCACAGGCCTGTCAGCTGGACCTCAGTGCCCAAAAAGGTTATAAAACGGATTATCCTGAGTGTGATCACATGGCATGCACAGGACAACCAGGAGATTAGTCCCAGCCAGGATGGGTTCATAAAAGGCAGGTCCTGCTGGACCAACCTGATCTTTTATGACCAGCTGACCTACCTAGTGGATGTGGGAAAGGCTCTGGATGTTGGATCTGCAATAGTGTGGCCAGCAGGGCCAGGGCAGTGATTGTCCCCTGTACTTGGCACTGCTGAGGCCACACCTTGAGTGTTGTGTCCAGTTACGGGGCCCTCAATTCAAGAAGGACATTGAGGTGCTGGAGCGAGTCCAGAGAAGGGCAACAGAGCTGTGAAGGGTCTGGAGCACAGGTCCTATGAAGAGAAGCTGAGGGAGTTGGGGTTGTTTAACCTGGAGAAAAGGAGGTTCAGGGGGAACTTTATCACTCTCTACAATTCCCTGAAAGCCTCTTCTCCCAGGCAACAAGTAACGGCATGAGAGGAAACGGCCTGAAGCTGTGCCAGGGGAGGTTCAGGATGGACATCAGGAAGAATTTCTTCACTGAAAGGGTGGTTAGCCTTGGAATGGGCTGCCCGGGGAAACAGTGGAATCACCATCCCGGGAAGTGTTCAAGAAATGACTGGACATGGCACTCAGTGCTATGGTTTAGTTGACAAGGTGATGTTTGGTCAACGATTGGACTCGATGATCTTGGAAGCCTTTTCCAACCTTAATGATTCTGTGATTCTAAGTATGTAAAGGTGGCTTATAATAAAGGTGGAGAGACAGTTTTTACCAGGGCCTGCAGTGACAGGACAAGGGGCAATGGTTTTAAACTGAATGAGGGCAGGTCTAAACTGGATGTAAAGAAGAAATTCTTTACTATGAAGGTAATGATACACAGGAGCAGGTTGCCCAGAGAAGCTGTGGATGCCACAAACCTGGGAGTGTTCAAGGCCAGGTTGCATGGGACCAGGAGCAACCTGGTCTAGTGGAACGTGTCCCTGCCCATGGCAGGGGGGTTGGAACTGGATGATGTTTAAGGCCCCTTTCAACCCACACCAGCCTATCATTGTATAAAATATCCTAAAATGATTCTAAAATAACACCTCCCATGCAAAAAAGACACTCATCCTGAGGCAACAGCTTCAGTCCTTTTCTTGTATGTGTTGACAAATTCACTTGTCAGGCTACCTAGGTGCTCCTTCTCTGCAGTAAAATAATAAATAAAAATTAAAATGCTCACGCTTCAGGAAAGGGTGCCAATTAAGAATACTAAAAATAAATGTGCAGAGCGCTGGCAGTCTTAGGAGATAAAGCCAGTTTACATTTTATTAAGCCTATATTAATGTTTTGTTTTCTTAATTTTGCACAACCATGAGGAGCAAGAATGTTATTTTGAGTATGAAAGCTCTAATTCTGGAACCTCCATTCAAATAAAAATGTATCTGAGAAAAAAAAAATCTGATGAGCAGAGTGAAAGAAAAACAGTTAAGAGCTAAAGCAAGGTAATAAATAATACAAACATTCATGCATTTAACAATAGCTTAATTTACAGCATAGAAGAAGATATTAATTTTTGCAAAAGCAACTGAAATAAAGTTTGATTCACTAAATGAAGGTTAGGTGTACTAAAGAAGGTTATGTTAATCATAAAACAATTCATGAGGGCACAGTAAAATGACTGTTAAGTATGTAACAGATTTACTTAAAAATCCCAGAAGAATCATTCTATCTCCCCAGAGGAGGGCTTCCAGATCTCTCACAGATACAGGCTGGCAGAGCCCAGTGGTGGATCACAAAACAAAACACACTGGGCTCTACCCTCTGTGATGGGATGGAGGCCTATGGGTGCATGATCCAGAGGAAGGACACATCACACTCCCCATACTCACTGTTTTATGAGGTGCAGCATCTTCTATATTTGCAACACCTGAGCACACCTTACCTGTGGAGCTGTTGGGGGCCAAGGGTCTACTGTAATACCTCACACCCCTCTTTGGATACACAGATTTCCCTTTGCTAAGAATGCAAAGTAAATTACTCAGAGACATCACAGGATGGTTGCCCAGAGACTCAAAGGAGGATGCTAACTGGAAGGGACATACAGACTCTGAGCTGACCAGTGCAACTCAAGAGTGATACCCTTTGGATAAAAGAGGCACATCCATGAAAATGGAGCCTTGGCATACAGCAGCCATCCAGAAAGTACACTGCATGCTAGAATTTCCTGATCAGAATGTCATTATGCCCCCCATATGGCTTTCCCATATCTTGAAATGTGTGTGCAATTCCGCTTCTTCCATAGGAACTAGAAAGGGCAATGAAGAGGCACAACTGAGTGGGTTCGACATCTCTGTCCAGAGAAAACATTATTGAAGTGAGGATGTGGTTGGGGACTGTAAAACCACATATGGAAAATAGAGGTTGGGTAGGAAATAATTTTTCCCTGCCTTTTCCAGTACAAAAACTGATGACCATCAAACAACTCTACACAGAAACATGTTCAAAACCAACTAAAAAGAAAGAATAGTTCTTGCAACAGGCGGCTGCAGAATTTCCATTCAAAGGACACCATGGCTGCTAGAAGGTTTTGTGTGTTTGATGGGAGACTGGAGAGTTTCATTCAAGAGAGAATCACTGGCACTTTCTGGATAGCTAGAAACCACATCTGGCTATGGCAGGTCCTCCACTGAGAACAGCTGGATGCTGTAGGAGTATCAGAGGAAAATGGGACAGGATTAGATTAGATTAGATTAGATTAGATTAGATTAGATTAGAAAAATGACAATATTATATTAATGGTTGGACTCAATGATCTTGGAGATCTTTCCCAAACTAAATGATTCTATGACTTTGCAGCCACTGACCCTCTGTTTCTAGGGATTCATGACTGACAGCAAAGACAACACGAGAGCCATGTGTGCCAAGGGCAAGCATCTGAACGGGATGAAGATGGACAGATACACCCAGAACGAAAAGAGTGAACTGGGGCCAGGGAGATGGGCACAGGAACAATCATACAGCGGACCTGAGACACTGGCAAACTTTAAGTCACTCCTGGGCTTGGGATCACACAGCTTTTCCTTGGTCTACAGGACTGGCCATGTGGGACGATCTACCCTCACCCCTGGGGCTGAAGGAATGAAAACCCAAAGGTGTGTCCAGGAAGATTTGCCTTGGAAGAGATTGCTGGAGGTCTCCACTCAAATGCCCTGTTCACAGCAAAGTGCAAAGCTAGATGAGGTTATCACAAGCACCTCAGAGGACTGAGCATCTGCAGCCTCCCTGGAAGCCTGTACCAGTGCTGAACCACCCTTGGGAGGATGGAGAGCTTTTGTCTTACATACTTCACCAAGTTCATGGTGATTTTAGTCCTTGTGATTTTATGAAATCAGAAAACAGACGTGTATGGCTAAATCAAGGTCTTCCTGGTCATGACACAATGAAGGATTAGAAGTCACAGGTATTCAAAATTCTCCCCGATCCCAAGAGAATTCAAAGCAGGCAATCTATGCTGAAGTGCTACCATCTATAGATACATACAATCTGCCTTACCAACCACAGACACGGCCCTCTGCTTCTCAAGTAGGCACTCACTCAAGAGCCCCAAGACTGAGCCCAAACCAGGCTCAGACTGCACCGTCAGGAGAAAAGGCACCAGAGCAAATGAAACCACTGCCTGAGATATTTTTAATGCCTTGGGTAATCTCTGTAAAGGAGCATGTGCCAACCTGTGGGATAAAGCCTGGGGCACAGGTATGGCATAAGCATGACCTGTCTCAGTAAAAAGATGTCACACATGGATCCATTGTCACAAAGGAAGGCCCCACCAGTGAGAGGCAATGGCAGCCAAATGTGGAATATCACTGGTAGCTGGTGAAGACACCGACTGAACAAAGTCTTCAGAAACCTGAATAAAGTGTGCAGGTGAGGCAGGTGGGATGGTAAATGATGGCCTGCAAACTCTGCCACAGACCAGTTGGTGTTACTGCTGCAACGGGGTTGCGCAGACAGACAAGCGTCTTAACTATGCAAGATTTTTACATCAAGAACAGAAGAATGTGGAATGCTTTCAAGGATGAAAATCCAAGGATACACAGAAGATCAGAAAAGACCTTGTAATTAGTGGCTGGAACATGAGTTCTCAGCAGAAGACTTCTAAGAAGGCTTTTCCTGAATGAGTGAAATCCACCAGTGCACAGAGAAAAAAGTATTCTTCAGGAGCAGGAAAAGAGAGGTGATTTTTACCTGACTATACATACGATTGGTGGGGCAATTATGGGAATAGTACATGCCATTTTTACCTGTGTACTCCAGAAAGGATGCTGACAAATTGAGAAATCTGATAAACTCCTCTCCCTTATAGCCTTAAGCTGAATATATATAGCTTACCTGAGAAAATGTTGAAAGGAGACTTGAAGATGGCCTATGAGCAATACAAAGGGAGAAGATTTCTGACAGCTCTTTAACCTACACAACAAAGATCCCCACATCCAATGGATCCAGCTAAAGCTAGACAAATCCAACACAGGAATAGTACAAAATTTGAAAAGCAGGATAAATCAATCACTCGAAAAACTTGCAGAGGAATCTAGGGTATCACTGAAAATCTTTTGTTTCCTTTTATTTTATTGTAAAATAAATACTCTTTACTATTTTCTGCACAGACCAGCCAGTTGATCACAACAGGTTTTTCAATATTAAACTCATTAGTAGTTGTAGAAGTTGGCCAAAAGGTGAGGCAGTCTAGCTCTGGGTGAAAAGGGACTTTGAAAGCAATGGTCTAGCAATGTATGAGGAAAGCCTAATGGACAACCATGACTGGATAAACCATTCTTCATGGAGGGTGGGCCCTCTTTATGTGTCTGGCAAACTCTGAATAATTCTGAGGTAAATCACTTCATCTGTTGCACTGCCTGGAAGAAAAAAACTAGCAGTATATCCAAAATACTGTGCTATAGATACACTTTATATCCAATGCACTCTATCTATCAATATAAAATTTAATAACTATATAACATTATATTTTATATAGGACATATTATATTATACCAACTATCATATATATTGTGATATACACACACATATAAATATATATATACGCACACAGTAAATCCAATTCGCCGTCCAAACAGATGAAAGTTGCTCAAATGCAACCTTCACTTAAGTGATCTATAGTGCAGAGAGACCTTGTGGAAGAAACAGGCTATCACCAAGTGCATTGTACAGCAGGGAAGTACAAGACTAAAATTTTCCAGCTAAACTATCTGTGATGAAGAATGTCACCAGGGCAAGAGACATGAAGTAAGATTGAGAACAACCAGCTCCCCCTTCTTCAGCAAAGCCCAGACAGACCATCATTGGCTGAAATTGCTTGGAGAAGATATTGCAGTTAGCCTTTGGTTTGTAGGTGAAAATACTGCCACAACAATCAATCAAACATTGATATTTTTACAGGAGGAGACAACAACAAATCAGTGTTTGCTGCCACAACACACACAGAAAACAGACGGTCAGAAACTTCTGCAGGAGGATTATCAGAGCTGGAAACAAGGCAATGCTTCTGAAGGGATCGCTTCCTGACTTCTGTTAAAACATGGCCAAATCCTTATCCCCACACATTCGAAGCCCAAACAACCAACCAGACTAAGGCAGAGAGGTGAAGCTCAAGCCACTTGAACTGGAAACATCCCCTTCTCTTCCATTGTTCTCCAAACACATCTTACTGAGGACATGGGCTGTGGGCCCACAACTGCCCAACACATCACTGGAAGGATAGAAAGATTCTCCAGTGCTCATCTACATGTGACAAAGAGCAGTGGGACATGTACCTGGCCAGCCTGGCAGTACATGCCTTGGGCACTGCTGCAGCCTCAAGCAGGTTGGGGAAGGTATGGAGAAGGAGCATCTCATGTTCACGTTAAACCATCCGCTGTGACCAGACTCCAGCAGGGATCACAGGGTTTAATTCTGCAGAGAATACCTATCCTAGGTGTGCTCACTTGGTTAAGAGCATGACTTTTTCAGAGATGCCTCCACTGTTGAACAGTCAGAACTTGTGCTGCCTTCTCCTTCAGCCTTTAAGAAGTTTGTAAAGCATTGCTATTTTGTACTTCACTAGACACAGTCTTCAAGAAGTACAGATG
Source organism: Corvus brachyrhynchos (assembly GCF_000691975.1). NCBI lineage: Eukaryota > Metazoa > Chordata > Aves > Passeriformes > Corvidae > Corvus > Corvus brachyrhynchos. The sequence goes on along the minus strand of NW_008237619.1, from coordinate 13,519,306 downwards.
GAAGAGATGAAGTGATAAAAGCAAGAAATACATTTAATACTTCAAAAGCATCTCCTCATGGAGGAAGAATGAGACCAGAAAATCCCATGAAGGCAAGAAAATAGTTTATTTGTCCAAAAGAGAATGGGAGAAAGAAATGAAGTCAGTAAGATAAAGTCTGACAGAAGAGAAAACCAGGTTCTCAGACAATAAGGCATTACACAAGGAGGAATAATAGAAGATGGATAAACATTCAGGTAGGTATTTAAGGAGGGGCACAGCTGAACATGTGCACAGACCAATTCCAGAGACTGCATTTGCAAACATATTACACCCCAGATCTGGTAAATAAATAAACCTTCACTATACAGCTCTGTATTCCACACAGACTGCTCCTCTCAACTCCACCTCCATCCCCAAGAAAAACATTGATGAACATGAGAGAGCTCCAGGACAAACTGGGAAGGTGTACAAGGAGTGACAGGGGCTGAACTCTGGGAAGAGAAAAACCTGCCTGATGCATTTCACCCACAAATAAAACAGGGATGGAATATTTCAGTTGGAAGGGACCTACAATGATCATCTAGTCCAGCTGGACTAGATGCTCCTCCTCCTCTTGAAGAACAATACAGATCAGGTTGCTTTAAGTACAGCAATCTCACCATGCTATAGAATCATAGTTCCTTGCATGACCATTATCATTTTGGAATACAAGCACACCCAAAAGAAATGGCATCGTAATTCCTTGTTCAGGTAAACCTAAAGATGAGAATGCAAGAACCATTCAGAGGTATCCAAGGGGTACAAAACCCAGGGGAGGAGGTAAATGCTTATGAAGAGAGGTAAAGGCAGGTCACTGCAGCAGGTTAAACCTGTTAATCTTGTTCATTAGGATTCACTGCACATTTAATTTTCAAATGTTTGGAGGGTTTTTATAATTTCCAACAAGAACCATGGTACTACAAGTTCACTCCTTGGCCATGCTTGAAAAGCTCCATCATGAATCGTAACCGGAAAAGTCTGGTTTGAAAGATCAGGTCATTCCTAAGAAGTTAGGGAAATACACAAATGATTGGTTGTGCCATCACCAATAACAGACACAAAGTAACACAAAATAACATTAACAACTTGGCCGAGAAACAGGGCAAAAAAGAACGAAAACCATTCCAAATGAACAATTTGATCATTCACATTTACAAGTGCCCCATCCATGGGTAATGACCGTGGAGCTCCAGCCCCTCAGGAATGTGTGTGCAGCACAGCAGTGATGCACAACACCCTCGGGCTTAGAAGAAAAGGGAGTCCAGCTTTCAACTCAGACAACTGTGGGATTCTCTAGTGGGAAGTCAAGGCTGCACTCTGCAGCTTTAGGCAGCACACACCTGAAGGGTGGTAACCATGCTCCAGCACTCAACTGGACACAAAACGAATGGCGTTTCCAACCCCTCCTCTGCTCTCTTGGTACACACCTTAGGATAATGGCCCACTACTTTCTCCTCACTTTTTTTAAGGCTGGAAAGCATAGTGGCTCCCATGCAATCCACCCAGTACAACCAGAGATAATGACAACAGATTTGGGCGCCGAGCTCGGTAAGGACATGCTGCTCCTCAAGACACAGCCCTGCAAAAAACAGACCCTGCAGACAAAAGCCACACAAATTCTTACAGTAGCCATCCCGGCAAATGAGTAACCGGCTGCGGAACTCAAGACAGGCACGGCACTGAGGCAAAGGCAGGGAAAGACACTGCCTATCTGGAAAGCAACTTCGGGAACGTACAATAGCTATCAAGGCAGAACTCCACGGCAAGCAAAGGCAGCGTGCAAAGTAATGCCACGGTGACCAAATGGCAGCTATCAAGGCAGAACTCCACGGCAAGCAAAGGCAGCGTGCAAAGTAATGCCACGGTGACCAAATGGCT
>NW_008237619.1:13511998-13515034 GCF_000691975.1 Corvus brachyrhynchos | reverse complement strand
CTGCCTGCCGCGGCAACACGGCCAGCGGGAGCGCGGGGCTGGGGGCCGAGGAGATGCTACAAGTGCTGCCCCTCCTGCCCCGTTTAGCTGCAGAAGGCACGGCAGTCTTGGGGGCAAACCTGGAGCTATGTCTCACGGACATGAGCACAGCTGTATGTTTAAATAAGGGTGCATTCGTGTGCAGATGGGCAAATTTCACTCTGATGGCCCTCAAGCATAATCCCAAAATATTTCCTCGGCAGGACCTCTCAGTGAGCAGGCTGGATGGCGTGCTCTCCACGGGCTTTTATTCAGCAATTCTCATTGTCCGTTACATGGCTCCGAGCACTATTTACTGTACGGCGTCCAAATTCGGCGCTGAATACAGATGTATTTGTCTCCTCGTGGGGCTTTCAGCAGTGCTATTCACCCCAATGCTTTAAAAATCATTAATAACAATGTCCCTGCAACACCATTCTAAGCCGATGGCTCCCAGTGCAAGTGTTCCACACCCACTTCCCAGGGGTACTGTGCCATTTTGGGGCCTCACTATTTATCCTGGATGCAGAGTTGCTCTTGGTGCCTCTCATTCCCAAGCCAGCCCCACTGGCACAAAGCACCCTGTTGCACAACATCAGCATGCTTCATGTCTCTAGCCCTCATTCATTCTCACATCCGCCCTTCTCCCCAGCCTGCCTCTTTGTCCTGGCCGTCACTCGGAGCCTCTGCCCTGCCAGCAGTAATCCTGAGGTGCTGTTGTTCCCTAGGACTCTCTGGTTCCCACACCTGGGTGTGGGGGATTGAAAAAACATGGCTAACATTTGCAAAAATGCCCACTGGGTTTTGTGTGGTCAGTCCAAAACATTTCAGCGTTTTGCTTTGGAGAGGTGCTGTGTGGAAGAGAACGCCCTGTGGATCCCAAGCACAGGGGTAAGGTTTATCTGCTTCACAAAGTGCCTCACCAAGCTGAGCCCCAGACAAGAAGACAGAATATTATTATTGCTGTTGAGGTGGTGGTGTTTGCGGTTGTCACGGCTGCCTCAAGCTGTCACCTTTAGGAGTTGACAGCCTTGCATCCGGAGCTCACAGTGCGTGTGACCCTTAGAGGCCAAAGTGATGATTCATGAAGGAAGAAGATCTTGTCAAGATCCTTGTTCTCTGGATGCTAAACAAAATACCCAGATCCCCAAGGTTTGTGGTTTGAGGAAAAGCCTCTGTGGCAGCTACAGTGGTTGGTATTGCAGAGATCTTCTGCATGAGTAACATGTGATACCAAGTTTATTTAACCACAATGTCAAGCCCCAAATGGTTTTCATGTCATCATCTTCCACAACCAGGTCAGTTGCTTCAGTTCAAAAACTTGACTTAAATGTTATATTTATTATCAAGATTTTAGTGTCATTTGTTGTTTCAATAAATGAAGAGGCAGAGACTCCAATACCTTATGAAAATCGTTCTAGGTTTTGGTTTATTGCAAGAAGCCAGCCAAAGGTGGCCTGTGGTCTTAGTTTACGAAGAGACATCAGAGTTGATAGAAAAGAGAAGCAGGACCAGGACAACCATTCGTTTTCCCCACTCATAAATCCTCATAGCCAAATTGCTGCCAGGTCAGACCACACTCTGCTCTGTTTCAGGGTGGCAAGCACAGGTGGAAGATAGACAGGAGCACCACGAGTGGCTGTGTGTGCTTGTGCAGCGAGACCAAGGTGGACTGGCTGCAGAACGTGGGAAATGAAATTATTTTACCTTTGAAATCAACAGATTGAAGGCCTTGGGCAAACCGAGAGCATTATTAGCTGTGTCTCTTTAGGATGGATGTATGACCTGGGGAGTCTGTGAGCCAGCTGGGAGGCTCGGCAAGCAGATACCAAATTTGCTGGGGTGTAGCTGGTCCTCCCTCGGATTAGGGAGACAGGACACATCGCCTTGAGATCTCTCCAGCCACATCATCCCACTGCTTTCCAGTTCTACCCAGGGACAAACAGCTGCCCGCAAAACAAGAGGCCCTGGCTGGGATGTAGCCTTCTCAGGGAAATACAGCACAAGAGAGGTGCTAATAGTCCTGTGGGGGAGGGAATGAGATAAGTGAGGTGCTGGAGCTCGTGGCATACAAGGGGAGGCTGAAGGAGCTGTTTCTTTCAGCCTGGATTAGAGAACAGTTAGAAGGTAACCAATTACACTCTTCAGCTTTTTTCTTTTTCTTTGGTGTGGAGGGGTACAGAGAAGTCAGAGCCAAGTTCGTCTGACTGATACACGGTGAAATGCCTGTGAAATTTGCAAGAAGGGAAATTGTGACTAGATAAAGGGAAAACCTCCTTCCTAAAGGTAGTTCAGCACTGACACAGGTTTCAGTAGGGGCTGGGGAATCTCCTCACCTTGAGATGGTCAAAAACTGCCTGGCCAAGGCCCCACGCAGCCTCATCTAGATCTGTAACTAGCCCTGCTGTTAGCAGGGGTTTGAAGTCTAGACCTCCAAACAACTCATCTCAATCATCCCGTGAAACTCTGACTCTAAAAATACAAAGAGCCCCATCTCCCTTTTGACACACAGCATATAGCAGTCTCCTTGGCAGAAGGAATAAGGAAGCAAGTTATAGCTGCTTCCACAGCGAGATGTGCAATGCTCTAGGATGCTGATCTCTGCCTAGAGAGAGAGCTTCGTAATGTCCTCCTGACAACCTGTCCAAGCTGTCTGTATTTAGTCTTCCAGCAGCAGAGCCAAATACTCTCCTTTTGATTAAGTTGCTGATCATCTCATAGGAATTACCCAGCACCCAAATTTTTTGGACTTCTTGTCAGATGTTCATCAAGACAGTGGCCCTGACAGCCTCCTATATTAAAGATACTGGTTTCCCAAGGTTGGATAACATCCCATTGTTCTTGAGACAGATGAGAACATACTGGAGAAATTCGGTAGCTCTTCATCATTAAGGCTTTTCTCTGCACTCTACAACAAGCCTGATTCAGTGACATCTCCCCTTCCTCAGCTCATTTATGGGTGCACACATGTATTTAGAAAAAAAGAAAAAGTCTTCAAGCTCGGGGGGGAGGGGGGGG
>NW_008237619.1:13502852-13511983 GCF_000691975.1 Corvus brachyrhynchos | reverse complement strand
AAATTGTCCCTTTAACAGTTGAACATTGCTTTGAAGATGTAATCTAAACAGCGTATGATTTGAGAGGTAAAAGAAAGCAAATCCAGCAAACGTTCCCATTCACAGATAGCATCACATTGCCAGCCCATCCCCGTGCTGTTATTCATACTCTGACTGCACTCACATTGCAGCACAGCAATCTGATGGAGACATCAGCTTATACAACAGGAGTCCTCAGGTGCGGGAATAGCCGAGTGCTTGGACATTTCTATCACAACGAAACTACAACCAAATCTCTGCCACTGAGTCAAAGAGAAAGCAACATAAGCATCTTAGGATGTGCTGGCTCAGGACAAGTATTTGCAGTGGCCCAAGCAAACATGCCAGCATCACGTACTCCTTCTGTACATCGTGCCAACAGTGATGAACTCTTGATTTAGAAAAGGCACCAAGGTGAGGTACTGCTGTGGCGGGATGTGTCCCCATTCCCTCAGGGCTTTCACGATGTGTTCGTAAGCCCTCAGGGCTTTCACACACCTTCCCTGACACAGGGACGTGATGACGCCTCAGCGGCAGAAACCCTTCCCTGACAAATTCTTCCCACAGTGCAGGCAACGCCAACTACCTCGGGCACTTAATTGCCTTCCTTGTACAGAAGACGACAAATGGGTTTTAAGGGGAGATGCTCTTGAGAAAATGAAAGGTAACAAAGTTTTATTCTTCAAAAAAAACCTGCCCCGATTGCTAAGCAGTAGCCATACTGTTCACAAAATCCCAGTATCTAAAACAAAGGAGCAGTGAGGTGTACAACAGGAAAAGACAGCCCACTGCCTGTACCCAAAATGCACATTCCTTCAGGAAAACAGCGCCGTCACGCACACAACCGCTTTTGCGGGAGACGTGACTGTGGGGAAGGGCTGGGGGAGCCCACAGGACCCCGCGGGGTGCCGGGTGCCGCCGAGGGGGACGCGGAGGCGGGGGAAGCTGGAGCAGAGCCTTCCCGGACTACAGCTCCCAGAGAGCACGGGCGAGAGCCGGCCTGCAGCCGGGGCACAAGCTATTCCCTGCCACTGAGATGTGTGTTGTGTGCACTGGTGATGCCCTGGAAGCCAATCCTGTCTCTACCCTCGCATTCTCCCTCCCACCCGCTTCTCAGTTCTGGGCATGTGTGCCAAAGTCTTTGTCTTCCTTTCTTGGACTTAGTCCTTAATCTGTGCTATTTAGTAAAGGATCAGCAGTGAAATGCCAGTGTTTTAAAGTTTTGTTGTTGGATTTTAGAGTCTGCGTTAGGATATAGTCAAGGGGGCTTGCGACTTACTGAGAAACCTCAGTCTTTACCCTTGTCGTTGCTCATCACAAATGACAAGAGTTAAGCAAGGGTCTGGAAACCTGTAGGGGAGTGGGGCAGGAGCTGAGTGTGCCCAAGAACACAGTAGGGCTACTGACTTGAACATAATGGTGGGCAAGGTAGTTTTATCATTTATTCTCCAATTGGATTTCTCACAGTAGCACCTCCAGCCTCCCTCCTTCCTTGGAGTCAGTCCAGAACAAAGCTGTTTGTTGAGCAAGTGCTGAGGTTTGCTGGCACCCAGGCTGCTGGGGCACCGGCTGGAGCACGGGCGGCTTTCCCCAAATACTGCTGAGTTGCCCCTGTGAAACCAGATGGAACTGAGAGAGACTAACACCCCACCTACGCCTCTAGTCACTGCTCTACTAGCCCCTTTTGGGGGAGGACAATCAGCTTTTTCCCTCTCAAAGACTTGCCATTGCAGTCTACCATCACTTGAGTCCAGTGGACTGGGGGCCCACCCTGAGGTCTTTACATCAGTGGAAGGCACGATTAAAATCCCTGCACAGCAGCTACAACATGGTTTGGTGGAGACGACAGGGGCAAGTCATCCCACATGCCTTCCCTCTGGTGTTTCCCAGCTGGTGGCCGTCAGAGCAGTCTGGCTGTGGGACAAAGCTGTGAAAGCAGATGAGGGTAGCTGGGCCTTTTCTTCCCCTTGCCAGTCCCCTCTGCTTTGTTACCTTTTTGTGTGACCAGCTCCTGCTCTGATGGCAAAACGTTCCCATTTCCCAAACACTGGCATCTAGAGATAAACATCAGGCCAAGTCAGGCAACTCAGGTGTGAAATACATTTTAATAGAGTTTAGGGATCTGTAGTTTGTCTGTTGCTCAGCTGAGCAGGGGCTGTCCAGAAGGTGAAGCAGACATTGTGGGCGGAGGGGAGGGTGAAGGGGTGCAAGAGGGAAGGGAACAGAGAGAAAAAGGTCACAAGAAGCAAATGAGAGCATGGGTTTGTTCACGGATGTGCTTTAATATATTGCCCCACAGTACTATGTGCTGAGCCAGAGACTGACAGCACACACACACACGCACACACACGCACACCCGGTGTGGGACAGCAGTGCACTTCAACGCTAAGCTGCCGGCAAGCACAGCCCAACACAGCACAGCCCAACACGACACTGCCGGGGCGGAGGCGAGGGACGCGCGGGTCCCACCGGGGCTCGGTGCAGACACACGCCTGGGGCACAGGGACGCCGTAGGCCAGGACACGTACACACACCTACACACATGCACAACGAGAGCGAGCCGCTGGCAACACTCGGCTGGACACAGCTACAGGAGCGGCAGTGTCCGAGCACACCGGCCGACGCACAGATGGTCACCGCACATGCTTCGGCGTACGAGGGAACACACCGGGCAGATGCTCCCGTGGTCTGACACGTGAGCAGAGGGGCCCAGGCGTGGCCCTGCACAAACAACAGAGACACACAATGCCTAGATCCAGGAATGCTTATGACCCCACAGCAAGGGACAGGGTGTAGGCCGCTCTCTCATCCTTCACCTGGGTACATCTAGCCGGGGACACCTGAACTCGAGGGGTTTCGAGGTGAGAGGAAACCAGGTGACAGAGTGGGGAGAAAGAGCAAAAAAGGGAGCAGTGGAAGGAAAGGGGGGTTCAGAGTCTGTGAGGTGGGAAAGAGCAGCAGGGTGGCTGTGCCCTGGGGACAATGTTCAAAGAACACTTGGGTTGCGAAAGTTGTGTCCAGCAAAGCGTGCTTCATCACCAAGCTCTTCCTCAATCCTGCAAAAGAACACTTGGGTTGCGAAAGTTGTGTCCAGCGAAGCGTGCTTCATCGCCAAGCTCTTCCTCAATCCTGCCGGAGAGAGACAGCACACATCAGGCCCTTGTAGTGAGGGAGCATTGGAGGCACCAGGGCACCGGAGAGGCAGCCCATCGGGAGGAAGCTGACGTGTGCCCAAGGAGCTCAGCTCCTGCCAGCTGCTGTGCCTGCAGGGCTGCACCCTCATACCAAGGAGGAGGAAAAGGGTCTGCCCCAGCGGCCTCCCTGGGATCCTACTGTCATCTCTGTGCCTTGTCTTTATAGCATTTCACCCACGAGTCCCGTCTACCCTTGGGCTTTCAGCTTCTCCCACCCAATTAGTCACTCCCCCGTTCTCTCTTCTGCATTCCCATCCCTGGAGCCCCTTACCTCATGAGCTGGTTGTATTTAGCCAGGCGTTCAGACCTGCAGGGAGCACCCGTCTTTATCTGTAAAGCATTCCCCAAAGCAAACACTGTAAGACACTGTTATGATTTGTACCAGTTTCCCATGGCAGAGCAGGGGATTCTGTTTTGACACCCCTTTGCTTTCCTCCAGCCTGTGCATGGCCTGGGGTTCACCTACCTGCCCAGTGCACAGTCCTACAACCAGATCAGCAATGAAGGTATCTTCAGTCTCCCCAGATCGGTGGCTCACCATCACACCCCATCCATTCTCCTGGGCCAACTTGCAGCTGCAGGAAGTGAGAAATGCAGTCAGTAGCTCCTACTCCTATAGCCACCACGTGCACAGGGTAAGATCCAGGGACCCTGTGCTCCCACTCCCAGCATCCTACACTCTTGTAGAGACACAAGGCTATTGACCCAGTGCACAGTGTGACACCTTGCTGTGGTTCATCATTCACAGGACAACAAGGGCAGTGGGCTGGACTTACGCTTGGATGGCCTCTGTGACAGATCCAATCTGGTTGACTTTGAGCAGGAGGCAGTTGCAGGCTTTCTCCTCAACAGCTCGCTCGATGCGCTTGGGGTTCGTCACTGTCAGGTCATCTCCCACTATCTGAATCCCCACATTAGCAGTGAACTTAGACCAGGCCTCCCAGTCATCTTGGTCAAAGGGATCCTCAATGGAGACCACTGAAAGGACAACAGAAGAGACACGAGTCAAAGCTGCCTCCCTTCCCACTCCAAAAACACGGAGCGTTTGTGCCTGGTCAGTGCGCAGCCCCAGTGCTGGTTCCCTACTGCCCTGCACAGCAGCTCACCTGGGTAATCACGTACAAAGCTTTGGTAGAGGTCGCCCAGCTCATCTCCAGAAATGTAGCGGCTTGGGTCATCTGGGGACTTGAAGTCCAGGTCGTATTTGCCATCACGGTAGAACTCGGAGGCTGCCACATCCATACCAATGACAATCTTGTCCGTGTAGCCTGCCTTGTCAATAGCTTCCTTGAGCAGCTCCAGAGCTGAGAGGAGAATTGCAGTCAGGAGAGTCAGCCCATGCAGAGAGCTCTGCCTTTTGGTGGGATCCTCCCCTGGAGAGGTCCCTAGAGCCACTAAGAGTCTGGTGGTATGATGGAGAGGTAGAAGGGAGCCCAGAGCGCAACAGAAACATGCCAAGGAGCTGTAGAGGCTGTGTCCAAAAGGACAAGGAGGAATTAAAATGCAATCCCACAGCTCAAAGACAAGTTTGTGGAAGGCCTCGTAAAAGCGTGCACATGCATAAAAGGTTTGTATGGAGAGGCTGTGACAGATCGAGGCCACCCCAAGGAGAGGGAGCTTAGAAACACTCCTAATACAGGAGGTCAGTGACACTGAGGCATCATCTTTTGAATCAGTCTGGGGAATGCTGTGAGCTGAGTGTAGGAACCCATAGCATTCCAGGCAGGGGTACCCCATCTCTGTAGGGCTCTCACCTTCGCTATTTTCCAGGATGTTGGGGGCAAAGCCTCCCTCATCACCCACATTGGTAGCATCTTTGCCATACTTCTCCTTGATGACGCTCTTGAGGTTGTGATAGACTTCAGCCCCGATGCGCATGGCATCGCGGAAGCTTTCGGCTCCCACGGGCAGGATCATGAACTCCTGCATGGCCAGTTTGTTGCCTGCATGGGAACCTCCATTGATCACGTTGAAAGCCTGGAAGAGTCCATAAGAGAGTCAGAGCTGAACCGGTCTTGGCACCCCTTAGAGGTGGCTCTCAGATGTGTCACCATTCCCATTCGTGCCACATCCCATAGGGTAACATAAGCACATTAGCTACAACCATCAGACCAAAGACACATAAGCCTGGAGTCTTCCTTCCCGTAGTGGCTCAAAGCAGATGGTTGGAGAGGATTTTCCCACCTGTTTCCCTCTCAGAGATCTCCTGAGCTATGTGTGTTTATCTATGCGGTGTTAACCTGTACGTGTTTATCAACAATGCTGTAAGTCTCTCTTCCAGGACCTTTTTTCTTGACCCTGAGAAAATTTTAGCATCCACAACATCCTTTGTGAAAGAGTTTCTCAAGGCAGCTTCCCCTGGTGTGAAGACCCATATGCCCTTGTTCTGAACTGTGCTCCAGAGGGTTTGCATGATGCTCTCTGGTTCCTGTGCTAAGAATGAGATCCTCAATCAGCCCCCACCACAACCTCTGCTGTATCCTCCTCAGGTTCCTTTCTTCCAATTGAAACTTGACAAATCTCAGGCCTTGGTTTGCTTCCCTGACAAGTGCAGTGCACTCAGCTGATGTTTCAGTCCCATATCCCTTCCTTATCTACCTCCTAAAACCTTTGAAATTTCTTTTGGAAATACCACTCTTTTGGACTTTCTGAAGGCAGATGTCAAGGACAGAGGAGTCTTACTGGCACAGGAAGGATGAGGTCAGAGTTGCCGGCCAGGTCAGCGATGTGCCGGTACAGGGGCACATCCTTCTCCGCAGCTCCTGCCTTGCACACGGCCAGCGAAACTCCCAGGATAGCGTTGGCACCAAACTTGGCTGTGGGCAAAGGAGGAGATCAACATTTCAGGTGGAAATATCCTGCCCAGTGGGTGCCCTTGCCAGCTCAGGCTTGGGCTCACCACAGCTCTGACAGTGCCCCCTGCTCTAGCCCTGCAGCCTCCCACGCTCATAACTTCCCAGCCAAAAAGAGGGAGGAATTACATTTGTTCTCTGTGCCATCCATCTCAAGCATCAGATTGTCTATCTTCTCTTGATCCACAACAGAGAGGCCCTGCAAGAAAGAAATAGTTCCTGAGAAGGGGATGATTGGAATAGCTGCTGGCTCTGGTGTGCGGGAAAGCAGGTGTTGATGGAGAAGCTGGGGGGTACAAGGACCTTTTCAGCTTGTGGAGGAACATATACACACAAAGCTCTGGAAACTGCTGCCTTGGTATTTAGTCAGGTCAGGTAACCACGATGGTGTTGCTGCAGTGCAGTGTAGATATACCCACGGTGGAGCCCTGCAGCCCAGGCAAGGCCACGCTTTACTGGGGACACAGGACTCCCTTGGGGAATTACCCAGCCTTTTGGCAGCTTCCAGGGAGCTTTGTGGTGCTGTGGCCACACAGAAGCTAGGCAGAACAACAGAACATGTTCAACCTCAAGCAAGCGAATGTAGACTGGATGGAGCCATCCCCATGAGGGAGGTGGAGAGCAAGATTAGACCCAACACAGGCAGCCCTCCACCAGGTTGGGTATTTTTCAGGGGTGGAGAGAACTGGGCTCTCGGCCAGAGCCAACCATGGCTACATGGCGTGTAATATGTGGCTTCAGCTCAGCTCTCCTCAAAGCAGGCTCCAGGTCTTCAGGGGTAAACAGGCTGCAGACGTGACACCACTGCTCTGCAAGGCTGTGCCAGACCCTGCACGATACAACCATTGCTCACCACACCAGGATGAGGCCACAGACATGTGGATGTGATTCAGTGCTTGAGGGGGAGCACAGCTGAAAGAGGGAGTGAGCTCTACAGGGAGCACCCGGGGGGACTAGTTAGGCTGCACAGATGCTGCGGTGGACCAGGAAGCATTAAATCCTTTCCTCCCAGAGAAAAGATTGCTGTGGACACACACAGGCATGGAGGGCAGGAGGGGTGTGCCCAGGTTCACAGAGAGCATCGCTATGTCTGTCAACCCAGTGAGATGAAGAGAGGCAGAGACAGAGATCAGGGGACAGAGATGGACCAGAGTAAGCGTTGGACAAGGGAGAACAAAGAGAAATCCTTACAGAGCCCACGAGAGCTGGGGCGACAGTGCTGTTGATATGATCCACGGCCTGCAGGACCCCTAAAGAAGGGAAGAGGCAGAGAAAGAAAGAGAGAGAGAGACAGAGAGTGAGGCAGAGAGGAGTGGAAAGAGGAAGGGAGAGGACGGATAGAGAGACTGAGAGAGGGAGACAGCAAGGGAAGATCGAGGCCTGATCTTTCACTTTACACTAGGTCTGTGCCTCTGTGGTCTTGCTGAGTGCAGTGGGACACATCCGTGTCACACTGATGGATGGGCAGTACCCTCCAGCAGAGCCCCACACACAGGCAGCCCCGAGGATGAGCTGTGGAGCAGGCATCTCCCCACCTTTTCCAAGGAAACGTGACTTGTCATTGTCTCGCAGCTCCAGCGCTTCATAGATACCAGTGGACGCTCCACTGGGGACGGCTGCACGAAACATGCCTGGGAAACAGCAAAACGAGGTGTGAGACAAGCAGAGGGTGAAGAGGAAAAACCCTCATGCACCTGCTTCTGCCCTGCTTTCACAGGGAAGGATGCAGCAGCTGCTTGTGCAAATGGATGGCCCCACTGGCTGGCTGCTCGTGGCTGGTCTTCTCAGAGGTGGAGCACCTCAGTGGCAGAAATAAATGCACCCAGGGCTTCCAGACTGAGGAACCTGGATGTCAGGCACCCAGAGATTTGCACTGATCCCAGAACTGTGTATGACGAGTGGGAGTCAGGTTCCTCAGCCCTCCTCCTGGTTCCAGAGGCAGCCTGACTCAAAGCCACCCTCAGCTTCCTCCCCCTCAGACTGAGGTTTCTGCCTCACTGAAGAAGGAAGACAATGGTTGGATGCCTGCTCTGGCCTCTCACTGCTCCTCGTCCCTCAGCCCAAGTAGTTTTGGGCCCAGTGCAAATGCAGCTCTTCCAGTTGAGACCCATGCATGGACACACCTGCACAGAGATCTCAGGGACAGAGCTTTACCCCTACCATGAGCACAGCCATGGATGTGCTACCAAACTTCCACTGTGCCCCAGGACTAAAAGCACAGCTGCAGCAGGGGGATGATGAGAAGGTGCATAAATATTTATGATAAAAAAACCTTCCATCCCTGCTACGAGCAGGTGCATGGCTCAGGTCACATACAGGACAGCCAGCTGTCTTGTCGTGATTTGCCTGGCACATGTGCAGAGCTGCTGAGCACAGGCACAAGCAGAGCCATGAGCAGAGCTTTGGTCTCTGCCTCTTCCCCTGGCTTGCTGTCTGCTGGGGGTTCACCAGTGAGGACCCTCCATGCTCTCGGCATGCCAGGCTGCTGCACAGCACCAGCTCTGCTGCGGTGGGCAGGGCTTTCCCTCCGTCTTTCATCATCCTCAGCCTCATACCTTTGTGTGTGTACAGGTCCACCTCAACAGTGGGGTTCCCACGGGAGTCCAGGATCTCGCGGGCATGGATCCTCTCGACTGCCATGGTGAGTCTGTGGAGAGAAGAGGACAGGATATGTTCAGCTCTGAGAGGCTCCAGGATGTGGTGCTCACCCCTACTATGTCTAGACTGACAGAGAGAAGGAAATTAAAGGAAAACTGAGCTTAGAAATTTGGGCTAAAACTATTTGCCCCAGGAAATTTAGAAATTCACCCAGACTACAGGAATCTACAAACATTTTCCCAGGAACTGGCTATCTATTTGAATTTACTCTGTCCCTCTGCTGCAGATGACAAACTGGGAGCTCTCTCTGCCTCTCTCCCTGCGTCACGGCAGAGCACCCAATATGAGCCTGGATGGCAGGGATGGGGAGGGTGCCACGGGCAGCAGACAGGGAGGGATCAGCTGGCGCAGCGGGGAGGTGCCCCTGGCTCTGGCGTCAAGGACGGGGCACCAGCTCCTGGCATCTCCT
>NW_008237619.1:13494163-13502659 GCF_000691975.1 Corvus brachyrhynchos | reverse complement strand
CCAGCCCACGGCGGGGGAGCCATCCCAGCCTGACTGTCCCAGACCCCAGCCATGTCCCCCTGTCGAGTGCCTGCTCAGCCTCTGTGTCCCCCGTGAACTGCAGGGTCAGGCTGTGCCAGGGCAGTGGGAGCGTGGAGCCTGGCAGCCCAAGGAACCATCTTGCTGGAGGCCACAGTCGCTCAGATGTGGCAAAGAGGGCTCTGAAGAGAGCGGGGACCTGGTCCAGCTGCCAACCCTTACCCTTCCCTCTGCTCCTGAAGGGGAAGCAGATGAGACTGGGCTGGATCTCTGTTGGATGAGGAGGGTGAGGAAGCCTAGCATTTTGAGGCACCTGGTTAAACCTGAAGTAGAAAACATGCTGGTGGGTGATGATGGCTGTTCGAAAGAGCTTCTCTTGCTGCAGTTTGCTCCCTAGGGGTTCCAAACCAGCTCATTCCTCCCATGCCACCTTCTCATTCCCCCGGCTGCGGGTCTGTGCAGTGCCAGGGTGCTGCAGTAAGGTGTGTCCCCCCATGCTCCCAACACTGCCAGGTTTTCCTCCCCTGGCTCCCACAGATGATTCCCTCAACCCTGAGCAGGGCTGGCAGAGGCCAGGGTAGTCACAGAGCCCCAGCCAGGACCTCCCCGTGGTGTGTGTGAGCAGGGCTACAGCCAGCACAGGGGCAGGGGGGGAATGAGCTTGAAGCAGCACATCACAGCACTGAGGGGAGCTGAGGAGCAGGATGGGGAAGCCAGAGTCAGCGCTTGACCCCACTGCCCAGGGTGGTTGGAAATCACAGGGCTGTGAGGAAATCCTGCTGCTGCTCTGAACTTTCAGCCAGAGCTTCTCGTGTGGGGAGTTTCAGGCAGCGACTCCAGGGTTCTCTGGAGCCTGCACAGGGCCCTCCACCATGTCCATCTGGGCTGGGATCCCCCATCAGCCGCTTTGGCAGTGCTCCTGACACCATCTGGCACACGCCACAGGAACTTCCTCCAGAGTCGTGCCGGCGCAGCCAGCCGTGAGCTTCTTTTTGCAGCAGTGTCCTGGCCATGCCTCAACAGCCCCCACTGGGTAGAGAGGGACAGGACCCCGCTTAAAGCCATCTTTGACAGCAGAGCCCTGCCAGATGCTGTGCCTCTCTGCTTATGTGGTCACGTTGCCCCATGTCACATCCCTGTGGCCACATCCACCTGCCCTTCTTGGAGCCAGCTCCGAGGAAGCCAAATGACAAGCCCAAATCCAGCCTTGCCTGCCCCACCCCATCACTTGCATGATCTCCTCTCCCTTGTAGTCCTTTAAACCCTTTTCTCCACTTGTGTTGCTGCCCCATGTCCCCTGTGTTTGCTCTCTTTTGAACAGAACCACCCTGAAATCCCTGGCATCAGCTGCACTGTCCTGAAAGGAGGTCAGAGGCGGATAAGCTGGGATAAGGGATTGGGATGGAGCCATAGCTGGGAAGCCACAGACCACATCCAGGAAGAGAGAGGAGGCTGTGCAGCCCCCCGTGAACAGAGGCTGGGCAGCATACGCTGCTGCAGTGCCTTCCTGTGGAGCTGGCGCTGGCAGCAATTCCCTGTCCCCGCCAGGCCAGCACGGTGAAGACCTTTCCTCCAAGGCACTGCCACCAGTCCCGTGTGTGCTGCGATTCCCCCGGGCTGGGCACTGCTCCCAGGAAGCCCGCACTGCTGCAGTGTCGTGACTGATGCAGCTATTGCTTGCCTGTCAGCTCCTCTCCCTGCTCTCCCCCTCCCCTGTGGTGTGGGGCTGTGCAAATAGGAAAACATCCCCTCTCCTCCCTCCCCCTCCCTGAGCGCCCGTGTTTATGTCAACACCTCGGGAGACCGGGGGGGCTGGTCCGCTTTGAGGCTGGATCCTTTCCCCGGCGGTGCCCAGGCTGAGCGTTGCCTTCTCCCCACTAGCACCCCTCCCCCCGGGAAAGCTCCATCCCGCAGCACCTCCCGACAGTGCCCTTGGGAGCACCACCTATCTTCGTTGGTTGCCCCCGCTCCTGGGGGAGTGGGAAGGAGGGAGTACCTGAAATTAAAATACGAAAGAAAAGTCAGAAGGATGGGGGTGAGGAGAGAGAGGTGGGAGGAGCAGGGGGAGGAAGTGAGGGGAGTTTAGTTGTTAATGCCGCTCACCGTGGTCCTTCTCCGCAGGGACCCCAAAGTGCGTGTGGGGTGTGGAGGGCACAAGGTGGGCACCAGAAACATGCATGCGGTGAGGGGGTGCTGGTCGTGGGGAGACACTTACCTTCCTAGGGCAGGGGTGGACGAGAGATTGAGAAAGTGCTGGTAGAAAGGAGAGAGGACGAAGCTGAGGAGGGATGCAGGACCTCAAGGGGAGATGATGTGTCCTCTAAGCCAACGGTGGCGGCAGCAGCAGGATGGAGACGCCCCTGATAGGGCCGGGACAGCAGCATGTGACCCAGAGCTGCGATGAGTCAGGATTTAGCAAAGCTTTGCAAACAGCACGTAGGGGATGGAGAGAGAGAGAGAGAGGCAGGCAGCAAGGGATAGACGTAGACAGATGAGGGTGAGAGAGCCAGGGAATAGGAGTGGGTGTGCAGGATAAACAATTCCAGTCACTCCAGGCTCATTAATTACTTTTATTCAAATCAGAAAATCTTGCAGGATTTTTGGGAGTCATAAATCGAACCACAGAACCTGTAACTCTCCCCTTTCCCCTCTCAGGCCTACAGAGAATAGAACATATCAGTGCAGTGACTGCAAAAGCACTGCAGTGCCTCAGGGCAGCTTCCAGGACCAGGGTGGGTAGCACTCCTTGTTTCTCCAGAGTAAAATGAGGTGAAGCTGGTACCTACAGCTCTTACTTTCCCAGCCTCACATATGGGGAAAGGCATCTCCACATCCTGACAGCCTCTGGGAACAGGTGTTAAAAACGGGCCACTCAGTCACTCAAGAAATTCTTCCATGTCCGGAAGAGTCGCATCATCCCTGAGAGATCCTTCCATTTCCTGAAGCAGGGAAGAAGAAGAAGTTAACGACTCCATGCCCAATGTCTCTTCCCCTTTCACTGCCCTCTTCTGCTAGTGGGGTCAGGAATGGCAGCAGGGTTGCATGCTGGCCACCACAACCAGGCTGAAAAGCCTGGCCTCTTTTTCAGGCCCTTGTGCTCTTAAGACTGACATCCCTCACCCTTCTCCTCACGTAATACACTGGAGGAGAAGCTTTATCAGCATGTTTGATCCTTTTTCTTTCTCTTCACCTCCTTCTCATCCCCACATCGTGTTGCTCTCACCTTTTTTTTTTCCAGCCTTGTCCGACGGATTTGCTCTGCCTCTTCCCGCTCATCTTCCTCAATGAATTCCTTGTCGAGGCGTTGCAGCTGTGGCAGCTGGGACAGGACCTTCAGCCGGTAATCGGGTTCTTCAGCGCATGGATTGTCCATCAGCACCAGTGCCTGCAGCATGGGGAGAACCTGCAGTTTTTCCACCTCCTGAAAGCTTCTGATCCCATTGCTCCTGAAGAAAAGGAAGCACAGAGAGCAGGGGAAGGAGACCCATGCAAGTAGTGAAATCCCTTTGGAACAGTAAGTGGACAAGACAGACAAAGCAAAACTTAGCAGCATGAGGGACCATAGACCTTAGACCATAGATCTGTCACCTAAGATCCAGATCTGTCTGCAGCTCCCCAGACTGAGGGACAAAAAGGACATCTCCTCTGGATTCCTCTGTGCTCAGACAGTCCATTGAACCGTGTGACATCACCATGGCCCCGCATGGCAAACGCCAAGAACTAAAAGGCATTTGCAGGCAGAACACAGAGAACACGCTTCGAGGGATCCAACTGACTTATGGCAAGGAATGAAAAGCCTGGGGTGGGCTATGAGAATGACTAGAGAGGCAGATATTTTCTGAGAAGCCCAGGAAAGGCCCTGGCTGTTACAATGCCTAGACAGCTGCTGAGCACCAGTCAAGGATGGTAATATCAACCCATCCCTACCAGGTAGGTCTTCAACTTCCAAAAAAAACCCCAGAAAATTCTAAAGATCTAAATGGGAGTGCAGTCTGTTGAAGGGATCTCTGTTCCCAACACAGAGCAGGGAGGACCCACCGTAGATTGAGGTACTGCAGGCACTTCATGCTATCAGAGAATCCATCCAGGGCCTCAAGCTTGTTGTCACGCAGGTGCAGAGTCTCCAGCTGCTCTAACTCCTCAAGGCCTTCAAGGCTGCAAATGTTGTTCTGGGCCTGAGCACCAGGGAGGCAGGAAGAGAGAAGGAAAAAGGGTACACACAGGAGAGGGAACAGCAGTTATTTCTGGCCATTAAAGCTCTTTCTACCCTTCAGACTCCCTGCCACTCATAACACAGCCTTCTCTGAAGCTAGATCAGATAGTTCAGGGTCTAAGGGTTCTAAGGATTCAGATTTAAGGACCAAAAGTTTGCTGGAAAAGTGTTTCATGGAGCATCATTGGTGTCTGAGACAAAACCACCACAAGTGAATACTCCACTGCCAGCACAGCACCCCTTTCAATGGAAGTGCCAAATCTGGGCCTCAGAGAGCAACAGCATGGAGGGGAAAGCACACCTGAACCTAAAATGTGTGTGTTTAAAGGATGAGTAACCAGCCCCTCTCAGTCCAGGTATCCTCCAGTAGCTGCCTCTCTTACGGGGGAAATCTATGACCAAGAAGTCCCTTCTACCCCTCTGGGCTGTGCCTTCAGGAAGTTTAAAATTCCCCATCGCTGAATTTCATTCACTTCACTGGGATGTGGGTTAACGAAGCAGGGAAATACCGAAGCTCTGAATTTCAGGTCTAGTTTCACAGCAGGATTTCGGCTGGAAAAGACCACTAGAGGTCTCCTGCCCAAGCGAGGGCTCCCCGCAGTGCCAGCACCTAGGCTCTGCTCTGTCAGGCTGCTCACCGCCTTGTGCGGCCAAGTTTGGAGTGTCCCTGGCAGTTATCGTCTCCCCGCCACGTTCTCCAGCCTAGAGCTGAGCAGGGCTTCCCTTGCCGATGTGGCTCGGGGCTGCAGTCGCTAAGGATGCTGAGACCTGAATGAAAAACGGGGTGAGAGGTGCTGTTGTGCTCTCTCCCTCAGAGGTACCCAAGCAATGATGTGGGCAATACCTGAGGCTAAAAAAGGGGCACAGGCTGAACTGGTGGGATAGGAGAACATTTTAGGACTGAGTCATTCAGGAGAAGAACATTTTGTAGAAAAGGAGGATTTTAATAGAAAACTGGACAAAGGAGAATCTGGACCAGCTGGGCCAGGTAAAAGGAGTAACACCAGGACAAAAAGAGGAAAGTTGTGTATTTAGTGAAGGCCATGTGAGCAGATTTAGCAGTCAGGAAGGATTAGGACATTGTACCTCAGAGAAAATCGTGAGCTGGTGTGGGTGGGGAGCTCACTGATCGCTGGTTTATAAAAGGAATAGTAACCTCCCATCACTCTCACTTTCTTCATCATTTCAGTGTGAATAGTTTTACCAGCTCTGGCCCTGCAAGCACTAGCAGGACAACGCAGAATGGATATTTTTCAGACTTGTTTCATTTATCCCCTAAATCAAACAACATTCTGTCTGACATCCCATCACCCTCCCTTAGATACCAGCTCTTCACCCAGATGTGATGCCCCTGTTCCTTAGGGAAAGTTACCATATGTTGCCCGTGATTTCCTCTCCCCTTCCTGCACACTCCACCTTTCTCTAGTTAGCCTTTGCCACCACTCCTGCACCACAACCAGGAGCTAACATAGCCCTCCTGTGACCTTCAAAGTGATGCAAGTGCCACACGGTACACAGCCAGCTTGTAGTCTTCCTGCTAGTACATACCACTTTTTACATACTAAATTTCATCTGCAGCTATGTCATACATTAACCAAATGTGGTTCAATTCCTTAAATTGAACCTTTTGTCTTGAGCCCTGTCCTTGAGGTATCAGCTGCACCTACCCAAGGCTGAAGTAAAACCAAAGTCTTGGCACAGAAACCAAAGCATTACTGGGAGAGATTTCCCTGCAAAGTGATTTAATGAGCAGGTGGACATGGGAGAAAAATTCAAGCCCCAAAGATTCTTGAGAGTCAGTTGTTCTAGTTTTAATAATCACCCCTTGCAATTTTCCCATTTCACATGGGCAGCTCAGAAACCCCTCAGTCATGCCAGGAACCTTTCCTCAATAGAGATGCCCTGTTTGCTTCCCCTCAGTAACTCACTAAGTTATGGGTATGCTTTGAAATGCTGTTTTGTGTCTAGTGACTTATCCACTTCATCCATTCTTGGAGCATCTCTAGAAATGAAATCCCAGTTTTCCACCGGAAAATTACAGGCAATCTCAGCTAGCAATCTCCTCAGTGTTTTCTGCCAGGGAATCTTGATGAAAAGAAGCCACATAATTTTTCAAAGCCTTTCTCATATTTAATTGCTTTTCAAGAGGTAGTGACTCAGGACATCTGTTTAGTCTTCGCAAGCTGTAGCATAGTGTGATGCATGGGGCTAAGCCATACATACTCTCTTCACTTGCATCTCGGAGTAAATGCTTCCTTGAAGCAATTGTTTATGGTATTAAGAAACTGCTTCTCCTATCTTAGTTGCACTGCATATTGAATCAATTTCTTTTTTGGCAGCTGTAGGTGTGAATCATATAATTGTGCTGGCTTTAAACCAGTACTTGATTAGGCTCATCAGAGAGGAGAAAGAGGCATCGCCTCCCTTTGTGACCCAAAGAGCAGAGCTGTTGCTTTGCCCAGCGACCTCCAGTGGTCCCAGAGCACACGGAATACAAGCTTGCCTAACAGTGCCTGAAGGGGAAACTGCCCTCCTTGGAGGAGGCTGTGAGGGAAGAACCCGATGCACTGAACATCGACTCCTCTGTGATTTGAGGTTCGTGGCCACTCCCGTTGTGCTATCTGGGCTGCAGGTGCCGGGCTCTGCAGCAGCTCTGTTCCACTCCCCAGGATGGCTGATCCATTACCAGATAGAGCTTCTTGAGCTTGGAAACACCGAGCCCTGCTGTGGTCTTTATACTGTTTCCTCGCAGCTCCAGGACTTGCAGGCTGGACAACTGGTCGTGACTCAGGCCCAGCACTGTCTGGATTTTATTTTCTGAGTGCCAGAGGAGAAGAAACAACAAAGTTAATCCCACCTTTCAAAGAGAGTGTCCCCACAAGAATGAAGAGAGGTGGTCTGTATCACCTTTCAGGCTGAGGTTGGCTAGGAGGGGGTGAGCAATGCCCTCCAAATCCTTGATGTGGTTGCGATCGAAGCTGATGACCTGGAGGTAGGGCAGCTCCTGCATGCTGGCACTGGTGAGCAGATTCCCATCCACCTTCAGCCAAAGCAGCTGGGTTAGGCTGCTCAGTGGGGACAAATCTTGCAGCTTGTTCTTTGACAAATCCACATACCGCAGGTGAATGAAGCGTTTGAGGAGGCTGATGTCTGTCAGGCCCCTGAGGGAGGGAGAATGTGAATAAAATACCTCACATATTTCCCCACTAGCAGCTTTTGGGTTGCTCCTTGCCACTCCTGTAGGGAGAGCAACCTTCTCTCCCACTTCCCTGCTGTCCTAGAAAGCCTTGCTGAGAGAAGGAAGGAAAAGGTGATAGGGACAGGCCAGTCTGTAAACAAGGATGAATGGTAAGATTGGACCTGCTTTCCTGGCAGAGGGAGTACTTATTCCCACTGAATTGTATCTGTCAGGACAGGGCACAACCAGAGCAAAAGGTAAGTGTTGGGGAGGGGGTCTGTTAGCCAGTAGTGTCAACACCAAGGACTGTGTGGAAGGACTTTCCTAGTGGAAAAAATGGTAATTGAGATACCCTGTGAGGCTGCTGAAAGAAACAGTCCTGCTGGGGCTTTCGTTAGGTCCAGGGTTATGCAGGTATGCTGGGGAGACTGAGGCTCCAAGGTCAAATGTCCCAAGGCCATTGTGGCACTGTATTTACAGCTGCCTGCCTTAAAGGTTAGCAGTTAGCAGGACAGATGTCAATGGACATTTCTTGAAGTGCCTGTAGGGAGGTCACTCTGTTCAGGTCCCCCTGTGAGAAAACAGTCCAGAGCGATGGGCAGGCTGCCCTCAGCCTTGCGGGACACTGATGTTCCCAGTGGTGCGTCTGGCCGCGGTGGAGGCAGTGCCCAGCCCAGGGCTGAGGATAGACAGGCTATGCTGAGGCACAGACTGGAATCCAGGCGGTCAGAGAGCAGGCCCTGGATACGCTCCTACCCCACGTGGCCGGTCACCAGCTTGCGCCACAGCAGCTCCATGGCCACGGAGAAAGGGGCTTCTGCCGCGTCAGGCATTGCACTCACTTGTCTTTGGCTTCAAACTTCACATAGGCGTGGGCCAGCCCGTCGTCGGTCTTACTGAGGAGAGAGAGGCCCTCCTTGACGACTTCCTCCGTCAGGGGACAGGGACCCGGCTCCTGGGAGAGAAGGAGAGAGCACAACGCCAGCGCTGGCGCAACCGCAGCCAGGCGGTGCTGAGGGCCTCCCCCTCACCTCTTCTTCTTCCTCCTCCCTCTCCTCATCCTCCTCCTTCCCCTCCTCCCCTTCCA
>NW_008237619.1:13488453-13494098 GCF_000691975.1 Corvus brachyrhynchos | reverse complement strand
TGTCCCCGCAGCGCTTCCCCGCGGCCCGGAGAGCTCCGAGCGTCACCACAAGCGCTCTGCGATGCCACTCCACCTTCTCAGCTGGGTGACATCTGCATTTGTTAGCGTATCCAGAGAACCGAAGGATTATTTCGGTGGCAAGGGACCTGTGTGCGCGCCCCGTCTCAAAACGGGGCCGGTTCAAAGTCAGGCTGGGCTGCACAGGGTGGTGGTCAGTCGGGCGGTGAATGCTTAATTAACCCCTAATTTACCCTCTGGTAAATGTTTAGTTAACATGCTGAGCAGGATCAGCCTTGGGCTCTGCATGAAGGCTCCCCGAACACGACCACCTGGATGCCAGGAAGGGGTTTTTGGGGCACACTGCTCCAGCCCTCTCCTCCAGGCTGTGGAGCCGGGGAAGGCTGAGGCTGCCCGTGCCCAGCCGATGCCAACAGCACCGGGTGTTTACCAGCTGGGAAGGCTGCTCAGAGCTGACAGTCACCAGTGATCTGCAGTTAATACAAAGTCCAAGGCTCTGCTGCCTTTCTGTCCAGTGCACTTTGCTCCTTTGTAGTGCCTGGGTAACATTAGTGTTAGATAAGCTGGTCCAAGCAGAGCTGGACACACAACCATCAGCCATCACCCCTCCTGCAAAGCATCCCTGTGCTCATGACTGCACAGCAAGCTGCCATCTGTGTCCCCTGCCTTATCCTGCTGGACTCCCCGGTGCTGACCTCTTCTCCTGTGCTACACATCTGAATTCCCTGCTCATTATCACACAACCACAGAATGGTTTGGACTGGAAGGAACCTCAAAGATCATCTCCTTTCAACCCCCTGCCATCCCCCACTAGATCAGGTTGCTGAGGGCTCCACCCAACCTGGCCTTGAACACCTTCCGGATGGGGCAGCCACAACTCCTCCGGCAACCTGTTCCAGTGCCTCACCGCCCTCAGAGTAAAGAATTAATCTGCATATGAACACTTCCTTTCCTGCCTTGCTTCCTGCCTAAACATCCCCTAATTACAGAAGGAAACCCAAATCTTTAAGCTAGAGAAATTTTATTTAGATTATATATATCCCAAACCTGATTATACTGATAATTAAGGAGGTTATGTGCTAAAAGCCAGCCCACACACCCACATAGGAGCACAGGGCGATGATGGCAGGATGGGGAGCCCAAGCAGCACCTGCCAGGCTGCTTCCAGGCCCATCCCAGGAGCCATCGGCCCACTAAAGGCCCATTTCGAGGGGCACAGAGGCACAGTGGCAGGTGGGAACCCAAATTAAGGACTCAGAGGAAGGGACACCCTGTCCAGCCCCCTCCCAGGGGAGCCTCAGCCCCAGAGCACCTTTAGGACTGGGGGTGTCACTGAGTTCAGGGCTGTGGGACACAGGACGGGATGCAGAGGAAGAGCACTGGGGAATTGCACTGGACTCCTCAGGGAGTGTTTAGAGCAGGAACCAAAGGCAGGAAAGGGAGGGATCTAGGTGATTTATAGGGAAACGAATGTGGGATACAGGAATAAAAACGGCCAGCCACATGCAAATGGTTTGTGATGGTTTGTCCATGTCCTGCCCCTGATCAGTGCAGCCTGGTCCCGTCTTCTCATTAAACTTTCACACTTTGCCCTGGGTGAGGAACTTGTGGCTGGAAGGAGACACACTGTACACGTATGAAAACTTCTATAAATACACAGATGCTCACTAGTGCTCCTCCATCCTGCTCAGCTGGAGCAGGGGCTGGGATGGCTGCCAGTGCTGTGTGGGAGTGCTCTGTGTGCACGGATGTGTAAGCTGTGTGGCCAGCCATGGCTATGTTTAAGTGCAATATATTCAGTCACAGAATATTCTGAGTTTAAAGGTGTCCCTTTAAAGGTGATCACACAAGGATCATTAGGTCTGACATGCGTGTGTGGTGCCTACTGGGAATATAAGCTCAGCCTGGCTATTGTTTGGGGCTGAGAATGCAGAGCCATCGCAGCCTCTCTCAGGCTGTCACATCTGGCACACTGCATTTTTCTCCAACAGCAACCTGTTTAAGATCCAACCACTACAGTTTGCTGTGAGGATCTGGCAGTATTTCCACTCCACAGAGCTGCAGTCCTGCCAGAAAGCAGACAAAGAGAAGAGAAACAACACTCCTGCTGATATAGAAATGATTTTCCATGAGTTTATTCCTCATTAAATGAATGCTTTCATGTCCCTGCATTCTCTCAAAGCAGCAAGATCAATGCCCAGCTCCCATCTGGTTTTTTTTATGTAGGTCACTCTCCTGGGCTCTTGTGCTGTGGGCAGGGCTGGGCAGGAGCTGACAGCAGAGCTGCAGCCAGTGGCCCATCCCTGAATGGTTCTACCCAGCCCCTGCAGCCTCAGGGCCCTTGTGTGCCCCTGCTGCATCACTGCTGCTCTGGTCATTATGACCCAATGGCCCCAAACTACAGCCATGGCCCAGCAGCCTCTCAGAAATGTGCTCTGGTTGTAGAAAACAGTGCTCAATTTTTTTTTTTTTTTGCCTTTGAATTATCCTCCTTCTTTCCGCATCACTCCACACACATACAGAGCTGGGAGCCGCCACCTCCTTGCTGCTGTCAGGCTCTTCCTTCTCCAACCACCTGATATTCTAGGAAGGAGATCCCTCCCATCCAGCTGGGCAGCAGGAAACTCCCCCAACAGTAGCAGGGCAGGCATCCTTGCAGCATCAGGCTTTTTCCTCCTTGCTCCTCAGCTCCTGCCCCTCATCCCTCAGGTGATGCTGGCAATAGCAACTACAACACTGCCCATAGGCTCCCAAGGATGTATGCCTCACAGCTAAGCTCCTCCTTGTGAGGCACTTCTTTTTCACCACCCTCGGTACTACCAAAAAAAAATCAGCAGCTGGAAAGTAACATCAATTCTTGCTTCCTCGCCCACCAGCACATGGCTGAAAGCAGGCAGCAAGCACTGCCCCAACACAGGGCCTAAATAAAATCTTTGCCTGCACAGAGATGGAGCTGCTCCACTCCACGTTTAATGAGGAGTCATTTACCAGTCCTTACAGGCAAAGAGCACAGATGAGCACATTTCTGAGCCTGCCAGGGAAGACTGGCTCACTGGTGGAACAGCCAGGTGCTCCAGCAACTACTGGAATAGTGATACAGATGGAAAAGACATAGTCAAATCACCACAGCAGCTCTTCTTTCCAAAGAAGAGCTGTTACATGGCAGAAGTAAGATGCAGACTGAACCTGTGCCATGCCTACTGGGGCAATGGTGGGCTCCCGGGAAAAGCCCACAAAACCCTCTCTGCAACCAGTGACCTCCAAAGGCAGTAAGTTCTCTACACTGCTTGTCCCCAAAATGCTTCCAAATAAGATCCAGGACACACCTTTGCTTTTCCTTTTTCATTTATTGTTCAGTACGGGACACAGGTGAGGTAAGACATCTCACAAGGGTCTAAGCTGACAGGCCCCTTGCTGATGGAGCTGAAGGATGCAAGAGACTGTGGTTCCTTTTTCCTTCCCGCAGCACCAGCGGCCCCCTCTCCCTGCAGGGCTGCAGGGGAAAGGGAGAGATACTGGCCAGGTGGGCTGTGGGCTCTTAACAGGTCAATGGGAAACTGAGAATTCAGCTCTGAGAGGAGACTGTCAAGACTCTGCTGAGACAGGCTCCTGCTAACAGGACTCCAACGTGGTGGGGGTGGTTAGCAGAACATCTAGAACAATGACTGTGGAGGGGGAAAGCCTCAAGGGAGGCCTCTGTACTGAGACATGTGCAACGAAAGGTCCCTTCTTGCTTCCATTTCTTAACCACAAGGGACGGCTCCTCATGGGGTACTTCAGTGTTTGGCATTGATAATATCCACAAACTCTGGCTTGAGAGAAGCTCCACCAACAAGGAAGCCATCCACATCATGCTGAGAGGCCAGCTCCTTACAGTTGCTGCCAGTGACAGAACCTAAGGAGGGAGCAGTGTTTTAAGGTCAGATGTGCCAGCTCTAAGAAAACAGGGCCAGGGCAAAGGCAAGACCGGCAAGGTACCAGCCGCCTCTTGCAGACAGCAAGACTGTCTCCCACATATCCAAAAAAGCTACCCAAACAAGCTAGAAGATGATTCTTCATGCTCTGAAAGTCAAGAGTACCCTTGCCAGGCAGAGAATCATGTACAACTGCAGCAACAGGTATTGAAACTAAGCACTTCCTGCCCTGGAAAGTCTCTTCAGACTCACTTACCTCCATAGATAATCCTAGTTGACTGAGCAACAGCATCGGACACGTGGCTTTTCAGCCACCCCCGCAGCTTCTCGTGAACTTCCTGAGCCTGCAATAGAACACAAGAGTCCCACTGAGGCCTGAGCCACTCTGCACACAATTCCCTTCCAAAGACAAGGGAACACTCAGATATTCTCTAAGTCACTAAGAATCTCCAGGAGAGTCTCAGTAAGAATCTTCAAGTAGGTTTCCTGAGGGGGAAGGGTCAGTTGGCCATTTAGTCAGCCACCCCCTGCTCATACCTGTTGGGGAGTTGCAGTTTTACCAGTTCCAATAGCCCAGACTGGCTCATAGGCCAGAACCACTTTACTCCAGTCCTTCACGTTATCTAGGGAGGAGGGAGAAGGTACAGGTGAGCACAGTACCCCCATGCTGGGAAGAGCTTTTTTAAACTGCTAAAAAAACCCAAACCAGCAATTTCTTTTTCCTCTTACCAGCAATAGCCTTGGTCTGTTCAAAAACCACTTTCTCTGTTATTCCAGCTTCTCTCTCATCCAGCTTCTCTCCAATGCAGGCAATGACTCCAAGGCCCTCAGCCAGAGCATGAGCCACCTTCTGCCCAATCAGCTGGGAATGGAAAAGAAACAAGACAGCCAATAAAACAGGCCTACAGAAGCAGGCCTGGTTTAATTGCTCACTTTTCCAGTCTTTGCAGACCCATCTGAGCTGGACCATGTCTCCATTCTATGAGGCCACTCACCTCATCAGACTCTCCAAAAACATGCCTTCGCTCTGAGTGGCCCAGGATCACCCATGCAGCTCCAATATCTTTGATCATTGCTGGGCTGGGGAGAAAGGAGATGACTCACTGAAGGAAATTCACATCCCAGAGGCACCCTGACTTCACTCTCTCTGGGGCTCACCTGATCTCTCCTGTGAAAGCACCCTTTGGTACCTTGTAACAGTTCTGTGCTGCAACTCCAATCTTTGCATCGAGCTTCTGACGGGCAAAGTCAAGGTAGATGGCGGGGGCTCCACAAACCACCTCTGCAAGCAAAGCACATAGTTACCCCTGAGACAGGCAAAGGGCAGAAACTGTACCCAGCCACTGATCCCAAATCCCAGCCCCAAGAGGTCATCCCTCTCTCCTGGGAAGGCATGGCCTGCCTCTCCTCACTGACATTTGGGGGACCCGACAGCCACAGGACAATCCCTGCTATCTGATGACTCAACAGCAGAGAGGAAAGCCCTTTTCAGGGGGCTGGACAGGCAATACCAAACCGCCGGCCAGGTCACAGGGGTCCCTTGGAAAGTGTCCAGATAAAACACCGAGTGAGAATCCCACCCTGCAGCCTGGGCCAGGCCGGGCCGAACCGGGGAGAGCCGCACCGGGTTGCGCCTGGGGTTGTAACCGGGCACGGCGGCAGGGCAGGGGCAGCAGGCGGGCCAGGGGCAGCGCAGCTCGGCTGCAGCGCGGT
>NW_008237619.1:13474042-13487466 GCF_000691975.1 Corvus brachyrhynchos | reverse complement strand
TGACCCCACTCTCCCCCCACCACACACAGCAAGAGGATGTTCTAGCTGGGAATCCGCTGATAGAAGTAGATGTAGCCCAGGTCCTTGGGGGGCTTCTCAGAAGCACAGACTTTCTGGTCATTGTAGATCACCCACCTGCAACAGGCACAAGAGGAGCTCAGGACTGCCATTCTGTGGTTAAGACACAACTGGATTCCACTCACCTGGTCTCAACCCCAACCCCCCAAGACTTCTGAAGAAAGAGGGGAGGATGGGGATTTAAAGCAGTACCTCAGTTCCCTTACACTGTGGAAATCCTTACCTGCCATCTTTCTTGATGTGACAAACATAATGTCCACACATAGTTGAAGTACCCATGTGGCTGATGAAGGCAAACAGCTGATATTCTTGAAAGAAGGAATGAAGAGAGGATTGTCATGGAAAGAGGAAAGATGTCTTACTCCCTAACACCCTGTGCAAGGCCCTCTCTGAGAAGGATCCCTGAAGGAAGCTCTGCTGGGTCATAATTTACAACTGCATCCCCATCAAGTGTGACTGTGAGTGGTCCCAAGGCCAAACACAGAGGGAAATGGGAGATGGTAACTTCCGTTTAGCCTCCTCTCTTCCAGCTTTTTGTTTGGGCCATGGGTGCTGGATGGGTAAGGCAGGGATTCTTCTCCCTATGGCACCCAGCAGCCAAGCACCACTGGCACCATACACGCAGTGCATGTGTTTTTTGAGCAGAAACCAAAAGGGCAAAAAAACCTCCCAGGACCACTGGATAAAAGAAGCACAGCCCTTCCTGTCCTTCACTTGATGCCACTTCCCCTGCCTCTCTCTTACTGGCTTCCAGGTAATCCTCATCCAGCCTGAAGGGTTGAGGCTACTTTGCCATTCCTTCCCTCTTCCTCCTTGCTTCCACCTCTACAACCAGATCAGCTCTGTGATAGCTGCTGCTGCTGCTAAAACCTGGAGTACCGCATGGATCAGGAATGACAAAGTCATGCTGAGTTTGCACCCCAAAATCCACATTCCTATGGCTTGGAACTCACTTCCAGGCCCATCGCGCACTTTGGGACCCACAGGGATGGATTCAGAGATGGATTCGGCTGCCGAGCGCCCCTCTGAGATATCCATAGCAGCTTCTGCATCGAGGTCATCGATGTGACTAAAGATCCAATCCACAGCACGTTCCAGACTGTTGTTCTGGAAGGAAGAAGACAGTGAACTTGAGAATCCCTGCTCCTGAGAAAATCCTTGCACTCTGCTATCACCCGTGCCTCTCACCGTGGCCCTAAGTGCTTTCATAGCCTGGTCCCGGGAGAAGCCCATGGAGACAATGGTGGCTACACTGTCTTCTGAAGGAGGGTCTGGGCAGGCAATAGTTGACCCTGGTCCACTGGATCCAGGGAGAACTAATGGGTTAGCAAAGTCTGCAGCAGGAAACAGAACACAGCTCAGAGTAGTTAGATCTCTCCAAGAGGGCACAGTCCAAGTCCAAACTACTTCAGTTTTCCACTGTGGTAGCAGGACACAAGTACAACAGCCCAGGAGCGGTAAGCTTCACCACGGCCATGGCCTCATACCTGGATCGTCCATATGTGACATGACCCAGTTCATGGCCGCCTCAACCCCACTATTCCCTGTGTAGTACACGGCTTTGCGGCAGGCATCCATGGGAAAGCCCATTTCCACTAGCTGGATAATCACCGACTCATCCAGCATGGGTGCTGTGGGAAGACAGAAGTTAGAGCCACCCACTCCCACCCATCTCTGCTGGCTCCATTTTGTCTAGTGCCACACAGCCTCCAAAGCCACCACACAAAGTTCCATCTCTCTGCTTTTCTCAGCCACCTTTCTTCTTCAGAAGAGCAGTCTCACACACAGGCAAAGAACAAAACAATTCAACTCATGAACTCCTCCCTAGGCTCCGAACCTGACCTCCCACTGCAGTTTGTGAAAATTAAATATCCCTACCAATTAAATCCTGTATAAATCCCAGCTCTGCCTCCTCTAAATGCACCGGACATGCCACCCCCCCATCTTGCACAGAACAGGAATCAACAAACCCCCTTGCATAACGCCCTTGCATAACAGGGATGCAAGGGAGGCAGCTGGCAATCGCTGACAAAAGGACAGGGAAAGTCTGAGCAAGTGGGAAACTGCTAGCATGGGACACAAGGCAAGGAGAGCAAGGAAATGAGTCAGGCATCAGGAAGAGAGGAGGAGAATCACTAACATGTCGGAGAGGAGAAGTGAGGGGAGCAGAAGGAGTCGTCGTCCTCGTTGCCATAGAACCCCAGGCTACCTTTGGGCTCATCTGGTGTCACCAGTGGGGGTGCGATGTCTGGCATTTCTTCTTCTCCATCCTGCAGCCCCATTCCCTGCAGTGCAGAGATATCCAGCTCCTCTGGCATTTCAATGGAAACATCTGCAAGATATGGTCTTGCTCAGCCTCCATATAGGGGCAGAAGCAAAGGACTCGGCTGGGAGATCTAGAAGGGTAAGTCCCTGGGGATGCCTGCAGCAACTTTTGGGATAGTTACTTTCCTCTTGGTGGTAATGACCACAATATCTGTATGTGACTCCCAGTACCTATATGCTCTGTACCTCTCATCCTCCTTACCAAGCTTTTTGGGAACCCAGTCCAGACCGAAAGTGAACTTCTTGATCTGGATGACCAGATAATCTGGGAAAGAGGCGAACCGTGTCGTTCTGAAAGAGACACATAATAGTTTTAAATACTTTGTCAGCAAAGATTGAGGGTATCTAACTGAATCAAGAAAACAGTTGAGTAGGGCAGAGCCATGTCCTGAGCATGGGGGATACACCAGTCTGTGCAGCTCTCCTGTGCTGAGCTTAAAGCTCCTCAAACACAGAACCATGTCTAAGGCAGAAGCCTCGACAAGAGGAGATGGAATGCAAATCTTGGGGATGAGAAAAAATAGTACATATTCTCTACCTTCCAATCGTGTATTTTACAAGCCTGGTCAGACTGTGTTTAATTAAAAGTCTAACCCTTAAGGAATGATGTGGAAATAACACCTTTTATTAGACCAACAGACATACCTGCAGGAACTGAGAAGCTTTCAAGCACAAGAGCACTTCTTTGGATATGAAACAGAAGCAGTGAATTTTAAGTTAACTGAATTTGGTTAAACATTATTCAGTCAGACAATTTGAGAGAGAAAGTGTCTGGAATCTGTGAAACAGAGGGCAATGTTTGTGAAGGGAGAAGCACCTGTGAGACATACTCATTACCAGGTGATAATTGCAACATGATGTAGAACTAAATTAAGCAACAGTAAAGTGCTTGAATACAACTCAGTAAAAATTAAAACAAAATGTTACTTTTCAATGTGATGTTTGTTTCTAATAGCTATTGCTTAATAATGGAATATTTGTTAGAAAAAGACTTTCAACTCTTTGAGGACTTTCACTGCAAAAGAACACTCAGTAGCATCACAGCAGAAAGCTGCTTACGTTTGTAATCTTGTCACTGCAACTTTGCACTGTTACATGTGCTACAGGCAGTGAGAAAAATTAAAGCTGTTTTTTAAACCTTGCTACTAGCATTTAAGCTAGCATTCTTTCAAAGAACTCATGCATCTTTTACCTCACTGTTCTGCTCAAATCTTAACAGTTAAAAACTTAAAGAAATTTTAGAGATGGTGCAAGATCCGTGTCATCATACAGGCAGTACTGATTCCAAAGCTAAATTTTAAATTTACAGTAAAAGCGACTAGTTTTCTTGAATATCTCTGTATTTTCATAGCCCCTCAGCAACTGACATCTGATGGCTAGGACTGCACTAGCACTGCTGTTCTGCCCACTGAGGGCAACCACTCTGGCACTGATGGACTGATCCCCTCTCTGCCTCAGTGTTCTATGGACCCAGGGTGTGGAGGACCACAGCGCTTCAGTAATGGTTCTTCCCCCCAAGCCACTACGAGAAGTCCCCAGAGATGCAGCTATGGCCAGCTCATCACAGCTTAGCTGACACACACTTACTTGAGAGCCACAGACTTGGCCTGCAAGGCTGTGCTCCAGAAATCATCCACCTGCTCTGGAGCTCCATAGGCCTCTAGGCAGGAGCTGAAAGGCACCTTGGCTCGCACCAGCTCAGGCAGTGGCTGCTTCTCCTCCTCTGCCTGCCTCTTCTTCTCCTCATATTCCAGCAGTTCATCTAGAGGATAAAGCAGAGGAGTCAAGGACCACCTCTAGGTACCTACAAAGCGACTCGTGTAAGCTACACCCAGAGGCAGAGCAGGCCTATAGATACATCGAGAACGGAGCACAACTTCCAGAGCACTGTTCTGCTACTGCAGTCACTCCTGTTTTGCTGCTGAATCACAGCCCAGCTTGTGGTGTCCGAGGGAAAGGCTCTAGAGGGACATCACCGTGTCACACCACCTCTGAAGAAATCAGCCCGATCCCACAAAAGCAGGAGGAGGATCTGGCCTCAGAAGTGGCAAAGAAGTCCCTTTCTCATTTAAGGAGTTCTGTAAGAATAGTACAATATACAAACATAGGGTTTGCTACTGTTCTGATCTTGGCACATTACTGACCTTTGTTGAGTGCAGCATCCATGGGCACAGGCAGCTGCATAATATAGTCCACACGCTGGGTATATTTCACCTTTTCTGTGGCCAGGCACTTCAGCTTCTCCTCCACCAGAAAACGGAAGACCTCATTAGGGTTCTCCGAGCTGCGGCAGTTCCTCTGAAGAAGGAGAGATTAGAAGGACAGATGTAACATCAGAAGGGCAGAAAAAATGATCTGCAGTTACAGTGATGCCACACAGCACACAGCTGAAGAGTATTCACTTCTATACCCAGTCCCCTGGAACAGACAGCAAATAGGAAACTAAAGCCAGCTTCTGTACTCCAGGAAGCCATGGTATTCCTGCTCCTAAAGAAGAAAGGTTACATCTCCAGCTGTGCCACTCCCAAAAGAGATTTCTCCAAGGAATCAGCCCTGAAAACAGGCCCAAGCACCTCTCCTTCTCCACCCTGGCAGGTGCTAGCTGGCCCATTCCTCTGTGTTCTCTCCCTTTCTCTGCTCCAATTGCCAGCTTCTCACCTCCACTCCTCACCCCTGGCTGTCGGAAGAAAACCAAGCTGGACTTTTCAATGATTTGCCAGATAGACTCAACCATTACCTCCACCATGTTGATGAAGTGCAGAAAGAATTCCTGGGCATCTTGCTGTCGGTTAGTGGAAAATTCTGGGTGCCCCTTTCCGATGAGGGACTTAAACATGCGTGGAGCAATGCCATTTTGCATACCCTGCAAATAACAGTGTGGAAGAGGAAGGTGGTCATAATTTGCCAAGCATGTGTCCTGGCATGTACCACTCTACTCTTAGCCATGCTTTTCTTCAGGTGACAGGCCTTGGAACAAGCCCCAGCACAGGTTTTCAGAAAGGGTTCTCCCTCCCTTGCCACGTAACACACACAATACCTCATGCAACACACACATCAAGAGGATGCCGTATCCAAGCCTCACCTTCTGATCAGGCTGCTGCTCCCCATCTGCAGAAGCTGGCCTTGAATACTCCCCAGAAAGCAGTCCATGGCCCAGTTTGGCTCTGGAACGACAAAGTCACTGCTGGTACCAATGTTTCTTCAGTCTCACATGCTCCAGGAGCTGTATCAACCCATCCAGCTTTAACACTGCCATGGGCTGTCAGTCTCACAGATAACAGCTTTCTCTGCTGCACCAGGCAAGATTATCTTATTGCGGTCTGCTCTCTGGCCCCAGGAGAAATCACTGACTTCAAAGTTACCAGGACTTTTGGGTGCCAATCTCAACCACTGCTTGCACACTGAGTAGACCATGAAGGAACAGCTGGTGCTGAGCCACACAGCAGCTGCACAACAGCCAAGCTGAGCTGCAGCCTGACGTGGGGAACGCAGCAATGTCTGACTGTGCAGGAGACAACAGGGCACAGAGAAATTGAGCCAGAAATAGCACTGCTGTGAGCAGACTGATCACGTTTTCCCCAGAGGAAAGACTGACTGCATGAGGCACTTAATGGACAACAGTATGTGTTCAGCAATTTCCTCCTATGCCCACACCCTCCTGCTATTCCATTTCACCCCAGTCCTTCCCCGTCATTATTGCCATTTGTCTGGAACCAAATCTTACCAATTCCTCCCTCTGCCCAGGCAATAATCTTCCTGGCTGTCTCACCTTAATCCCCTCTCAGTGGACACCTCACTCTAGGCTGCCCAAATTTAGAATCCTCCTGTACCACTGAACTCTCTTTCCACAAATGCCACCTTCCATTCCTCCACCACAAACTTCCACATGCTGCTTTCTTGTTTGAGAGCAGCTGTAGCAATGCAAACCCCTCCCAAATCTTGTGTTCCTCCTTCTGCACATCCTCCTGCACACTACCTCTTGAGGGAAGCCTCTTTTAAGCATACATAAATTGTCCACTGAGAATAAAGCTGCCTAAACCTACACATCCCCCTGCTCTTTGCCATCTCCCCTCACTGCAGACAGCAAGCCCCTTTTTGCTGTTATGCAGACAGAAGCTGCCTCCCAGAAATCCCCCCAGTTTAAGAGGCATAGCACACATAATACATTTCAGAGCCTCTCATGCACACAGGGTGCACTCTGTCTTCTCCACCTAGGGCATTCAGCTGAACTTCCTTGGCTTAGATCCTTATTGATCACTGAGGGTCAGCGTCTCTGGTGACAGGCAAGGAAATAGAGGTGAGGCTTGAGGGAGAACCCAGGAGCAAAGCAGCACAGAGGGGATGCATCCAGGCAGCCTCAGCCTTCCTTGTCTCACCAAAACTCTACGTACACTTGTGTGCTGAAATCCTGTGTGGGGTCCGAAGGTGCACTTTGGAATATCTTCTCCAGTTTGTCCACATACCTGCAGAGCAAAAGGGAGCATTCTAAGGGATATGTGGGTTCACCTAGTAAAAATGCAGTTCTGAGCATGATTATTGCAACAGAAGCTCCCAGCTCTAGGAGACCTTTGTACTGATCCCAGACTAATGGAAAGGAGTGATTAAGCTCACTTACTTTCTCTGGAAGTCTGGGATACTGAACAGCACCTGCATCACAGAATTGAGGTAGCAACTGTTGCCCAGGTTACGGATACCAGTGTACCCAGGCCCATAGAGGGGCTTGAGTTGAACGCCAGACTCCTGGATGAGCTCCCACTCCCCAATGCGCTGGTTCATGTCTATTTCCAGTTCTGTCATTGTCTTGTCTGTCTGCAGAGGGAAAGAACAGGAAAATCCTCAAAGAAGACTCAAGGACACATCAGAGGTGTGAAAGGCGCAATGCTGTAGAGAAACAGAGTCAAATCCTTTCTGTTTCATTCTATAAGTAGAGGAGGAAGAAACAAGAATTGTTTCTGTATATATGAATACCTGGGACAGAAAGAGGAGAGAAAAGAAATATGAGAGAAATCTGAACCATTCCCTATAAAGAGGCATGGAAATCACACACTAAGAGAAAAAGCTCAGCACCTGGGAGCCTCCCTGCCCACCGTACAGAGACATAACCCCAGGGAAATAAACCTGAGGGACATGAAAATAAAGCAAAAAAGGCAATCAAAGAAGAGAGGAAGATGAGACAACTCTCTGTGTAACAAAAAACCCCAGGGTTTCTTGACCAGGAAGGGTTCTGCATAGCCACAGAAAGCTAGAATCCAGCTAAGACACCTCAACACTCCTTCTCTCTCCCTCTGGGCCTATGGAGGATACCACTTCCTCCTCACCTTCTGCATCTTAAGCATGTCAATCCCAAAGTGTGCCAGGTGTTCTGCCAGGTTGGGATCCAACACCATGTCATCCTCGTCATAGGAGTAGACATCTGTGCAGGAAAAGAGAAAAAAGAGAAACTTGTAATGGCCTTTGATCTCAAATTCACAGCTGGATGAAGAAAGTGCTCAGAACTAGAAGTTTTGACGAAGTGAGCTCTGGGGATTTCTGCCTTTTCTCAACAAATAACATGACAGACAGTATATTGAGATTCCTCCTAAACATGTGACACGACAAATTTGTCAGTGATCAGGGTACAGAGGTACACTTATGCCTGGAGTAAGGAAAGTGGGTTACTGTGCCATATACTCTCTGCTCGGGATTTGGACACACGGTTCTTTGATAAACACCCCAGCACAGAAAATCAGATGGCAACCTGGATAACTATTCTAAAAGCTTCCAACTACAAGGGAGGGGCAGAGGAAGGCAAGGTTTTATCAGCTCATTCTTTGCCTCACACAAGAAGCAGGTCAGAGTGGGAAAGTTCACAATGGGATGACACTGCGTGTTCCAGGTGACAAGATGGCCAGCACCACCCCGATACCTGGAAGAGATCTCTGTCAGCCTGAGTGGTGCCTGGCATCCCTAACCCCAGGAGAATCCCCCTTCTCACCAGCCCCATCAGGAGTAATTGTTCCCAGTTTCACAGCCAGCGGGTAGCCGGTTTCTCGGTAGTGCTCGACGGCGTGGTTGTTGCCACCACTGCCATCAAAGTAGCGCCGACCACAGAGGATGGCTCCGTCAGTCATGTTCAGCCACAGGTTCTCCTTCATGTCACACTTGCTGCACTTCCAGCCACTATTGACAAGGAACAGAGGAAAAGAGATCAGAGTGAAAACCTCTGGGTTCTGCCTCCCAAGCCCTCTCCACTGCTGCCCACTGCAGTATCCGTAGTAGAAGCGATTAAGCGATCTCATTCCTCTTTTACTACACAACACTGAGCATCCTGAAATACCTTAGTGTGCCGTCTCCCCTGAAATTACTTTGTCAAGGCACCCTCAGAGACTCACAAAAGAAGTCTCATCTGCTGCTGCAGTCCAGCACAGGAGAAGGGCCTGAGACACAGAGTGACACAGCGAGTTCCAGCACTATGCTCACCACGGTGGGATGCGGACATCGTTCTGAAGCTGGTGCAGGGAAAAAGCGTGCTTGGAAACACGTCGAACCTCCCCATCCCAAGCCTGCACCTCCTGCTTCCGTGAGGCTGAATCTGCTGTCAGGATGGCCTCAATCGCACTGGCAATCTGGAATTAGGACAGCAGGAGAAAACATGAAGGGCTGGCCTACCACAGTAAGGGCACAAGAAGCTTCCAGTGCCACAACACTCCACATTTAGGGAAGTCAGCTGAGACTTTCGGGAGCCTCAGTCACAAGCCAGGACTGTAATATAGAGCACTGTATAAGTGCAGAACAATCCTGATGACTGCTAGCTGAGATTTCCCTGCAGCTCGGCAGGATCCCTTTTACAAGGCAGTTTCCTTCTCTGTAATGGCACATTTCTCCATCAACAGTAAACACAGCCCTCCACCCGAACATACCCTGTCTTTGACCATGTCTGGTAGTCCCTCCAGCCCATCACGTGGAATATCCAAATGGTCTGGGAAAATTACTATTTTTACATCTTCATCATACTCAAACTTTTCTTCTGTGATGTCAAATCCACCTTCTACACCTACAAGAAGAAAAAACATTGCGGTAACTGGTGAAACCAAAGAGCTTGAAAAGCTTCTTTCCCCACAGCTTACATGAAAGAAGGCACCATGACTAAGACAAAGATCTAAATCAGTGATCCACAATCTTTCTTCCACTTCTGGATCCCAGAGTTTCAGCTGGCAGTGTGGACTTCACAGGTACAATTATAAGCATAGTGACAATATGTTTATTTTCCCCAGCTATTTTTTCAGATGCTTAAAAACAATCTCCAGACCCTGACTACAACCAGGAAGAAAACCAAACCTGCTCTAGAGAGGCATTGGCCAGAACAGAGCCAAGATAAAGCACGGATGTTCATCCTTCACCAGAATACTCAAGGCAGTGAATGGAGATGTGCAAAAAGAGATCATCTTGAAAGCCAGGGCAAAGGTCAGGTCTACCAGCACCTTTAAGAAGCCCGACTCTCTTTCATGCCTTTTCCAGAAAGGGTAGTTTAGAGTCCTGCACTGAAGCAAGAAGAACCAGGAGCTCCTCTGGAACCAGAACATCCAGAATTGCAGAAAAGGTCTTAGCAAAGGTACAGTGACAGTAGTTTCTATGCCCACCTAGCTGCACTGTCCAGAGGTTGCACCAGAAACGGGAGATCCATACATAAAAGGTTATTTGCCAGTTGTAAAGTCATCATGGATGCTCACCAAAACATCTGCAGTTTCTGCAGATTCCCTCACCTACAGTTACTGAATTATGTAGGTACTCAGAGGAAAACCTTGGCCTTCTCTGTTCTGCAGGCATTCTCATGCTACATCCCAAAAGGAAACAGGCAGAAGATACATGGCTTATTAGCAGCCTAAACCCCCTGTGCTTTTAAACTGAATTTCCTTTCTTTCTGGAAAAATTGCATGCTGTGACTGTGATAATCTCTGCAACAAATATCTGAACATCTGCAGCTGCAACAAATCTCTGAAGGGAATAAAAGCTTCTGCTGCTCAGTGCCTCTGCCTCAAGAATCCTGTGTGCAACACAGTTCTGATAACCACCACTGCATTTCCTTAAAACATTATTGTCAAAAATATCCGGTCCCATGATATCTCCTGCAACTCCCTCCTTAGATACCTACAATTTTTACACTATGGACAAACTGCTGTGTACGAACATGATGCTTTTAGAAAACAGTCACCAGCATCATGCAACAACATACCTAGATAATCCTCTTCTGTGCCTCTTCAGCACAGCCCAGAGACTTCCTGTCACCACTTCAAAGAGTAAAGCAATACACAATCCCCCAGGGCATTACACAATTCCTGAACCCTAAACAAGCTAAACCAGACTGGTGAACCTTCTGAGGCTCCAGATGAGGAAGAAGGTCAATAGCCACCAGCTTGCCCTGAGGTACACTGCCTCCCTTTCCATGGTAGTACCTAAGCACTACACATCACAAAAGTCCATCAACCAACATGCAGGCATAGGAGGCAAGCACTGCAGATCTTTTCTCCCCATTGAGAGGGGAAAGTGAGGTACTGAGAGACCAAGAGCTACATTTTACAGCCAATGACCTTTTGCTCCCAAATCTTTCTAGTACTTTAAAAAAATCTCCCGCATCAGGATTAGCTATACCACCACAGTTCAGCTAAAATAAAGGTTAAAAAAAACCTTTTCCTGAACTCAAGACCATTGTCTCACAGGGCTAATACTTTCTTTTATTCTCTCCTGCTCCATTCACACCACTAAGCTGTTATCACAGGCAGATATTTGCCGACCCACTGACAACATTTGTTGCAAGACCTTTGTAGAACTCAGGACGCAGAAATAACTCATAATGCAGGCCAGGCCTCATCTCTCCCAAAGCAGCACAATCATACATATACATAGAAGCACTGGCTATCTGAAGAAACAGAGATTCCACTCTCATTTTTGCTAGAAGTGATCTTTGGGGTGCTATTCAGCTCACCAGCAAAACAGGGAGCAGCTGACAATCTTAACAGTGGTATTTGTGCTCTGGTAGCAGACAACTCACTCGGCATCTACACCAGGGAAAAAGTGAGCCAAAAGCAAGACATTCACGGTCCAGATTCTGGATTCCCCTCTAGTGGTCAGCTTCCAGCAAGCCAAGAACCTGTTACTGCTACAAATGTTCCTGTCCCTTGCTTTATGTGTCTCCATAATGGCTCACAAATTACCAGCTGAGACTGCTCCAAATAAGCAGCATCTCCATTGATTGCCATGACAGCTTTCTCAGTTGGTGAAAGACAGTAATGGAACACCAGCCTTGTTCTTCCAAAAAAGGAAGATTTTTAGTATTTTTTATGTTTTAATGCTCATCTGTATTTCCTCCAGTATCAGCCTTATAAGACCTAATGAGCCAAAAATGCTAATGCAGCATTTCCCATTAATTTCTTTCCCATCTATATCAATAACACTAGTTCAATATCCGAGGAGTTTAAAAAACAGTTTATCTCCCAGGAGCTTCAAATTTA
Source organism: Corvus brachyrhynchos (assembly GCF_000691975.1). Classification (NCBI taxonomy): domain Eukaryota; kingdom Metazoa; phylum Chordata; class Aves; order Passeriformes; family Corvidae; genus Corvus; species Corvus brachyrhynchos. Next base: position 13,475,575 of record NW_008237619.1, on the reverse strand, counting down.
CTTTTCTCAGACATGTATTTTCTCAAATTTATTTCAGCCCCTTGCTGGGCACACTGTGTTTAAGCAACAGTCCCAGTCTGGTTATCCCCACACCAAGCTGAGCCAGGCATGCAGGGTCATGGCAAAGGATAAAAAACATATTTATCCACGGAAAACAAGATGCAGCTTTGGTCACAGAACACAACTACCACCTTAATGACTGTTCTACAGAAACTGCTCACCCGAGACACACTGGAAAACACAAAGTCAGAATTTGGCCAGGGATACCAGCGCAGAAGAGCAAAGCAGAGATGAGCCAGGCAGCTCCAGAGGACTGGCTGAACACAAGGACCACACAGTACATAGGTGCTTCCTTACCAATAGCCAAGCGAGTTGGTTTCTTCCTCGGGGGGTCCCCAGCACTGGAGTTGGTGTCTTCTTCCTTCTGTGGTGTTGAGAAGAAATAGGGAAATAAGAGTTAGGGGGACAGGCATGCTGCGGCAAGCCTTAGGGATTGAAGTCAAGTTACTATGAAAACAGAAGGAAACCACACAGAAACAACGTGGGCAATCCATACAACAGCTCAACACAAGCAGAAATGAAGCACTGGTGTCCCTTAATTCACCAGGAAGAACATCAGTTGTATCTGAGGAGAGAAAACTCTGTATCTGATGTAATACACAGACACAGCCCAACTCTCAATTACAGAGCAAGTTTGAGTGTATGTATCTTTCTTTTTTACCGGTTTACGTGTTCTTTTGAGGTGCAGGTAGACCCGCTGGCCTGTTTTCTGATAGTGCTTTTCCACATACTGCTTCCCAAAGCCCAGGAACGTGTTCATGCAGATATACAAGCCGCCATCTGACTCCTGGAAGGAAGGAGGGACAAAACTGAAGGGAGGTGGTAAAGAATGCCATTCCAGCTGCTAGGATAGGCATGGAAGACTAGTCATTATTCATTAAATCATGGAACAGGTCATTCCTACATACCAGCCATGAGCAGCTAGTAAGAAATAGGATGGCAAGCTCCAGCCTGGCTGTCCAAGAACAGGTACTCCTGTTATGATGATGTATTTAAAAAACTATTTGCGTGTTCATTTATGGCAGGATGCTACCAAATCAGGAAAGCCTGAGTTTCCACAAGAGTTTAACTTGTAAAAGGCCCTTAGCATGCACAGTTTACAAGTTCAGAGCATGGTACAATCATTACCAGCAAAACTGTGACACCCTGTCCGAACGTGTGACTCCCAGTGCCACAGGGAATGCTGCCAAACTACAGTGTGAGGAAGGTTAACAGACCACTGTTTACTTTTGCTGTTGTGTTCAAAAGCCTGTGAGCAGCTTGGAAACGGATACAGAATGTGCCCCCATCATCCCACCAGCAGCTGGAAAACACCACACTCATTCAGCAGATACCCTTTTCAAATTGAAGGGGCAGGGGACCCAAATGCAGAGGCTGGAAAGGAGGGAAACCACTAAGAAGCTCTCAGAAGCTGCTGGGACTGAGTCAGAGCGGGCAGCGCGTGGTCAGGCATCACTGTGGAGCTCGGGAAGG
>NW_008237619.1:13468999-13472120 GCF_000691975.1 Corvus brachyrhynchos | reverse complement strand
TGCTTCTCCAGCCGGGGCAACTGTTGTGTTACCGAACCCATTTCTGTCTAGAGTTGAGAAATTGTTTTCAGCCTGTATTCAAAACCAAGAGGTATATTACAATTTCTCCTTGGGAAGAGCTATGGAGCAAAGGTGGGAAGAACATCTCTGTGTTACGGCTGAGTGGTGCTGAGAGACTTAGATACAGACTGTGCTTCAGAGAGCTCTGTGCTGAGCACTGCTCCTAGGAGGAGTGGCTGAGAACTGGAACTGTTCAACCTGCAGAGGAAAATGCTAAGGGGGTATCTTATAAATACATATAAATACCTGAAGGAAGGGAGAGCCAGGCTCTTTTCAGTAGTGCCCGGTGATGGGACTAAAGGCAGTTAAGACAGAATGGGACACAGGAAGCTCCTGAACATCAGGAAACACGTTTTTTCACTGTGAGGGTGACCAAGCACTGGAGCAGGTTGCTCAGAGAGGTTGCAGAATCTCTATCCTTTGAGATATTCAAGAAACACCTAGACATGGTCCTGGACAATGGGCTCTAGGTGCTGGAATAGGTCCTCTAGAGCTCACTTCCGACATCAACCTTTCTGTGATTCCTTTGCTTCAAAGCCCTTGGGTAAGTCTTTGCTATACAGGCAAGCAAAGTTCATAAAGGCCAGGAGGATTTTAAAATCCAGGACCTTCGAGCCTTGTCATGATGCCCTGGTGTGTTTCCTTTTGTCAACTAGTGAGCAAGCCCATAAGACACAAGCCCAACAACAAATTCATGGCAACATCTGGAGGAACTGGCCGCTCTCCCCTCAGCATTCTACGAGATGATAATTCTCCCAGTGCTCCTGCGCCTCGCCAGGTAAAGCTCAATGGGTCATACTGAGGGAGGGAGATTGAGCTGAAAAAAAAAGGCCAAATCCTTCAATTTCTGTATCTTGTAGGGTCCCAGTTTAGAATTGTGGCCTCCTAGGCCTGTGGAGACCAATAACTTCACAAATGTTTTTCTGTGGGTCAGTCTTGTCCCTAAATGCCTCCAAGTCTTGTTCAATGTCTATCTTTGGCCCTACCATGAAATTGCCCATTTCAGTGCTGTAGAAGAAAGTCACTCTTGTACATTGTCACAAGAGAGCCCAAGCTGAATGTCCTGAAAATAGGCTACATACTCTGCTGAGAATTACCTAACCTTCAATTAACTTGTGTTTTACACTCCGTGTTTGGGTTTTTTATTTCTCTAGGGCAAGAGGCACGTGTTGGGGGAGAACCCTGGGGAGAAGAAAGAAGTGACAGTGGATCTGAGCAGGAGCCTTAAATCTGGGAACTGTACTTGGAGTGACTTGAACAAAGAGAACCAACAGTGTCCTTTTGTGGAGAACTAGATGTTTCTTTTTTCAGGATCTTGCTGTAATTTGCTCCTGTGTTTTGAGAGTTTTCTAGTGGGGAGAAATTCTGCAATAGACTGAAACTCCGGAGCAGTGGTCACATTTCTCACCTATCCCTGCTGGGGAAAGGTCTCTCCCTCATCTTCCTAGCTTGTCATGTCTTATGTACAGCACAGACTTTGTCCCTTTTATTGTATATCAGCTGTATTGACTTTTCTGTAGAGTTTTTATCTCCAGTAAATAAATTTGTATTCAACTTTTGCTGACTGTATATCCTGATAGGACAGCAGGAGTCCTCTGCTTGCCCAGTACAATATTTTCTTTGGGAAAAGGGTTCAGGAACAAATAGTTCAGCCTTCCCTTAGTCTAAAACTGCACTGGCCCCTGCCTGTAGCATGCTGAAGGGTATGGCCTTGAATGCGTGTACAACAGCATGGGCTGGGAAGCTGCAGTTCCCTCCAGGAAACTGATGTATATACAGTGTCACCTCTGGAGTTGTACTGCTCCTACACTGACCTGAAACTGAGTTGTGCAAGGGTCTGCTGTATAGGTGAGATCCAAAATAACATGAGATAGTTAGTACTGTCCATTAATATTGACCTTCTGTTGATAAGTTAGTAAACCTTGTTGATCTCCAGCTCTCCCTAGCAGAGCCTTGGCACTTTCAGGATCTTGCTCTGAGCCAACAAATGGAATAGGGGCTGAACAAAATGGCTGTGTCCTATAACTGAGCTAAAACATCCAAGATTCAAAAGGATGCTCTTTCAGCTTGCTCTCCCAGCTCCAGCCTCTTCTCAACCAAAACATGTGAGGAACACCCTCCCCTGGGGACTGTGAGCTAAAGCAAGGTCTGTGAATGAGGTGTTGACTGGTTGAGACCAGCAGGCAATACTCACAGGAAAGGAGTTATGTTTGCTGTAGCTCATTGCAATGCTGGAAAGAACACAGCCTGCAGTGCTTCTGTGAGCTTTCTTTATTTGCCTGGGCTATGAAGATCTAAACAGACTTGAAAACATGGGCTGATGGCTACTGGAGAGATAGGGTCATCACACAATGCAGGAGTGAGGCAAAGAGGGAAGGAACAGCAAGAAGCAGACAATAAATAAGAATAAATATAATAGTCCCTGATATCCTGGCAGGTCTGGAGGGCTACCTTTCTGCCATTGATGCATAGATAAGAACTTGAACTAAGAAAACAATAAATATATTGCCTGGTATTCTGGCAGGTCTGACGGCTGCCTTTCCCCCCTTTATGCATAGATAAGACCCGAGCTAAGTGTTCCCCCATGGAACTGAGCCGAATTTACACTAGCTTTTTCTTTGAGATGGTGCCATAGAAATCTCAAACTCAGTGTGTCTCTGGGGCTGTCTGCACGGATCTAGGACAGCTGCACAGAGGCGTTACGTAGAGTTAAATCAGGGAAGGATCTGAGTGCTGCATGAGGGGTCCTCTGAAGGAGGAGGATGGGTATCAGTGTAGGTAGAGGTGTCTGAAGGAAGGTGCAGGGTGTGTGAATTGTACTGTAAAGTCCTGAGACATAAAGACCAGGTCTTCAAGCCTGCACAAGGCTGGAAACTGCCAGGGCTGTTTAGAGGTGGAGAGAAGGGCCAGTGTGTGTGCTCCTCCTCCCCAGCTCCCCCTGCTTCTCCTCCCTGATCTCCTTTCCCTTTCAGTCTGAGACTCCTACAAGTGACCTGTGTCTAGAGACAAGTGGGAGTGGTAGGTAGGTGTTGTGCTCATCTGATGATGCTGTTTGCATGGG
>NW_008237619.1:13447152-13468964 GCF_000691975.1 Corvus brachyrhynchos | reverse complement strand
CCCTCTCTGCTGGCGTGCTCAGTTCCAAATCTTGAGGAAGCTGTCCCAGGAGCCAGTGGCAACAGCCATGCCGTCCGCCGTCACGCCCAGGCAGCTCACTCTGTTGTCGTGGCCAGAAAGGATTCCTGTTGTAGGAAAGAAGAGAGGTCAGGGAGAAAAGAGGGGCCAGTGAGAGGTGACAGGGTTGACCCTGCTGAGGACACACATCGCAGGCTGTGCCTACACGCTGTGTCTGGCCCTGTCTGTTCCTGCACCACCTGTTACAGTCACCACATGGCTAATAGGAACAAACATGCAGAAGAACTTCTGTGTGTGGTGTACAGCCACCACCCACAGGCCTGGCCAAAGGATTCTTGGGAAGGTATGGCTGGCTGAATCCTCATACAACTGCTTTCATCCTGGAGTGATGGTAGGACTAAGGTAGGAGGGGGTGCTTGTTGATAAGGCTGAGAAACAGCAGTGCTGTTGGTGGGCTGTGTTTCATGACTTTTCAGAGGATAGGGGCCAGATCAGGAAGAAAAATGTTGCATGTTCTGTGTATAAGCATCACAGAGTACCCAAAGATGTTGGATGGAAGCCCAGGTGCACACTTGGCTTGGTGCCTGGCCACCAAGTGGCACTGTGAGTACCTGAAACTGGCAAATGGCAGGCTAGGAGAAAGTAGGATATTCTGTTGGTGGTTGTGAGCAGTTTTAGCTGATAGGAGCCTTCTTGTCCCCCTTGAAACAATGTTGTTTAAAGGCTTGACTTCCTTAACATTAAAAACAGCAGCTCTTCTACACCAGCGAGAGTTGTCCTAGTTCTGGTGTGCTCCCTAAGTGCGAGAGAGCTTTGCTGGGTTTCAGTCAGTATGGCATGTGCTCTGGTTAGATAAAGTGTCTTTTCCTTGCCTTGGTAGGGACAGAGGCCCTGCAGGGAGGGGAAGAGGGGCCTCACAGAGCCACTCACCCACACGCTCTCCTTTTAGGGAGTCCCAGATGTTGCAGTTGAAGTCATCATACCCAGCAAACAAGAGCCGCCCGCTGCGGGAGAGGGCGATGGAGGTGATTCCGCAGATGATGGTCTCGTGGGAGTACGTGATGAGCTCCTGGTCTGCCCGCAGGTCAAAGAGGCGGCAGGTGGCATCGTCAGAGCCGGTGCAGATGGCTTCTCCGTTAGGGAAGAACTGGGGAGGGCACACACCAGGTTTTAATGAGGCTTTCCTCAGATCCTGGTGGAATTCCTCAACTTGTCACCTCCCTGCTAACCACCAGGAAGCCACAGAGGCAGGAAAACCTGGTGGGACCAGACACTGGATCATAAAATTTGAGTCTGCTGAAGGGGGAGACTGATACTTCTCGTAAGGCTTAATAAATCCCTTCCACTCAAAGAAAACAAATGGCCTAAGGGCTAGAGCTGTTGCAAGACATCTCAGTGCTTTATTTTAACTCCAGCTGTTAGGTTGGGCTTTGACAAGTGTCCAACCATTATTCCCCATCTGAGTTTATTCCCCAGCTGCTATTCCCCTAGCATCATTCTGCCTACGAGAGCCTTCCTCTGTCTGATCCTCATATCCCAACCTTCTCATACATGTTTGTTTCCTGCAGCCTTGCTCTGAGCAGTAAAAAAAGGGTTCCTCGGGAGCAGGTACGGCAGAAAACCATGTGGCTGGCAAGGTAGCCACGGGACAACTGAGAGAGGTTTTACTGAAGTCAGTGGAGGGTGCTTAGAGCAGCAGAGTGCAGGAAGCTGGCAGGCTCATTTGATAAGCTACAAGGATCCCAAGTCCCCACCTCTTCTGTCCGGAGCTGATCTCAGCTGAGTTAAGTATTGCTGCTGCCTCATTGTGTTTTGGGCCAGGGCTGCTGGAGCGTGCCTGAACCACAGTTCCCAGCAGCTGCTGTGAGCAGAGCTGAACCAGCACCTGTGTCAGGGTACTCAGCTCCACAGACCATGGTGGATGCTTTGGTGCCTGGGAAGACCCCTCCTCCAAATTTCAGTGAACTTGGGCCCTGCCTGCTTCGGCCTGGATCACGCGGCCAAGGTCTGAGACCCCTGTTACCCTTATGACTGTGACAGCTTCTTTCAACCTTGTTCCAAGGCTGTTTTGGAGCTGTTCCACCCCTCATTTTCCATGCCTCCCTACCACTGTGCAGACAGCATACGTACGGAGATGGCGTTGATGTCAGACTCATGCCCTGAGAAGGTCTGACGGCAGGAGCCCTCCCGCACATCCCACAGTTTGGCAGTAGCATCACAAGCCCCAGAGATGAAGAGTTTGAAGTCAGGGGAGACGGCCAAGCTCATGCAGTCTCCAGTGTGACCAATGAACACAGTCTTCTGCTGCCCCGTCTCAATGTCCCAGAGCGCACTGCAGGAGGGGAGAGGAGAGGAGAGAAGGTCTCAGAGCCAGCTCAGGCAGAGCAGGCCTACAGCTGGGCTGAAGAGCTGTCCCACTCGCAGACAAAAGGAGGGAAGCCATGGCTACAGCACGGGAAAATGGGTGAGAGCATCCCTGGAGTCAGCTGTATAAAACAGGAGATATCTTCACAGCTGTTGTTGGCAATACCTTTGCCAAAGCAGAGTTAGACTAAGGCTGGGGGTGTGTGAGGTTTGGCATATTCCCAGAAGTGTAACAGCTGAAGGGAATACTGAGAGACGGTAAGAGAGACACAAACACAAGACAGACATAAAAAATAGCAAACAGCTGAAAAAGGTCTGCTGTGTCCATGCTCGTAAGATGCAAAGCTCTTGTTCAATGGGATCCCACGCCACAGCTGGGCAAACGAGCCCTGTGTAATCCTGATCTCTGACGGAAATGCCACCTGTCCTTGGTCAAAAGGTTCTTCCAAAGCAGGTGTTGGGATGGGGTGGGGTGAATAAAGATTCAGGACTGTTCAGAGGCACAGCACAGTGAGCCCTGAGAACCAGGAACAAAAGGATCCAGGCACTGTCTCTGCAGGTGTCCCTTGCACAGAGGGCAAGGCTTGAGAAGTGGAGAACGTATGTGTGCTGCACATAAAATTAAAACACTTTCTGTCCTGGTATAAATGACTCTGTTCTTTGTGAGAACTGATGACATGGTCCCTACTGCTTGACTTGGCCTCAGCTGGGAAAAGAAGCATCTGTTCTGCCAAGGGAGGAAGAACGGATCAGGCTTCCTAAGGTGCTCCATGTGGCCTCCCCATGTAGGAGCAATTCTTCCTTAGAGAGTGGACTGCTGCAGAGCAGAAGGACTGCACTTGTTGCTGTGCTAAGAGCAGAGGTCATTCCACTAGGATGCAGAAGGGAGCACTCACCATGTGGTATCTCCAGAGCTAGTCACAATATTGTTGTCATCAAGAAATCGGCAACAGGAGAGGTATCCTGGGAAGCAGGAACAAGCAAATATGAGAAAAGGGGCAGGGATAGAAGGGTGAAGTTTGGAAGCAGGGGGCACCCAGTTGCAGGCAGGCAGTGCACACACCTGTATGGGCTGAGAGCTCCCTGCTCACTTTGACGTTGCCTTCACGAGACTTGAGGCTGTAGATGGAGCACATGTTGTCAAGGCCTCCACAGGCCACAAAATTGCCAGAGGGGGCATAGGCACAGGTCATGACCCAGGAGGAACGAAGAGGGATGGCATGAACCTGGGGTGACCAGAAACTGTGTCAAGACTCTTGGCAGCAGAAAGAACAGGTTGAGGGCACCAGCTCTGAGGGGACCCACTCCAGCATCCCAGTTTGCAGCCACCTGACTCCTACCTTGTTAGTTGTGTATGTGTCCCACACAATCAGTTTCCCATCTTGTGAGGCACTGACCATGAGTCTGTGAGAAAGGAACAAGATCATGTTAGTAGCTCTCTTCCCATCAGAGCCTTCCTGCCCGTCACACCCACGTGCTGTCCTGCACCAAGCAGATCAGCAGCAGCGCTCTCACTTGGAGTCTGTGGACCAGTGCAAGGCATAGATCTTGGCCAGGTGTCCCCGCAGGGTCCTTCGGGTCCGCATCTGGATTTGTCCAACAGGGTCCACTCCAGACACAATCTGAAGAAAGAGTGGCAGGAGAGCAAGAATTTATCCTGGACTATCAGGAGCTTTACTGCTTTCCACATCTCTGCCTCCTAACTCCTTCCTGAGTGGACAAAAGCCCCCTCAGAGTGGTGGTAGCTTGCCCAGCCAGCCCTGTCCCTCACCTGAGCAAGCGTTGTGTCTGCACAGGCTTTCCGGGCATCCTGCAGAAGAGACAAGAGCAGATGAGACATGTGCAGAAGGCAATGCCAAGTGAAACTTGGGGTCATAGTCTGAGGGCTACTAGAAGTAGGAACTATGGCTTTGCTTTGTTTGGATTGTGGCCAGCCCAGGCGGATCCTGGTCTGTGATTAGGGCACCTTAACAGCAGTCAAATGTCAGGAAGGTAAGCCAAAATTTGCTCAGCATCCAGTTCACTATGCTACACCCTTTCCATAGACCCTCCCACCTGACAGAACACCAGCTGTCTCACAGACAGAGGAGATCCTGGGGCTTCACTACACTCGTGGGACCCCTGTTCCCTCTTCTCTTGCTTCCCCTACCACTCGTCCCCCCACCATGGTGTGAAGATCTCCATTAGTGTTTAAAGGGCTGTGGAGAACTGCAGAGTGCTCCAAGTATGTAGATGGAGAAAGCCCAGCTCCAGTTTGTGGCTGAAGAGGAAGGTCTGGGCATGCAGTGGGGGTGTAGAGATGCTCTCAGCAGTTTCGTGACTGTTGCATTACCGCAATCTGCTTCTTCAGCTGCTCAGCCTCCTGCTTCATCTGTTCCATTTCCCCCATCTTTCTGACCTAGGGGTGGCTCCTCCACGTGGGGCAGCCTTGGTTCTGGGGAGACAAATCAAACGAGAGAGGTGTGAGTTAGATAGGACACTAATGCTCAGTTATGGAAGTGTAGGTGTCTCTGATAAAGGATTAGTGATCATTTCTTGGCTGAATGCTCGGTAATGTCGTGCTGTATCTGGCCACAGCCCTTAGCATTTGGGAAGATTGTGCTGGGCCTGGTCAAAGGTCTGTTTTGTCTTGGATCCTGCTTACACATACACATGCAGAAGCTGAAGAACTCCAGAGCCTCTTGCTGAGGTTTTGGCCACACCTGTCCCCTCATTTTTAACCTCTCCATTCCAAGCCCTGGGTCCTCTTCATTGGCTTCTCCCTGTTCATGGCCAAGCTGCCCATCTCAGCTCCAGAGGAGGAAACTTGATGGGGGGAGCCCATTGGCTATCTCCTACTGTTTGTCCTAGGCAAGGCCTCACCAGGCAGGACCCACCAACTCTCTGACCACCAAGGAAATCTATGGGGCTGTTGAGGTCCTCTCTCAGGGTTCCCTTCTAGTTTCAAAAACCAAACCAAACGAAAACCAAACCAACCAGCCAACAAACAAACCAAAATAAAATAAAAAGGAAGGTGGGTGTCTAGGGAAGGATCTAAGAACAACATAATAGTGGTACTTCTCCTACTTGCCCAGCCTCAGCTTTTCACTGACGTCCAAAGCGAGAGCAGCATTACTGTATGCAAGTCCTTGATGGACTTTTCTTCTGTGCCCTCGTCCCCACCATCTTTGTGCCCATGCCAAGTTTAGCCTCCTCAGTACCCCATGACGATGACTTCCACAGCTGGGTGGCAGACTCTGCAAAGAATTTCCTGCTTCTATCACTTCCCGGTGGCACTAGTTCCACTTGACAGTAGCTATATTTTGAGTTGGAAGAATCAGCAAATAACTGGTCTCTATTCACCTCTGCACCCCTCCATATTTTATACATCTTTGTCATATACCCATCTCTTTTCTAGACTGCAGAGCACACTTAGTCACTCCTCCCGTGTAAGCTGTTACGTCCTATTACTTCTGTTGTTCTGTGAGCTTTTTGCAGTTGTTTACAGAATAAAGATTATATGTTTTTTGCTGGGAGAGCAGGGAACCAGAACTGTAATCCATATTCAAGATGCAGGTGCACTGTATCATTATACAACATCTCTCTTTTGTTCTCTCTTTATTGTTATGTGCGCTTAAATCTTCACCAGTGATTCCAGCATCTCCCACTTTTGTAGACAAACGTGATCTTTAATTGCTCCAACATTTCCCCTGGATAGATGTGAGTGTCCAGATATGCTCCATGTGTTGTCCAAGAAATGTTCCAGCAGCATCTGCAGAATTTCTCCTAGTCCCTGAGGGTCACATCAGCTCCACCCGTGTTGCCTGAAGGCCTCATTTCCTCTGGTCAGTGAGGCTTTGGGTCCTTCCATACCAGGCTTGCTCTCTTGCTGTGGGCAAGCACATCCAGACAGTTCCCAAGTCCCACCTTTGCTTGCTGCTTGAGAGAGCACTTTGAGTTTCCCTTAAGAATTCCTTCCCTTGAATGTCTCCATGGCTTTCCTTTGATCCCCCAGGCACAGTGAGTTTTCACTTGTTCAAAGATTCCTGAGGCATGGCTTTGAGTGTAAGAAAGAGAAGGAGACACAGGTTTTCCCTAGCTCCTGGGAGGCTATCCCAGCAGGAGGCTATTTCAGGATGTATTTTGCAGAGAGAGAGTTGTGCCTGCTGCCTGCAAGGCTGGATAGAGCCACAGCACTGCTGACTCTTCCCTGCTCACTGCCCATGCAGGGGATGTGGCTGCCAGCCCCAGCAAATGGTGAGGGAGCAGGAGGGCAGCCCGGGGCAGCACTGTCAGGGCCCAGAGGAACATGCCACAGCCATGGCCTGGGGCTGCCAGCCTCAGCTGCACTGAAGGATAGGAACAGACCAGCACCCAAGCTGGGGCCATGCCACTGGTTTCCTCTCTCCTTCCAACACAGCAGCAGTGAGAGGGGCTCCTCGCAGCAAGGCTGCACAGCTGCACCTCATCGAGTGACCCTGGCCATGAAAGCCCACCTTCATGCCCTTCCCCTCTGGGAAAGGGCTGGCATTCCACTCCACCTCTCAGCTGACTGACAGAGTGGGGAGATGCTAGGGAAGGCCTTGCGGCTTTCAGTCAGAAGCTGCACATCCTCCTTATCCTGTGATGTTTGCCCCTCAGTTTCAGTGTACAGTCAGGCTGCAGGACTCCATCCAGCTCTGGTCACAGCCTACAGCACACCAAGTGGCACACCTGAACTTCCAGCCACCCCGTGCAGCCAACCCTACCATTGCAGCCCACACTTTGTCCTTTTCCAGTGTTCCTTAGGACTGATCCATCAATCCTAAGCACTGGATTTCATTTTCCTGCTAGGTAACCTCTTCCCTCTGACTCTCTCCTTCCAGCCTCCTTTGCTTGGTTCCCAAGTTCTTCAGGCTGTTATTTCATACACCCTTGGCTATCTGAGATCATTGTCCACCTGCCTGCCCTAACTTGTCTTTGTAGACTTCTGGTTTTGCCCACCCAGACTTGCATAGAGATGGGAACCTTGTTCCCCCTTCCTTCCAATTTCTGCTCCAGGTGAAGCTGGCTGTAGGTGTCCTCCTCATTACCCATCAGATCCCGGTCTTCCTTTCATTGCTCCTGCTTTTTTACCACTCTCTTCCCTTCTCCAGTTGTTTCTCAACTCTGGCACTAGCATGGGAATGCCAATTCACTGCTCTGTGAACATTGCATCACCCTGCACAACCAGATGAGGGGCTTTCGGAGCCATAGGCAGATCAAACGGCAGGGGCAGGATGTCGAGGACGGATAAAAAGGGCTAAATATAGAGAAGGTGCAGCTCAGGATTCTGTCTGAACCTTTAAATCCCTCTGAGGGAACACTCTAAATGAAGTTGGGAATTGTTCTCAGTCTCAGAAGCACAAGGAGCCACAGATGAGTGATAATAGCTCCATCTTTCCCTGTCACCTCCATCCGTCACATCCCAGTGCAATTTGTGGAGAGCGAGTTACCCGATCCCCAGCGTAGTGCAGCTGCCTTCCAGGAGGACCAGGGCAGGTGTGCAAAAGAGCAGCTCGTTATGGTCATGTAAATTTAGGGCAGGAAATGGGAGGAACAAAATGGGGGAAGAACAGAGGAAAGGGAAATGGGGTTTCCTCCTTGACCAGCAGGACCTTAGGGATACACATTTCTTGTGGATCTAAGGATCAGCTCACAGTTGCTCATGGTGGGTGCCCAGGCTAGTTTTAATGGGAAAGGCTTCTAAATGGTGCACCCGTGGTGCTTTCTGGAAGTAAGGGCTCTTTCCAGTGAATGCTAAGCAGTAGAGGAAACCAAGTCCTTAGGTGCCTTTGAAAAAAGCAATTCACAACCCTCAGCACAGCTACTGACAGGAGGACCTTGGCACCAGCACTGTTCCAGCATTGCACCTCCTGCAAGCATCACCAAGGAGCAAGCACGGCACAGCCAAACAGAGCCTGGGCTTGGTCAGTTCATGCCAGCCCTGTTCTGAGCTCAGCCTTAGCTGTGTTCATCCAGTTCACAGCTCTTGGCTTTTGAAATCACGTTTCATTTCTTCTGCTCTCCAACATGACAGTTCTTTCCCCTCCTGCTTTTTCTAACGAAATTCCTGCCGCAGCACTCCTGTCTTGTGGGCAACCAAACCCATCCTGAGTCCTTCAGTGTCTGCTCATAGCAGATGGAATGCCTCCTACTGTGGTGCAGGACGGAGGGGGATCTGGAATCATTCATCTTCTGCCTTTTGCTGCCACACCCTGACTGTTCAGAGCAGCGGCCAAATCCCTTGCACCATGCCATGGAGGTGGCCCAGCTTGCTCCCTGGGGGCTGTCCCTCTGAGTCACCTGCATCACTCCCTGGTGGGGATAAGGGTGCAAGTAATGGGTGGGAAAAAGAGGGAAGGTGGACCCTCTTATCTGTTCCTGGGTAGCTTCCCCCACACTGAGGAAGGAGTGGTCGCTCTCTGAAATGCTGGGAGAGGGCTGTGAATGAAAAAGGTGCAAGAAGGACTCAGTATGAATAGGCAGTGTCCCTGGGTCTCTGTGTAATCCCTGACTAGCTTCCCAGGCTCGCCCTGGTGACCCTGGGCTCCTTGCAGAGCCGGATACAGAGATGATCCCTCTCTCCTGTGATGGAGATCAAAGGTCAGGGTAAAATTACCCTGCTCTGCTCCTTGCTTTCCGAGGGCTCCTTCTCCACCCAGAACAGCAGCCAGCTGCAAGGAGGTGTGCACAGGGCGCACTGGGAGCGCAGGGCTGTGTACCAGCAGTGAGTGCCAGGTCGCTCAGGGGAGGTGTTACCCTCCCGCTCCAGTCTGGAAACTGGTGAGATTTACCTGCCAAGTGGAGAACAAGGAACCCCATCCCAGTGCAAAGCCCCCTCACCACTGTAAAGACACCTCAGTGCTAACCCCAACTCCTTTCCCACTGTGATCTTACCCTCCCTCATCCTCTGATGGGATGAGCCCTTGTTCATCAGGATCCTCCCCTCAGAATCACTCCAAGAAACTCAGCATACCAAATGCCAGATTCACCAAGGTGACCTCAGGCATCGCAAGGCAGTAAACTTACCGGGACCTGTGGAGCAAGGTGGGTTGCAGTCCCCTCTGGATGGGACCCTCACAGCCTGCTTCCCTTGCCGAGAATGGCTCCTCGCTGCCCAGAAGCTCCTTGTACCTCTGCAGTCTCCAGTCAGTCCCGTTCGTCCACCCAGCAAGTCCCCTGCTCCCTCTCTGCTCCTCAGCCTCTCCCAGGACTGATCTCCCCATGGGGAGCTGGAAGGCTGTGGACGGGAGGGGTTGGGGGAGGGCTGATTCCAGGAGCAGCGTCAGGCAAATTAAATCAGACACCAGAGACTTGGGGAAATCGGATTGGGACGTAATGCAAAGCAGGTGGATGGGGAGGGGTGAAAAGAGAGAGTAGCACACTGCTCCTGAAGGGAAAGAAACAATCCTGGGCGGATTTGACTCCCTCTGTTTATATCAGCAACAAACTAATAAAGTGAAGATTAGCCAGAACACGCTAGGATTATCAGCCACCAGGGCAGGGCTTGCTGTACCTCACAGCCACAGGAATTCCTGCTTTCCCAGGGACAGCATGCCACTTGTGTCCTGGGCTGGGCAGAAAGAGGAATGATGCCACCACAGAGGGCTTGCAAAGGGAAAACCAATGGCACGGCCACCACACCCACTCTCAGCTGCAAACGGGGCTCTGGATGGGGAAAACAGAACTGGGCATAGGGGCCAGGGGTGGCAAAAGATTTGGTGGCATGCCTTTTGGCAGCCACTTTAGTGGGATGCTGCGAGGGGATTATCTTGGCCTCAATCTCTTTTAATCTCTCCTGCAGCTTTGGCCCAAGCCCGAGATAAATACCTTTTAACGGATCTCATCTGACGTCAGGAGGCCATCAGTCTAATCACCCAGGCCACCTTTGGGCAAAGCAAGCCAGAGATGTGGACACTGGCCCCTCAGGCCCCAACATGTCCTCATCAAACAGAAACCACCCAGCACTCCCCCCACAAATCATCGGGATGGACCTGTGAGTGCTGGGATGTGACAGGCCCCTTGCCAGGGAGAGGGAATTTGAAATGCACACACTCAAAGTCTTTCCTGTGACCCTGGGGAGGACGGGAAGCAAAAAGGGGTGCCAACACAGGTTTCCCCAAGCTTGGTGCTAAGAAGTGTCAGGATTCAGGCTGAGGAAAGACTTCCCCTTCCATGGAGCAGGGGCCCTGTGCCAACAGTGACAAGAGGATCCACCTACCTACCTCTTACACCACTGGCCCTGCCTCTACAGATTTCTTCCACTTGAACTGCACTTGGGGTCTCCATGCACAACTCATCAAGGCTTGAGTGTCATGACCACAGATTGATCTCTTGCTCTAATGCTTCCCAGGAAAAGGGTCACTGCTCTTTTTGATACTCCATATCCACCCCACTCAATTCCTATTTGGCTACAATATAATCCCATCTCGGGATACTAATCCCCTGGGCAGTGACAGCAGATTGTCTATCAGGGTGGAAAATGATAAACAAAATCTCTCTTCTGCTTTCAGGGACAATTTCGTGCATGCAGAGGGGAAAAAACCAAAACAAAAAAAAAAGAGGCCCTGCGACAGAAAAACGTAAGTGTACAGTGCTTTTTCTGAAAGGCACTCCTCACCTTTTCCATGTTAGCCATGTCAGAGCTCTTGCTCTCCCTTATTGGAGATCTCCCTCATACCTGGCATCTGGGCAAGTACTTTGTTATCTTTCACTGAGGGCTCAATGCCCTTCCATCATTTGTTCATTAAATTTCAATCAGAAACAAATGTGCACGTCTCCCTGGTATACAGACTCAAGCTCCCATCAATATCTGTGTCCAGCATTTGGCTTTTATTCCATATATTCACAAACCCTCATCTTTCCTGTCTCAGGTCACCTGCAAGGTTCTGGACTTTGGAGGTGCTTAGGAAATTCAAAGGCTTTAGTTTTCACTTCCCGAATGTGAGACAGCCCTTGCTGAAAGACTCCAGGCTCCTCCTCCCCCTCTCAGATTTAGCCCCTGGATAGCCAAGAAGTTGGCACTGAGAGGAGAGGGGTGAGAAGACCTTGTCTTCTTACTTCTGAGTGAGACAAACACGGTGAGCCAGTGAAGAAAGTTCCTGTTGTCACTGACTTCCACACTGTGCCCTTCTCCCACTTCTCAGCTGCTGGGACACCACAGAGAAGAAAGCTGCACCCCTCCCCATCACTACGGCTCTACCACACTAATACACTGCTCCAGGCCTCCGTGGTCCCGGTCCTCCCGTGACCTGCCAGGCCATGGTGTGTGACAGTCCACAGGGCCCCGTGCACTCAGAACTCATCTCTGGCCCGTAGCACCTTGGGGTGCTGCTTCCTGTCTGAGCCAGGCCTCTGTCTCTGATCTGCAGGCTTGGTTCCACGGCTGGGAGCACGAGGCTCTGAGGAGGATCTGCTGCTGCGATCAGTTCCCTCATGTTTATCTCCATCAGGCTGGTCCTGCTCCACAGCCCTCTGCTTCATCAGCTCCTCTGCCTTCACCCGTTCCTGCAGCCATGGAGACAGAAATTATGTGAATCCTCCCTGCTGGGATCTCGACCCTGCTCGCAGGGGCTGACAAAACACATCCACCCAAATGCCCCAGAGCCCATTCCCTCCTGCAGGACCCATCACAGGCCCTCCACCAGACACCTTGTCAGAGGGCAACCCCCAGCTACTGCACTAGGCCCTGCCCCAAAGGAAAGCCCAAAAGCTGTTCCTCAGTGGGATTTGATCTCACTTGGAGGTACTTGTATTTGTTTCTTCAGCGTGGCCCTTCACCTGCTCAGCATGTTCCTGGGAGTGTGTGTACCAGAGGGCAACGGCGCAGCGCCTTCCGCGGCTCACGGCCCACACGCCATGGGGGTTCTCCTTGCCAGAGCTGAAGGCTACCAGCCTCCCACACTTCGGATGCACCTCGGCCTGCCAGGAGAGAGAGAAGAGATCATGAAGCCAGCAGACCCCTGCTCTGGAGTACACAGTCCTACAGAGGTGACAGTGCCTCTGGGAACATGGAAGAGCAGAGAGCTGCTAGGCATCTACAGCCAGTCTAGGAGCAAGGCAGACCTTGGAGAGGGACAGAGAGAATCAATGGGACAACAAAGGTCACAGACACCTGCAGACTGGAAGAGCCTGGGAAATCTCGGCCAGGAAAGAGTCAAACTCTCCTCTGTCTGAGATTTGCCTCAATTTGCCTTTAGCTGCCCCTATTTGAATCTGCCACTGCACCAGCACTAGATTGGTTTTGGAGTGGCGGGATCCAATAACCAACCAGTTTTCTCCTGCCCAGACTAAGTCTCACCCTCAGTCCTCTCACCCTCTTTTGGCCAGTCCCAGACTTACTGTGACAGTCACAGAGTCCATTTCAGTGAAGAAAAGGCCCCCACCTTGGAAGTCATCATTGAGGTAGAGAATGCCACTGTGGACAAACAGAAAAGCACATATGTACGGTGAAGCTTATTCCTCCCAAGTGCTTCCCCACACTCCTTGTCACAGGTTCAAAAGGCGAGCAGACCAGTTAGCAGGAGAATCCATCTTAGGGTGTTAAACCCAGCAGTGCCTAGCTCAGGGGAGTCCCTGAGCTGCAAGCCACAGGAGGCTGGGAGAGTATGCCAGGGAATTAGCTCTACACGCTTGTCCCGTTTTGTTTTGGTTTGTTCTTAATCCCCTGCAGCATGCATCTGTGGCACTGTTGTGGGCTTGGGATGGATCTTGTTTCTAACCTGTTGTTTATGTTTCAAGGTTGGGAATAATCCAACGCCTGGAAGAGGAGATTGATCAGCAAAGAAAGCCATGTCTTAACAGCCAAGGAATTTCAGGGTAACATTAGAATGATCAAAAAGAGGCCTGCTGCATGCAGAAAAGAAAACTGAAACAGGAAACTTCTTTACTAAAGTTATACAAAAAGAGAAATAGTGACGCCACTGCATAGCACAGGTGAGATCACAGTTAACTAGGTGAAAGAATGGACCACAAACTACCTGAGTTCCTCTTGGTATTCAATTTAAGCTGATAGAAAACACCAGAGGAACAACAGAGGCTCTTAATTACTGGGACTGGGAGGAAGAAATACAAATCAATGCTGTGGTTGCTGAAGCAGTGTTAAGGACATAAGGGCAGTGAGAGGATTACCAGCCCTGAAACCCAGGAAGTTATAGCTCTTCTGCCAGAGGGTTTTAATAAGGCTGTGAAGCCAGGGTGGTGACATGAGTGGAGAAAAACAAGGATAGCTCTCACACATCCAAAGGCACAGGAAGATAGGGATAATGGCTGCAGCATAAACAGACCTGTTATCCTGACCTCAATAGTCTGCAGGGCTTTAGACTCCATTTCTGAGAAGGGTAATTGGAGGACAAAAAGTAAATGGAAAATGGTCTTAAAATGTAACATGGGGGTACTAAAAGCAGATTGGGCTACCCACATAACGTTTGAAAAAATAGTGGATTTTCCAAGGAAACACTTGCTCAATCTCAGCAGTTTGGACTCTGGTAAAAGGACTCAGAATGGTGCCATGGGGGAAATTTCTAACTAAAAGAGAAGGTGAAGACAACTGTGAACAGCACACAGGGACCAGCGCACCACTGGCACACAAAGGAGCACGGTGCACCCAGAGCAGCATCACTGGGACTTGTGGGCCCCAGGGTCCAATCCTGTTCAATAGCATCATTAATGCCCATAGCACAGATCCACAGAAATGATCCAGGAAGTTTGGAACACAGGGACTTCATTCAAAAGGACACTGTAAGAGCTCAGCCCTTGTGACCTGGTTGGGCAGTCACAACTCAAACTGCAAGAGGACAGGGATACTCCCAAAAATAGGTCAGTAGCATAGATTCTAGGAAGGTATTTTACCATCCATTCAAGTGGAAGTCAGAGAACCCAAGGATCAGTGAAGTGACAGCCTTTCTCACAGGAGGGACAGAGATCTAACTAGTTACATGACAAAGCCTGGTAACTTAACAATCTGGTTATACCAAGTAAACACCAGTATCCAAAGGGAAACAACTCAACGATACTGGAATTCCCTCTAAGTCCCGTATCCTCATCACAGCTGCTTAGAGATTTCTGCTCTGGATACAGCTACCATTCAAGGAAAAGATAAGTAAAATTTCTGGATGCTCAAGGATGAGATGGCAAGTAGGAGGAATCAGCTGTAGTGAACTGACCTCATCTGGCTGCAGTGTGCAACAACTGGCATCATCATTAAAATATATTTCAGGTTCTTTCACAGAAGAGTAACAAAACTTGCCACAGGCTGGAAAAGACATAAACTCTCACGTGGAATGGAAAAACCCAACACAAAGTATTGGCAGTGAATCTTGAGAGAACAGTCACTGAAGTACACTGACTGCTCAAACAAAAGAAATCCAAGGAGCTTGACTAGCCCTCTCCTGCAATTCACAGGAGACTGTAAAAGATGGAACCTGACTACAAGAAACAGCCTGTCAGAAGGGCTGGCAGCTGACTGCAGTACTGTAGTAGACCCACAAAATAACAGTTTGAGATCATGGTTCTAACGTGTGCAGCCTCCCAGCCTCATTCTGCTCTCTCTTGAAGCTGGCTGTGAGAAGTAAGGAGGGAAAAAGGGCAGGTCTTCCCAGACCAGGGAAGGTGTTTCACAGCTTGTTCTGAAGCCACTGATGCAGCCTTCTGCCTGACGCTACAGTCTGGGATGGCTTTGAGCCAACCATCACCTGGCTTCTATAAGCTAAGCTCATCCTCTGATGGGGCCAGGGAAATCTTCACATGATCTAATGAAGGTGCTCTTACCTGTAGTCCCTGTACACATAGGCAGGAGGTTCTTTCCAGCACTCTTGCCCCTCAGGATCCAAAAGACAATTATCAGCGTGGACAGGATGACTAAGATCCATGCGACCTTCCTGCTCCCCTGAAAAGTTACAGAAAGGAGTATGGGCATTTTTGGTTTCAAGAAAGAATAAAGCAGAGAGAAAGGGGTACAGTGAGAATAAAGGGAGGACAGTCTCCTGAGAGCATGTGGCTGGGTGTGAGGAGACTCCCTGGGAGACAGGGACTAACAGGATGAAAGATTCTTTACCATCTACAGCTGTGCGACACACAAGGTGTGTGAATGAAAAATGGAGTTTCTTTCCAGGAGTAAAATAGGATTCTATGATTTTCCGAGATTTCTCACTAGCCTGCAGAAGCAATCTGGCGTCTCTCCATTCCACGTCCCCATTTTGGGCCAGCTACAAGTGAAAAACAAGTCTGTTACAATACTTACAAAGACACTGTAAGGAATGATACACGTACACAGTACAGAAGAAGAGACATCTGTCAAGTCCTGTGGTCACTCAGGCAAGAAAAGAACACATTTTCTCATTTAAATATGACTCAGGAGTACAACTGCACAGCACAGCAATTATTTCCTTCTACTCGGCCCATGAAGCCACATCTGGAATGCTGCATCATTTTGGCTCTCCCACTACACAAGGGATACTAGCAGACTGAAGTGAGTCTTGAATGAAGGGTCTTAAGATGGCAGGAGTGTTGGAGCACATGGCTTAGAAAAAGAAGCTGAAAGATTTCGCTTTCTTCAGTCTAGAGAAGAGAAGGCCAAAGGAACATCTAAGTACAGCCTCCTGTCACCTAAAAGGGGGTTACAAAGGACATGGAGACAGTGTCCCCTCAGAGAGACACACTGAAAAGAGGCAACAGACAAAAGCTGCAGCAAGGGAAATCTTGCTAGATATAAAGAAAAATTTCACCCTCACAAGACTGGTACAGCACCGACAAAGGTGCCCAGAGAGGCTGGAGAATCTCCACCCTTGGAAATGTTCAGGACTTGCCTATGCAAAGAATTGAGGGATTTCATCTAGCTTTGGAATTAGACATGCTGCGAGCTAGAGGTCAGATTAGAGATCTCAAGAGGCTCCTTCTACCTTAATTTATTCTCCAGTTCTAAACTAAGCATGTCTGTAAGGCTGCCTCACAGGAACAAGCAGTCCCAAAACCCTGCCTCGCAGGAGAGAAAGCACTTGCCAAGCCCTCCACGTACGACATCCCTGAATGTGATTGAGGAGGAAGCAGGTCACAGGAGACCACACATGTTGCAAGGGAGACACCACCCAGAGTGCAATTCACAGAAGAAAATGCTCAGGTGGCAAATTCTCTTTCTGGACAATTAAGAAGGCAGCAGACTCACAGATCCATTTTACCTGCATGGCCTTCAAAACAGTTAACCCTTCAAATCTCTCATGTGGGGTGTGAGGCGACCGTCTTGCCCGGTATCCATCTCCTGCTTCCCCTGCTGCCTGGAATAAAAGGATACAGATGATATGCATGAGGCTACCACCTCTCCTCCATGGAAACCCTACTGCCCTGCCTGCTGAGGAGGAAAGCACACAAGAGTTCTTACAGGATCCTGGCCTCACCTTTGTCAGTCGGAGGAGGTCCTTACACTCAGACTCTGTCAGCACTCTGTCGAACACAACCCTCTGGGTTCCATTCATCTGCTGGGAATCCATTGTGACAGCAATACCCTCGAAAGGCAAAGGACCTGTTGAGAAGCAAGCACAGATAGGCATGAGCAAGCTTTGGACAAGAATCCCTCAGACACCAACCCCCAGCCTGGATAAGGAAGTGGAGAGACACTATACATTCTCTGAGAAGACAGGACAGTTCCCCAGAAGTGCCCATTCCTCGCAGACCCCTCACATGCTTCAGGGGAACCAGAGCAGCAGCTGGGGAAGCTGGCCTACAGCGCGTGCTTCAGGAGCCAGCAGAGACTTGGGACTTGCTGGGAGAGCAGCAGGGAGCTGGGGGAAGTTGAATGCACTGTGGATTGTGGCAGCAGAACAGGTCCAGCCTACTGGAGTGAGGCTCTGGAGAAAAGAAGCAGGTAAACACCTCCATCAACCCTCCTTTCAATCATCTTTCATCAACATCTTATGCCAGAATTATCTCCGGTGAATCCTTCTACTTTCTTCATCCCCAAAGAGAAAGACTGGATATTGGCTAGTGATTTGGCTTGTTGATCTTTGGCCTTGTTTCCCAGCCCCTTTAACCTCTCAGTGGTGAGGAATGCCAAGGCACTCAGGCCCTCAGAAGGCTCTGCTCTCACATGTGCCACAGCAGAGAACCACTTGGGGTCATTTTAAGCAAAGACTCCAGGACAGAGCCCTGAGGCTCCGTATCCACACATAAGATTAGGGGACCAGCAAGAACATGAGACTGCACTGCACTCTGTATCATTCAGCCACAAGTCCTTCGGACTTACGTTTTTCAGGGAAAGACTTGCCCAAGTTAAATAGTCTGCTTCCAGTTTCCATTTCCCAGCCCCTCCCTCCATGTCCCTTTCAGAAAAATGCTGATTGAAGTTGGGCTGGTGGTTGAACCAGGTTTGGTGTAGACATTCCTGGCACACTGAACAGGGATCTGCACATCCACAGGCTTGTCACATACTCAGGCTGCTCTCAGCTTCTCCAGCCACAGTGCCCTTTGAGTACACATGCCAGAGATGTACACAGCGAGATTTTGCAAGATTACACATGCATCAAAGAGGAGGAAAAGAACAGTGAGAAGACCTGCTGAGCCATTCAAGTGAGTCTGCATCTATGCTAGCATTCAAATGTCTGAGGATGGAAGAAAAGACAGCACTTAGCCTGACTAAGCCTGGCTGGCTGCAAGACCTCCTTCAAGCTCTTTTACTCACCCCTCTTCCCCCTCTCTTCCACATCCAGAGTTTCCTGCTTTTGCTTCTCCTGATCCTCTCTCGGGAGCAAGGGAAAAAACAGAGACCAGGGCTGTCAGTACACAGAGCTATGCCTAACCCTCCTCTGTAGTAGCATTTCACATCCTTCCTGTTGTGCCCATTTCTCTACATACTACTGTTCCTTGTACCATCCCTACTTACACTGCAGTCCTAGCAGACATGCCCAATCTTACCTGTGTTTCTCCTTTAGGTTTTCAGGAATCAGCTCATCTGGAGTCCAAAGATCCTGTAGGAACAAACACAGGTGGTTCAGTACACAACAAACCTTGCAGTGCTTCTCCAGTGAGTATCGGACCAATCATTGTGGCCCACCTCTCAGGACAGACAAATTGAGCCAATGCATATGGTTACAGCACCAATTTCAAACTAACTTCAGTCCTGGAGCAGCAGAAAGGCCTTAAAAATCCACCTCATAAGGACTTGGGGATCCCTCTCATCAGCATCTGATCCTTTCTGGATCACGGCCTACTAAAGTGAATTCTGACAACAGTATCCATGAAACCATGGCAGGAAGATTAAGATGATACTGTTACTTACAGGGTCATTAAAAGTTTCTCCTAGATGCTCCACTGCATAATAAATCAACTTCTTCTCCATCAAAGATCTCTGCACATAATGCTGAATACTCTAAGGAAGCAAAGAGACTGTCAACCAACCACCCCACAAAGGACAACCCCATCTCTGTCCAGGGCAGAAACCTGCCCCATGACACTGCTGTGCACAATCAAAGCTTGTTTTTGTCCTGAAGGCACACTGACTGTGATAGACCAGAAGTAAACCCAGGCTCCAGTTTCTTCAGTCCTGGGCTTGGGTTTACCTTTTTGTCTCCTGAACTGCAATCATGTCCTATGGGACAGGGAAGGACCAAGAAGTGGAATTGTAACTACCTGTCTGGCTGCGACAGCTGCGTCCTCTCCCAGTTCTGTGCGATACTGTTTCATTTTCTCCAACGTGGGCTCGTCCATCGGATAGAAGAGCAAGTAGGAAGCAGCACATTCAGCAGCTAGTGTCTGGTTCCCAACTTGGGCAGGGACAGAAGAGAAGGGACAGACATGTCTCTGAAAGACTCAAGCGGCGAATGCGTACAGGCCAGCAGCGCCCAGTGTCCCTGTCAGGATCTGGCAGCCGGCCCTACACCAAGTATGCATCAACCCCTGCCTCTACCCAACGATGGGCAGAGAAGACAGGAAATGAACCTGCTACAGAACTGACCTGCCTTTAATACTTATTGGGAGCTGGTTTAGAAGAAACTGATTAAAAGTAAGTATATTTTGGAAGAGAGATGGTCCCACCTCCCTCATGCAACAGACAAGATGAGGGATCTAGTGGCTTCTTTGAGATAGAATTTTTACCAGTGGTCTGACAGAGGAGATAAGAGACAGTTGGGTCAGTGTGGGGAGGAGCAGGGGTATGCAGAAGGGATGAGGACTGAGGGATGTGTGAAAGTCACAGAGCGACAGGATGATCAGTGTCATAACAGGCCATCAGTTCAGCAAGGGCAAGTAGGGCTGACTCAGAGGGAACACCACTGCTGAGGTGAGATGCACATGTAGCCTCTAGGTAGGAAGCGGGAGCCTGGTCTGGAGCCATGTACTGAAAAGGAGGGTATAAAACACTCAGCAAATAGCTGGAACAAGGTCTTGAAAAAGTGCGCTGGAGGAAAGACACAAAGTGTAGAACAGCCTCACATCACAGAACCTGTGCAGTGAGACTGAAGAAGACCACAAGGGACAACTCCCAAGGTGGCCACAGGCTTAAACAGAGGTTTTGGGAAGAGTTAGGGGGCAAATAGAAGTAGAGCTCAAGTCAGTGTGCCACTCTTCCCCATGACAAGCTGCCCTCCAGGATCAGAGGCAAAGGGCAAGTGTAGTGGTGCCACAGCATAACCTGCTGGTTTGTGGCTCTGCTCACCTTGGCTGTAGGCAAACTGCAGTAAATCAAGATGAGAGGGTATGAAATCTTCTGTGGCAGAAATTCTCCCTGGCTTTGTAGCAATTTCCAGGACGCACTGCTGCCTGCACTTCAAAACCTGAATATAATGGGCTGCAAGAGAGAGGAGCAAGAAAGGCAGTAGTCCGCACTTCTTCCAGACAGGAGTGCTGGGAGATGGGATGTGCCCAGTGTGGGGAGCACAGCCTTCCTACCCAATGCTGTGTGCCTCTAACACTACCTGCAATGGCTTCATACAGGCCAGGCTGCATTTTCTCCTCCTCATCCTCATCCTCCCAAGGCCCTTCACACAGGGCACGACACTCTTCCAGTGCTGACAGGGCCTCTGAGAGTGACTCCTCCAGCCTGGCCACGGCCTGCAGGTACTCATCTGCATCATAGTGCTGCACGCCAGTCTCATACGCTTCCTGTGAAGGACAGATCCAGGTCCCTTCATGAGTGTGGATGCCCTGAGACTTCCGAGTCACTCACGGGGTGGTGCTGACATATCGGGGCCCGCCTGCTCATGCAGAATCAACCACACAGTGACAGCAAATCTCAGACTTAAGCCAAATAACTGTCATCAAAAAGCCTCTCTGTCACACTTGCACTGGTTTGTCCTCACCTTGAAGAGAAGGCTGCAGAGAGATCTTCCTGCAGCCTTTCAGACACAAAGGGGTCTGAGCAGGACTTTTGACCAAGGCCTGTAGTGACAGAACAAGGGGCAATGGTATTAAACTGAAAAAGGGTGTTGATGGAAGATAAAATACTTGTTGGATTGGAGATAAGATACTCATTATGATGACTGTAGTGAGACACTGGAGCAGGTTGCCCAGAGAAGCTGTGGATGTCCCATCCCTCAAAGTGTTCTAAGGCCAGGTTGGATGCGGCATTGAGCAACCTGATCTAGCGGAAGGTGCCCCTGCCTATGGCAGGGGGTTTGGATTAGGTGATCTTTAAAGGTCCCTTCCAAGCTAAATCTCTCTATGATTCTGTGTATGGGGGCCCTGTCTCAAGCCATGGCCTTTGTGTGGGAACAGATCAGGGTCCCAGACTGGTCCCTAAGGTGGAATAAGAGTTGCTCATGCATGACTCTGCACTGAGCCCTCACCCAGTGCGGCGTGGCCTCCAGGTCCCGGAAGCTGTCTGACTTCACCCCTGACATACGCCGGTACTTCTCGATGTCCTCCCGCATTTGGAGGTGCTGGGGATTAGCGACGAAGAAGGTGTGAGCGGCAGACACGGCCTGATCCAGCTTCTTCAGCTGTGGAGAAAAGGCAGCAGTGCCTGTCATGCTCCTGCAGGTCTCTGCTGTTCACACCCACCCCTCACCCCAGCTGCTCCCCGGGTTCACAGAATCACAGAATTACAGAATGGGTCAGACTGGAAGAGACCACAGCAGGTCATCTGCTCCAACCTCCCTGCACAAGCAGGGTCGTCCTATAGCACATGGCACCAGATTGCATGCAGATGGTTTTGGAATGTCTCCGGTGACGGAGATTCCACAACTGCTCTGGGCAATTTGTTCCAGCGCACAGTCACCCGCACAGTAAAGAAGTTCTTCCTAATATTCAGGCAGAACTTCCTGCGCATCAATTTCTGCCTGTTGCCTCTTGTAGTGGCTGGCACCAGTGAGAAGAACCTGGCTCCATTCCCTTGGCAACCCCCTTTCAGATATTCATACGCATCGATAAGGTCCCCTCTCGGTTGTCTCTTCTCGAGGCTGAGGGAAAGGCGTCCACACCCCCTCGGCCGCCCGGCGACCCTCCAA
>NW_008237619.1:13439960-13446661 GCF_000691975.1 Corvus brachyrhynchos | reverse complement strand
CGGCCCAGGTCCTGCTGCGCCGGCCGGGACCCGCCGCTGCCTCCGGGACTCCCGGTGCTGCTGCCTCTTTTTCTGACACGGGCCCTGGTCCGGGCGGCCGCCCCAGCGCGAACCCAGTGGGTCACCCAAACGCCTCCAACGAGGCGTCTCCTAAGGGGTTAATCTGTCAGGAGTCAGGCTTGGACACTTTCATACTCCCATCACATGGAGAACTGCTTTGGGGGTGAAGGGCTACCTATCTCCCACAGCCCCTTTGACACTGCCAAACCTTTGCCCATGGCTGGAACTAGAGCCAGCACCAGCCAGAAGGTCCACCTCCCACACACTACTCTTGCACCTTCCTGCCAAGAGTTGTGTGTGGGGCAGGAGCCCCAGACTCCAGACCTCATCACTCCCGGCTTTGATGGTGTGGGCATTTGGGGGGGACCTTTCCCCAGAAGGCTCTGTCAGCTTTCCTGCTTGGCTGAGGAGTTTGGGCCATCTGAAGTTTCACACCAAGTTTCCACTGGAATCAACAGTTTGCACTGGTGAAATGAGATGTTACGGGCCAGGGTCTTTTTGGAGAGAATTTAATTCTTTCCAAGCCTGGGGTTGCCTCAGAGCAAAACCTTTTGCTGAGCAATGTTAGAAACCCAAGGCCTCTCCTGCTTGTCTGAATGGACAGAAGTCTGAAATGGACAGAAGACCTTTTACCCAGTCTCCCATGACAACTCCTCTGAGGGCATCATTCCCTTTCCTGGGCTGCTAAGCATCTGCTGCCTTTCAGAGGAACTGACAAGAGAGGATGAAGAGGGAGGAAAGGAGCCTCGCACATTCTGCACTTCCCTTCCAGAAGCCTGTGAAGCTTCATTAAACATCGGGCCAGTCATTTTGTTTCTATGGAAACAAAATTATTACTAATATAGTATTTTAAAAACAGACACACGATTGACACTCCAAATATAGAATTTTAATACCATTCTGCGCCTGCCTTGTCTCTTAGGGCAGAGCGGATGCGAGGGTGGAGTTCACAAAGGGACGGGACTGGCAAGGGTGCCAAGTGGCGGTGGCAGCGGTGGATGTGTTTGTAACCTGAGAGCAGGCACAGGCTGTCTGTCCGTCCGTTGTGCTCCCTTCTGTGGATCTGTCTCACTTCTTTTCCCCCCACCAGCATGGGGTGCTGTGTTTTCTGCCTGCTGGCGAGAAACATGAGAATGCAAATTAGTGATTGGGTCCCGGGACAAAGGGAACGCTTGAAGTTTTATTTAAAAACTGTGATGGCACTGAATGTTTCTGATGCTGTCTCTCATAGTTTGGGGTCCTGGGAGGTCTGTGGCTCGCAGGCCTCAAGGGTCCTTTCACATGGCGCCTGCTCTCCATCCTGCAGATGCCAGACTTCATTGCCAACCGCAGAGCAGCGCCGTGGCCGGTCGGAATTCTCCTCCTCCCTGCTGCCGAGGGAGAGGCAGCGGTCGCGGCGTGATGCGAGCAGGAGACGGGAGTGCCGTGGGCTGCAGGCTGGGGTGGGTTGTGGCGTCTCGTCGATGAACGTGGTGATCTCATCTCGGAAGAAGCAGGCGCTGGAGCTGCAGCCCCGGGGCATCAGCCCCCCCTCCAAAAATTGCCGTAGGGTCGTCAGCTCATCCTCTGGGGGCCGCCGGCGGTGCTGGTAGTCATGCAGCTGGGGAGGCAAGAAACCAGGGCCCCCAGGCTTGCGGGGGGTGGAGATGCGGATGTCATCAGATGAAGACCACTTGTGTAGGAAGGATGGAGCAGAGCGGTGGGCGGAGAAGATGTTAGTCTCATCATGTGACATTCTCCGTGAGATAGGGACCTGGAAAACAGAGAAGGGGGCAGGTGATGGAAGACTTGAAGAGTCAGAACAGGAAGGGAGTAGCTGAGGTTTTCTCAGAGAAGACAGTCAAGAGGACACAAAGGCGTGAGAAACTGACAGAGAAGGAAGTGGGTTGTGGGGCTGCCCCTGCTAGCTCTCGGCTCACCTGCAGGTAGTGCACCTTGTCCTGGGGCAACAACATGTGGTGCATGGGCAGCAGCTTGATGTCCCGGGAGTCCCGCTTCGCAGCTGCGGCGCCGTTCGCATCGAATCTCACTTTGCAGATCCTGCCATCACCATAATCATCGCACACACCATCTGTTGGCAAAGACGAGAACGGCAGTCAACACTTTTCAGTCAGAAGAGGAGCATTATCAGGGCACCTGGACGCCATCCTAATGCTTATCTGACTTCTGCTGCCCTACTTGCAGCCCTCAGGGCTCACCTCTGAACAAGGACCTTGTCTTTCTGCTTGCAGCAGCACTAAAGCACCCAGAGACTGCCCTATTTCTTCTCTCTCGCCTTTGAATCACTCAGTGCCAGATCTTGGACCTTTGGATCAGCAAGTCGGGCTGAGGCCCAGCATGTCACTTTGGTTGTGGCTTGGCAGCCACACACAATGTACCTATGCTTGCAACTAGTGAGGAGGATGTTGCACTAATGCTTCCTGGATGCTAGTCCTAAGGCTGCATGTGAGTGGCAGAGCCTTCTACAGCATAAATTTTCTTGTGGTTGCTGACTCCAAGCTATAACATGAATCTCACTGAGCCACTCGCAACACCAGCACATCCTTTTCCCAAAGACCCCCTCTTTGCTCTGTAGTCTTTTGGGGAGGTGGTTAGTGAAGAAAGGTGTGTGGGCTGGTGAGGAGCTTACCATCCTCTGTGTCTTCCTCAGACATGATGGCCACACACTGCTCCCACACGGTGCGGAGATCTGCTCGGTAGCGCTCGCAGGACCAGATGAAAGAGGGGAGCAGCAAGGTCTGCACCATGGAACACCACAGCACAGCCAGGACCATCCACGTGGGGGCCGTATCATAGCGCAGGCTGAAAAAGCTCACGACCTTTAAGGTAAGGAAAAACAATGGCAAGGAGACAAAAGGGGGGAGGGAGAAAGGTAACAGGAATCAATTCTGTAGTAGATCATAATCTGTCTCTAAAGGATTCAACAAGTAATAGCCCTGCGTCCCTTTGAAAAACTGCTCCTGGGGTCTTGCCCCAGGTTTGCTGGACCATATTCCAAGCTGTAATATCTCTAACATGAGACCTGGCGCTAGCATCCCTTCTTCCTGTGCTCATTACCAGCTGGAGCTAAATAGGTGCTAACAAAGGACACAGCAGCTAGGAAAAAAAATCTGTGACTCAGCCTCTCCTCTTTTAAGGGTTCTCTTTGAGAACTTCTGTAGCTCTCCAGTTTTGCAGAGAATCAACCGGCTAGCCAAAACCTGAAATGCTGCCTACAGCCATACAAGCAGAAGGAAAAAGACAACTGGATGCATCAGCTCTTAAAGCTGGTGTATCAGCTCTCCAGAAGCAAACTGGAGAAATAGAAATCTCATTGATTTTGCAAGTAAGTTTGCAGAATAATTTCCTCTCAGCCACCTAAAACTTGCACAGTGGTTTTAGCTGTGCGGTGTGTATTCCCCAGGCTTAGACTTAAGAAAATGCTGCTGCGGAAGGATGAGAGAATTACTGCAATCTTTTTAAAACCACCGCTCAGAATAACACAGATTCAGATGCGGCAGTTCTGCGGCTGGTGGGACAGGAGAGATTCTTCTCTAAAACTTGAGAGAAAACCAAATCTGTTTTACTTGCAGACTCTGAAGGGAAAGGGAGAACTGGATGCTTACCAAGATAGGCACCCCAGTGAGCGTGTCATACAGGAAGACAATGGCGCTTATGAGGTTGGTCATCTGCAAGGAGGTCTTGGCTGACTCGGAGCCGTCCAGTGAAGACCTCCTTTTGCCTCGTACGTCCTCCACCACAATGGCTGGCACATTGAAAGTGGCGTGTGCTGATGAAGAGCAGGATGACGCTTCTTCTGCTCTCTGATGGCGGCACTGCCGGCGTCTCCTGTGCGCCCACAGGGTTTGGTAGAAGGTGATACCCACGCACACCAAGCCCATGACAATTCCTCCGAGCAGCAGGAGGCTAAAGCAGACACCGAAGCCCAGCCCTATTTTGCTGACAATGAACTGGCAGCCACGGGCGTAGTAGCGCTCGCCGTTGTTGTGCCAGCCGATGGAGGGCAGGGTGGAGAGGATGAATGACACCATCCAGATACCCATGACTGCGTGCAGAGCCTGCTTCTTGGCATTGCTCAGGCGGTAGTTGACTGGCCACCTCACCATCCACATCCGGTGGTAGGAGAGGGAGGCCACTGTGAAGCAGGTGGCCAGCGCCAGGGTGTAGTACGTGGAGACAAAGACCTTGCAGATGCTTTCGTTCCAGTCGTAGTCGGAGGACTCGCGCCGCAGCTGCACCACGGCATAGGTGGTGAGGGGTACCGCTGCCATAAGGATGTGCGTGCCAGCAAGGAAGCATAGCAGCAGCTCCAGAGGCTTGTGTTTCTGTTGTTTGGCTGTGATGCTGAGAATAATCCAAGAGTTGGCCAACAGAGCTAACATCCCACATGCCAGCCACCACAGTGAGTTGTTGTGCAAGGTGGACTCTGATTCAGAATCCCCCATGCTGCCACCCCTGCTAGACTGAACCCTGTCTCTGCTGCTGGGATTTTGTAAGAGGGTGAGTGGGACTCTGCACTGGGGGAGCCACGTCTCTCCTCATCTGCTGCTGCAATGTGAGTTGTTTGCACGCTGGAAGGGTTTCTCAAGGCATTGCCACCAGGTGCCAGGCAGAACAGCCGTCAACTGTCTCGCTTCCAGTCTTCCCTTTCCCTCCTATTTGATTATATTTCTTCCCCTTGTTCTAACTTTTTCATCTGGTTTTTCCCTTGCTCTCTCTCTTTTTCTTCCTTCCACTTTTTTTCTCACTCATGAACACTTGCCAGTGCTTCTTCCCTCACTCGCTTGGGCTCACTTTTTTTTTTTCCTCCCCATCTATTACATCTCTGTCCTCCACTCTTCCCCCAAATAAAAAGCTCTCCTTACTTCATGTGCCCACCTTCTGACTCAGAGACCACGTTCTGCTGAGACTGGTGAAGGCCACACACAAACAGGGACTTCTAGGGACTCCAAACAGTTTGGCAGAAGTAAGCGCCTGCTGCCCAGTGTCCTAGGGAACGAGGAGCTAGGCAAGAGTTTCAGAGATGACAGGAAAAAGAACAAGGGTCCCAAGGAAAAAGCGAGGGTGGCGCATACACTGTGTGTAATTCCCCTCTCACCAATGCCACCGCACTTGTGGCCAGGTAGAGGTCCCTGCCAAGGCTGTCAGAGAGCTATCAACAAAGAGGGAAGGGTGAGAAACAAGATTCAGAGGGCTCCCTACCCAAGACCTCACAGCACCCTCACTACATTGTCCTTTTTGCTGTTCTCTTTTTGCTGGTCTTTAGAGCTTTCCTGCGCAGGGCACAGCTGGCAAACAATAAGGAGATGGCAGGGAGGGGAAGATCCTTTTCAAAGGTTCCCTTGGAGATTCAGGGCATGAGTTTCACTGTAGAAGAGAGAAAAGAGAAAAAGTAATTTAAGATCATTCTGTCTTCCCAGATCTCTCCCTCTCTCTCTCTCCTTGCCCACACTAACACCTTGTCATGATTTAGACAGTGTGGAGCATTCCCTGTGTCTTTCAGGGAACAGAAGAGCCAAATTTGCACCAGTCCCTGCACAGCTCAGGCTGGACTCTGGTCCCCACCAACTCAATCCAGTGCTGCTGAGACACACCATGCTCCCTGCCCTTCCAGTCCTAGGCTCCCTACCCAAAGCATTACTAATGCCACTTCTGGCACAGAAGGCCTGATCTGCATCATCCCTTGCCATTCCAGCCCTGCCATCCCCATGCATGTACTGCAACACCCCTTGTTTCAGCTCTATGGCTCCCACAGCTCCCACAGTCTTTGGACCTCAGCTTCTCTCTGCCAATGATCTGGTTTTTAACCTGCTGCTCCCATCCTGCGCCATCCATGGGTGCATTCTACCATTCTGATAGCGCCCTGCCATTCCACATTCTCGACATACAAGTCTTTCAGTCACATGTTTCTGCAGGACCAGTTCTGGTCTCCAGCGACCCACCCCCCAGTCACAAACCCAGGGAACAGGACTACTAACCTATTCCTGAGACTACTTACCTTTGCCTTCCCTGGTCCTACCAGCTCAGACCCCCTTCTCTGTCTTCATCCATAGGGGACACCCAAGCAGTATATTCCGGGAAGGTACAGGCCTGCTCTGTGCCTTGACCAGAGCAGATGTAAACTTAATCTTTATGTGGATGGCTCAGTACCCAAGCCTGAGCTAGTGGCTCAGTTCCCACCCCCGCCCCCCCTTCCTTCTGCTTCTCTGTATTTTATCACCCTCTCTGTGACCACCTGAGGCTTTGCCTCCTTTCCTCCCTGCTTGGAGCAGTTTGCCATGACTGGATTGGCGATGCCCCCATTCTGCTCTGTTTCATCTTTTTCCCCCCAATACCACCACTCTTGCAGTTAGGCCTGTGGCCTCAGGAGACAGTTACAGAACTACTCGGCTCTGATAATCCCAGGGGAATGAATTTCCTTGCAGCATCTCCTTCTGCCGCCCTTCCCACCCAGCTTGTTCTGGTGGCCCACACTGATCCCTCGATGAGGCTGGAATCCTCCCGCCTCTGCTGGCTTTGGGGCCCAATTCTGCTTCAAGCTGTGGTCCTCCCGCTGGCGGAGACCAGAGTGCCCCAGAGCCAATGCAGGATGCCCAGGTCGGGAAAACCCGTCCTCACCTGGCCCTACCCCCCGGCTGCCC
>NW_008237619.1:13415163-13439398 GCF_000691975.1 Corvus brachyrhynchos | reverse complement strand
GCAGTGCCACTCGCAGGACGAGAAGGTGCCGGGCTCCCTTTCCCAGAGAGAGGGATTTGAGGAGGCATCCAGGCCGTAGGAGATGTGGGGAGAATGGGTGCGAAGTGAGGGGAAAGGCAAAGAGCTGGTGCTGCGAAGGGTGCTTGGAGGGCAAGGTGCTCAGGGCATCGGATGCCCAGGGTGCCACAGCTGGCACAGCTGCTGTGGTGCTCGCAGGACGAGAAGGTGCCGGGCTCCCTTTCCCAGAGAGAGGGATTTGAGGAGGCATCCAGGCCGTAGGAGATGTGGGGAGAATGGGTGCGAAGTGAGGGGAAAGGCAAAGAGCTGGTGCTGCGAAGGGTGCTTGGAGGGCAAGGTGCTCAGGGCATCGGATGCCCAGGGTGCCACAGCTGGCACAGCTGCTGTGGTGGCCTCTTCCATCACCAGCCAGAAACGTGGTCCTACAAACACGGGAAAGGGGGAAGAGAGGACAGGAGCTAGAATGGGAGTAGTGCTCAGAGGAATTTGGTTTGGTTTGGTCATGTCAGAGGGGTAAAGCTCCCTCTCCAGCTGTGTCGCTTCAGCGAGGGCAATCCTGGCTAGAGAGTCTTCCCAGGACAATAGACACCTCATTTTCCTGTTACCCGTCTTGCTACTGAAGTGAAGGCACCAACACCTTCCTTGTCTTCATTCATTTTAGGGCCTGCTGTCTGCCAAAATCTCTGTGCTCCTTTCCTCCACCAGAACTGGGATAGGAGTCCATTTTTGTGGACAGGGTGCAGCTGCATTAGCACCTCAGTTTGGATCAGGAAACACGAGCAATTTAGGTGAAAGGACCTGCAAGATGTGCAGCAAATGTGCTTTGAGCACTATGAGAATTCAGCTTTGCTTTGGGCTAGGGCTAGTCTGAAGTAAGTCCCCAGACATTTACAGTGTGGCCTCAAAGTCTTCATCATCAGCTGTTTCTCTCTACAGATCTGCTCCTGTTGCACCACCCTGTTTGCTAAAGTGGACCTAAGGATCCAGGATCTGCTCAGTTTTGTCATCCTGCTGACAGGGCAGATGTCATTTATCATTCTCAGTATTAGCTGAGGTGACCCCTTGGTGTCTTAGATACCAAGGAATTTCATCTGAGATTTGTAGGATCAGCAGAGGGAGAGACTCCTGAGGAAGAAAGCTGGAGGTACTGCAGGTTCTTGGGCCCAAGGGCAGTAGTGAAGGCAGTTCCAGAGGTGAAAAAGAGGTTTGCATTGCAGTAGCTGTTGTGAGTGGGGCCTCTTTTGGAGACAGTGAGTATATTGAGGAGCCACTAGAATAGATGAAGCTTTGTGTCAGGTAGGTGATAAGAGATATTTTTGAGGAAGACGGGTGGTGACAGTGCTGCCATGATCTGGCTGTTCTTTGGTGTGAGGAACCCCCACAGAGGAACAGTCTTGAGGTGCAAGAGGTGCAACAGCAGGAGCCAAAGATGTGAGAAGGGACAGGTATGGCCTTCCTCTGTCACTTCTCAACCTGTATCATTTGTGGGAGGTTTATGCCTTGAAGTGAGAAGGTCTGTATCCACAAATGTAAACATCTGTGCAGCTTCAATTGTGTCATTTGTATGACTTGCTTAATGTGATAACTTCCACATCACCATCCTCTTCTGATTCAGAAGTTGAGTCTCCTTAGCATGAGTTGTTAGCCTGCCTGCGTGGGTGAATAAATCCTCGTGTTCTCTCAGGGAAACAGCAAACCAAGCTTCCAGCACTTTCTGTACTGTCTGCCTGCCTGTTCTCCACACAGGAAGGGACAGTCTGCAGCCCAGCATCTATTCATGGCTTAGGCTACACCTGACAGAGATAAGTGAGCAGAGCTGGATGGGGACAGTCCTCCTGTCTCAAGGAGGCTTCTTGTGCTTGCGAATGAGTCTGGGTTATTAGTCTGAATGAAAGCAAAATATGGAAGATTTACTGTGAAGTGGAACAAACTCTGTCAGAAGAAGAGCTCTTACCCTAGGGCTGTCACACTCCCAAGCAGATGCTTGTCCATCCTTCTCGTCTAAATGTATTTTATAGATTTCCAGACACCTGGTTTCACTGATTTTTATAAGAGGTGGGTTGCAACTGTGTATATGCTGTATATTGACAATGCACATGCAAAGGAGCACTAATACTCAGACCTGGAAATCCTGAAGCCTCACAGTGCAGGGTTCCCTGTGTATCTGGGAAGTCCAGGCTAGAATTGTGACAACACTAGGAGGACTCACACAGCTGGGAATGATTTTTAATTCCTACAGAGTCAGCCTGTTCTCCGACCAGCAACCTGCTGTGTAAAGTCTCAGCTCACTAAAATAGTCTAAGGCATCCAGGCCTGAAGAAACAGTACTGTTACAACGTCGGGGTATGAAATGGTTTCTGGAAAAGTTCACTGCATAAAGATCAGTTATTTCTGGACAGCAGCTCTGCAGGTCCAGGGAAATGCACTTCCCAGAGGTGCCTTGGATCCTTAAAGGAACAGAGCTCATTAACTAAGAAACAAACGGCAGAATCCTAAAAGCAGAAGCATTAACACAACAGCCAAATGCACTTCACAGGGTTTTGATGGTTTGCAGCTCTTACTCAGGACTTTGATAGCGACCATGGGAGGTTTCATATGTTTCTCACAGATCATGGATGCAATTAAATCCACCCTCAGAGCCCCAACACGGCTTATACAGCCTCCTGTGAGGCTACATTGGTGTGCTTGCAAGCAGGTTTCCTGGCATCCTTCCTGGCTCTCTGAGCAGGGTGTGGTTAATGGCTAACAAGAATCCAGCCAAGCATCTCCCTTCAGTGACAGCGACTGCAATGTAGATTTGTCATATCCAAACCTTAGGTTCTATTTCTAGCACTGTACAGCAAGATTTAGTGTGATTTCTCGGATATTTCATCTGCAAAATGGGCAATTGATAATAGCTCTCATCAGGGGACAGATGACTAGTGCTGGTTATGAGCTACACAGAAATATTAAGGGTTCACAATGTATAAACTAGGATTTGGACTTGTGGATGCCCGTTTAGCACTGAATGTTTTTCCTTACACAGCTGGGCACCTTCAAAAAGAATTTTTTTTCCTCTGCCATGTACATAAAGGTTTGTATATGATATTTACCATGAGAAAAGGAATTTCCAGTGTAGCCCTGTCAAATATAGAATGGTTGTGATGCTGCATGCCATTTTGCAGAGGTGTGTATGTCCTCCTGCTTCACCCCATCCCCCTACCCATCCAACATAATGCTTTGTGTGTTCTTCTCTTCTGAGTGTTAGGGACCCCTTTTTCATCCCTCCTGCTCTTGTGGCATCACTGATATCCCAGCACAGTGAATTCCAGTCTGTAAAGGATGTAAAACTGTCATTTCAGAATTTAATTATGCTGCTTTCCAAAATTACCGAACACTTACTTGTTTGTTCTCATACACAGAAAAGATAATTAGGAGCTCTTGAATCATTAGTCTGGGAACCCACAATATCTGGAAGGAGCTGAAATTACTTCATTGCTTTAAATTTGTAACACTGAATTGCAATTTCTGTTTTACCTCCAGCTTTTCTAGGTATGTTTGAGGTTTCCCAAGACCAGAACAATCATTTAATTAAAAAATAGCCTGGGCTTTCAGGAGCACTGCTGAGATGCTGGATGCAGCTGGCCCCTGCCAGGGAAGCTCTCTGGCTCTCCTCGTTGTTTCAGGTGGTGTGCTGGCCTCTCTGGAGCCATGGTCCTCACACAGCCAGCATCACTGTTACTGCTGTTCATCTCCAGAACCTCATCTCCACACAGACAAGCTCAGAGGAGGGACTTCCCAGCGCTGGAGCCTGAAGCAGGCACCATGACATGAGCCAGCTGATGCTGAAGCATTGAGGAGCTGGGGTTTCTCCTTTCTTCCTTTTTGATGCCTTGCCAATGAGGCAATCTCTGCCACCACCTCTTATTCTGCTGTTCTTTGATTCTCCAGATCTGGAAGTACCTCTAAGACTTGGCCAAGCTGGACAGAAAATGAACAGAAGGAGAGCCAAGGATTTCTTCAGGGGGGTTGCCAAGGAAGGATGCTGACATGCATGAGGCAAAGGCTGTGGTTTGGAGGTGTTGCTCAGAGGTGAGTGCACTAACAAACCCTGGGCTTCCTTCTAGGAAGCACACACTTGGGAATACTCTCAGAAAGGAACCAGTCCAGAGCTGAGCATCTTGAAAGAGTCTGGTACTCCAACTTTACCCTCACCTTTGAAGGGTGGATGGAAGTTACTCTTTCTCTGCAGCTGCATTAGGCTGAGTGATGAGCCATTCAAATGGACACTGAATACTGTCCTTCCTCTCCCCTCTCCCCCCCCTTCCCATCCCCAAGATAAAAAGAAATTAGAAGAGTCTGAAGTGCACAGCTTTTCCCTTGTAGACTTTGGGAACATGCAAAGAAACACACAGGGTCATTTGGCTCTGAAGGCTGAGGGATGCGAGTGCTTTGCTGTAGAGCCTGCAGGGAGCATGAGTCACATGGATGGCCTCGGCAGATCCGGGCTGACAGCATCCACCAAATCACTGCCTCACGTTGCACTCAAAGGGCAAAAATAAACTGGGAAGCAGGAGGGGCTTGGGGAGGTAGCGCTGTGGGACAGGGTTATTTCAGCCCGTGTGTTCCTAGATCAGCAGAACTGGACAGGGCACTATATCCTCAGCTGTGTCCAACCTCCTCCATCCACTGGAGCAAGGAGTCTGTGGATCCTGACAGAGGACCATGCACTGGAGGGGGGTCCAAAGGACTGAAGCATGTGCTTTTTCCCTTCTGCAGCCCAGAAACATGGGGACCAGTAGTACCAGAAAGACTGACATAACAGGAAAAATCAGCACTTCACATATTTTTCCAAACTCATGCTTTCTGTGGTATTTCCACATCACTACACAGAGCTCTTGCTGACATTGTCGTTTTGTAAGTATTGCTGTGTATGCCATCATCTCAGGGCTACTCTGATGAGCTGTCACCACATGATAAAATAAGTCTGTCGCTGTGTTTGCTGCTTTGCAGCGTTGTATCTTGCTGTGGTTTGTGTCATGTAGAGGCATTAATTCCATTGCATAGTGTAAATACACCATCGTCACACGCTCCCTGAGAAGGAGGACCAGGATACATGGAAGACAGCTTGTAAAGTCCTGGCTTGGGCAAAATGTAACTGCACTCCGTTCCAGCTGAGGACTCATCTACCTCAACATGTTTTGTGCAAGCTTGTTCTTATCTGGTTTGAATCTCTACCTCTGTGCTGCCTTGAAGCCCACACTGAAGCTTTCAGTATTGCACTCAGATGGAAAGCAAAGCCCAACTAGGACTGACTCTGTGGACGACTTTTCTCTCAATCAGGGCAGTCCGTGCATCTAGGGAACAAAGGAGGTCGTCATATGAAAAGACACAGACAGGAATGCTGCCAAAAAAAAAAGAGATTTATAAGATTGGGGCCTGCAGTGGTTTGTGCTTGCAGGTGAGCTTCAAGTAGAGTAGGGCAGGGTCACAGCTTTTGAGATCAGGAGACCCACTGAGGAACTGTGCAGTGTTGAGGAAGGCCTATCGTTTTTGTTACACTCATCCAGACGGGAGAACTGGAGCTGTGCATCTGTGGATGCGGCTGTGCACTTACAGGCATCCCAGTGGCACCATCACATCTGCTGCCATGCTAACCAGGCCACCTGGAAACAGACGGAGGGACCTTCTGCACCAATGTCAGGGGTGGGAGCCTGAGTACTCTTTGCAGGTGGGTCCCACCTGTGAATGGGGACACAACCTTTCCTCACTTGTGAGGACTCAGTGTGCCTCTTCCAGCCTGTGGAAGAGAGAACTGCCTCCTGGCTTTGACAGCTGTCAGGCAGCTCAGGCACCTCCGTGCTCTCCCAGTGCCAGCATTGTCTGCTACCTGTGTATTTCATCCTGGACAGGCCAGGTTTGATGGACCTGAGAAGAAATTAACTGTACGCTGGCTGAAACTGGGACACCAGGTTTTTAATAAACCCTATTAGCTTAGTCTTTTATTATCAGGTTGATTCTTTTCTGAAAAGTCAAGGCTGGCATTTTTTGGTACAGAGATGGTTGGTTCAGCTGCCAGAACCTCGGAGATGGCTGCAGTGCTAAAGGAGATCCCAAGCGATGCTCACCCAGCCTGATTTTTTGTCCCATCCGGGTATCAGGTGGTACAGGATAATCCCTCTGCTCCAGATACCCGTGTGAGTGAAAAAAGGAGCTGATTTGGGTACTCAAGCAGTTATTTAATGTGAAGGGTCTGGACTGCAGAAACAGGGGTAGTTTTTTGTTGAGGGGACTGTGCCAAGCAGTTTGTCATGACCATTACACGGACCACCACTGACTCTGCAGTCGTTTTCCCACATACAGCTCCTAAAATGGACCTGTCCTTAAGTTATGATGATGCCTTGTTTAGCAGATTGATGGGCCACAACTGGCTCCCAAGGTATGCTGGCAGTTCAGGGACAAGACAGGTGCAGGAGGAGCAGCTGCATGCACCAGGGTATGGACCAAGGCTTTTCCAAAATTAATGTAGTCACGTGCACAGAAGCACAAGCTATGAGAAGGAAAGTGGTGTCAATGTGGGCCTTTGTCACTCTTGTTTGAGTGAGGATGATAGTGGAGGAGCAGGCATGACATCAGTGTGGGCCCACACCTGCTGCCACAGCTGCCTGGGGCTGCGCCCCGTGCCAGGGGTTGTGGGCTGGAAGATTTCCCCCGGCTCACAGGTGTTGTCTGTGCCGTTGTGGCTGCCTGTCTACTGTCAGTAACAGCGTGATGCTGGCATGACTGACACACAGAAAACCCCTCCTCCAGCACCAGGCATCCCACGGAGGGTCTTCACCACAGGGAGCCCTTCCCACAGCCCAGTGCCCCTCTGTGCCTGTCCCCAGCAAGGCCAGTGCAGACAAACAAACCGGGACTGCAGCCAGTGGCAGGGGTGGGCGCCTTCTTTTTCCCCCTGCCACTAGCAGACAGTAGAGCAATTTCTATAAACACAAGACTTCTGTGTACATATTTTAACAGCATTTTTCTTTCAGGACGTTCTGTCATCTCTGCAACATGCTTTTAGTTCCATCCTAAATTTCCTGGGCTTTTCACTCCCTCTTCTCATCTCCTTGAGCCAAAAAAAAGGGTCATTTTGGTGAGAAACATTTTCAGTGGTTTTCTCAGAAGCATCTGCTCTCTGCACTCTGTGGGATTATGCAGTTCAAGGCTGGTTTGTTCTCCTAGGAAATTACTTTTTCACCCCCTTCCCAAACTTACCTTCTAGATCAACATTCAGAACTTCTTTGGGCTCTGACTTCCAGAATCTATTGGTATCCTGAACTGCCCTCCCAATAAAATTAGTTCTGAATTATCCCACTGATTGTCCTGTTTTCACTTGTTTGTTGGCTTGTTATGGGAGACGTGAAAGCTAAAGGCTGAGGAATAGATATGGGGGATCAGATATGTAGGTCTAGGGGTAAATATGTAGGGTTCTGACTGCCCAGGAAAGGCAAATGAGCATGGACAAACAGGTTTTACAGAGAGCAAAGAGCTGGTGCATTAAGGAAGGCTCATGGCAGCCAGGGATGTTTGAGATAGTGAGAATCAGCATTTCACATCCTAGCAGGAAAGAGAGAAATGTGAATTTGAACCAGACAAGAGTGCCTCAGAAAAAATGTAGTCCAGCTTGCAAAAAATAACTCCCAACCCCAAAGTAATTTATTGTCGCTCAAGCAGATAAAAGAAGCGCATAAAATTGGTTCCACAAGAAGGTCAAATTAAGTGCATGAACAAAATATAAGCATATTATATGTGTGTGTGTGTGTATATATATATATTCTGTTCAGTGTCTCTCATTATAGAACTGGGGATCAATCTTAACCCTTCAGGGTTTCTTGTCTTGTCCATTGGCTTCGAGCCAGACAACCTCCCTCCATGGCATTAGACTGGGGGCATGGTGAAGGAATAAAGAATTGCATTAAAACAGGAGAAAGGGAGATGGATTCACAGAGCATTATGGGCTGTCAGGTGTTTAGGTACAGGCAGAGACTTCCTCAGTCCTTGTGACGCCAGTGCTGCAGTATTAGTTCAGCCGGCTGCAAGAGAAAAGGACTACATGAGTACCACCCCTCACTTTTTTTGCAGAGAATGACTGCCTGCCTCTGTAGCTGAGGATGCAAACAGTTACTTGAGCATCCACATGGCTGCAGTTTAGGTTTCAGTTACACTGAGCTGCTTACTTGGCAAAGAGAGTTAAAGAACAACTGTATCAGCACTTGTGCTGCACAGATTTATCTAGATTTTGATGTATCTGTACAGGCTTTGTCCTCTCTTTATGGGGATTATTTTTTAACCTTGATAAAATGTAGGTGAAAACGAGGTGAATTCTTTGATACATGTTATGCTCTTCACCACATATACATCCCAGCTGTGATGCAGTATCTGCCAATAAACATTCTCACTGAATTCTTGGTGACAGTGAAAAAAATTAGGTGAAACTATCACAGTTTGCCAACGTCACCAGTGAAAATGAAGCAGAAGTCTGGTTCTGTATGCAAACATTCATTGAACTTGTTCATGCAATCATTTCTGCTTCCTTTTGCGCTCCACTCCAGTGACAGAATGGCTGTCAGTGTTTCCCAACAGCTGCTTCTGATGCCTGATACCATATAAGCTTAAAGACATGGAAAAGGGCAGCTTCTCTGCTGAGAAATCCTTGCTCCCATGAAAAGGGTCATGCATGACACAATGGTGTATTTCACATCACCCAAGGCCTTTAGGAAAGGGTACAAATCACAGTGTTCCATGATTTTTTCTCCTCTTTTGTTACTCCTGGGAGGTTATTGGCAATTTTCACCAACTGCAGTCCAGCACTGCTCTAGCAGAGCTGGAATTAGATTATGGACATCACGGATTTTTAAAATTTGGGTTTCATCATTGTGCTTGGTTTGTGCCTTCCACCTCCACGACCTTGATATCCAGATCTCAGGTTCACTGTGGAGCCTACCAAAGGGCTTTGGAGCTTCTGCTTGGGTTGGGCTAACATCTCTCAACATTAAGATAATTCGAGTGAAACCACTCTGCTCGAAAGTTTCCCAGCACAGTGCTACCATGGGTTTGGGATTTAACATAGCTCGTAACTCTTAAGCAGGATTTAACATGAGTAAGAGCTGAAACTGCTGAAATGCAGCTGTACTGTTTCACCAAATAGGCTCAAGTTCAATTTCTCCCCACTCAGTCACCCAGCTCCTCTCCCTTGAAAACATTCTTTGCCCATTCTGGGTGCCTTCATTGCCACTTACTGTTGACACTGACACGTCTTGTTTTCCAGCAAGTATTGTCTTGCTTGTGCCATCCTTTTTCTCCGTTGCTGCCAGGAGAGAAGGGACAAAGAACAATTGGGTATTTTTATGATAGAAATGCTTTCCTCTAAAGTGGTAGTAAAGTGCTGTCTGACATCTGCAGACTGCCCATCTCAAAAACTTGCTTTGAGCCTAAGGATTGACCCTTTATCTGTTCTGCCCTGCACCCAGACAGGAAATCTGACTCCTCCTGTGGTTTGGAGAGCCAGTACTCTCTGCACCTTTCACAGGGACCATGGCACTCACCATTCTCCTCTGCCAGCTTATACCACTGATGATGCATAGGCACCCAAGGGCAAACACCAATAAACTGCCTGCAACACTTGCTCCAATTATCACATAGCTAATCCAAACAGGAGCTTCCTCTGTGGAAGGAAAAAAGTATTTAGACACAGAAACAAAATCATTTTATAGCTTTAGGGTTGGGGACGGGACGTGATGCTAATTTCCATACCCACGTGGTAATGAAGGCTGATCTTTCTGTCATTGTCTTCTATGAGGTGACAGCTCCACAGCCCTGCAGCACTGATGTTCACCTCCAACTTTATTTCACGCTGCCTTGAATTCTTAACGTCCATGGTAGTCCCATTCACACGTTCCCAGCGCAAGTAGGCATTGGGTGGGAGTGGACCAGAGACCTGGCAGGTCAGGGTCATATTGGCCCCTCTGGAGAGTGGCCCATCAGGGTTAGCTGAGACTGCAAAGGCAAGGAAAGGACATGTGAGTGAGGGGATGGGAAGATGGGTCGGTCCATGCTCTTGTGGCTTGCAGGTTTCTGCAACTCCTCTTCTTCATGACCTCTTTCTCTCACCTTTCATCACCACCAGCTCTATCTTGCTCTGCACATGCCTTCCTTGGTACTCCAGCTGGCACTGGTACTGTCCAGAATGGTTGAAATATACTTTGGGGAGCTTCACTTCTATGATG
Source organism: Corvus brachyrhynchos (assembly GCF_000691975.1). Lineage (NCBI taxonomy): Eukaryota > Metazoa > Chordata > Aves > Passeriformes > Corvidae > Corvus > Corvus brachyrhynchos. The sequence goes on along the minus strand of NW_008237619.1, from coordinate 13,429,130 downwards.
ATTTCAGCATTTCTTTCAGGTATCTCAAACAGAAAGTTGCTGCTTTTTTTAGTCTCATGCAGCTCTCCTTGTGCTGTGACTTTGAAATCAAGCAGCTCATGAGCGTTTGCACCTTCCTGTTGTTTCCAGTTCAGCTGTCCTGTGAAACCTTCTTTCCATTTTATCTTCTGGGAGTTCAGATGCCATGACAAGATGACAGTGCTATCAACAGTTGCATACTTTCTTTCCAAATCTGGATTCTGAAAACCTGAATTTAGAAGAGACAAGGAATACAGAGGCAGAAAAAGCCATGGTTACGCTTCCCCATATCTACCCTTGATCCAGAGTGAGGCACACTGCACTCAGTTGAAAAAGGACTTGGAGAAAAGCCACAACATCCTCCAGGAAGGTTAAACAGTTAGTGTCTGAGAAAAAGACAGTAGAAAGATCCAAAGGTCCCAAGCACAGCAGAGCTGAGAAGAACAGACCCCGAGGAAAGGAGAACCTTCTCCTCACCAAGCCTGGAGATGAAAATGAGCACAAGTGTGGAACAGAGTTCAGGCAGCAGAACAATCCCCAAGCTGCATTGTTGGAAGCCCTGGGAAGTCAATCCTGGGGCACCAGTGCTTGGGATGCTGGAGATTAAAAGTTAAACTCATGAGCTGAAGCCAACACTGGTTCCCAAGCCTGTGTGTGAGTTCCATTTTTGTTGTCACATACCTAGTACCTTTATAACAAAGGAGATGTTCTGATTAATCAGTGGAGAGTCTGAACGGACCTGACACAGCCAGGTCCCACTGTCCGTAGCTTCCAGTTTCTTTAAATTCACTATGTATTTTTGATGGGTCTTGCTTTGTAATTCTGGTATTACTTTGTTGTTGTTGCTGTTAAACAATGTGATCTTGAGATTGGGTAGAGGACTGGATGAGTTTTGCATTAAAATCAGTTCAGGGACCTCATTTTGCAGAAAGTGCCCATCCAAAGAGACTGTCACTGCAAGAAGAAAAAAAGCAGAGACAGTAAGTCAATTCTTCTTCCTCCGAGGGAGGAACAAGTGTTACAGCAAAGAGACCATGGAGACGTTGTGCCCTGGAGATGGAGGAGAAATGAACTGTGATAGCCCAGGACAGAAGAAATGCAGCTGGATAAAGAATCCCAGCAGAGCTGTCTCTCCAAGCTCTATGGTCCCTTCCCCTCCTGATGGCTAAAAGCCCTCCACTCACATTTAAAGATATGCAGTGAGATGCGGACTTCGTGAGAGCTGGATTTACAGGTGTAGATGCCAGCGTCAGAGAGCTTCAAATCCCACATCCTCAGCTGTTTATTTTCCATCTTGACGTCAGCTCGATGAGTAGGGATTTTTTGACGTCAGCTCGATGAGTAGGTAAAGCTGATGCCTTGGAAAAAAGTAGGCTTGGTTAGGAGGGAAGAGGTTTCTCAGCTGTATAGAGGGAGAAGGGGTAACGAATTGCAAGCCTTACTTCTCCAAGCATTATTGTTTTCCGTCCGCCATAGAAGAGTTTTATAGTACATCCAGCTCACTTCATCCCGAGATAATTTTGAGTCAAGAGGTATGCCTGTGCATTTCAGGGTCACCTCCCCTCCTACAAGCCCAGTCTGGACTTCATTTTGCTGAGCCATACTGGAGATCAGACCTGAAAGTCAATACCCACCCAAAAAAGGCATAAGTTCACTTTCTGAAGGGTGGCTCAGTAAATACTTCCCAGCCCTCCAAAAAGATGTTGATATTTCTCCTCAATTTCTGAATTTGTCACTCCTTTATCTCATCAATCAATCAATCAGTCAATCAATCTCTTTTATTACCTGGCTAATGGTTACTCTCTTTCACATATATTCAGAGAAAATATATTCAGAGAAAAGGAAAAATACCAGTAGTTATGGTGGACTGACCATCATTCGTAATTTTGAAGTGTCAACAATTTTACTGAAACAACCTTTTTCCACTGGACAAGACTTAGTTACTCTATTGGTAGCACAGGAAGAAGAGCACATGTCAGCCCTTCTTCACTCCCCAACACCTGATGCAGCACTGACAAATTTGTTCACACCTTCTTCCAGTTTTTGCATGGACAAAGACTGAAAACACAGAAAAATGAAGAGATAAAGTAAAAAAGAAAGAAAGAAGGCTGACCTAATGTCATGTTCCTGTTCTTGGGATGAGGGCTATGTGACAGTAAAAGAAATAGGATGTATAAGGTTGAAGAAACATTAGGAGTGGTTTCTTGGGAGAATCCTTTCCTTTCCTTCACTGTAAAGATGGTTTCTGCAGGAGACCTTAAGAAGGAGATGGAGTTGCCAGAGGTAAGATTGGGAATAACCACAGGGTTGTGGTCTCCTGCCTCACTACTGGTAAGCTCTCAGAGATGCCTAACCTGCAAATCCCCCAGGTGACCTGAGTACTAAAGAAGTGTAGAAGTGTAAAATGAAAAGTTTGCATGAGTTTAATGTTGGGTTTGCCAGAAGTTACATCCCTCTAAGAGGTAACCTGCAACAGTACCAATGCAGATTTTTTAAATTGCCCATGGGACTACTGAAGTTTATGATTTTGTCCTAAACTGTGAAATTAGAAATGTCATTAATAAGAGTCGGTATCTCTTGCTTTTCATTTGGTTCTAGGGTGCATAAGAGATTTCCAATCTTTCCTCTGTGACCAGAGGAATCAAAGCTGAGTATCTGAGAAATGCAGGCTTGGCCTTATTCACTGTCTTTCCTTTCTTGGAAAATGAGCACTGAAAAGTCCACCAAAGCTTATAACATTAGCAGTCAAGCTAAGTAAGCCAGTAGCATTCCATTTGTAAGGGCAAATCTGTGATGAGATTCTGAAGATTACATCACAGATGTGTTTATGCATCACAGATGTTTTTGCCCAGAGAGCTGGAGGCAGTGTGGAGGGCAGTTTTCCACTCTGCTTATTGTGTATCCTGGTTCTCACAGGACCCTCACTCCTGCATCTCTACAGGGCAGCTCCCCAAACCTGGCAATGCATGCTGGTTTTGGCTGGCAGGCTCAGCAGGCGGGCCGGGAACAACCTGAATCCCAAAGCTAAACTGTGTGAGGAGTCTTATCTGGCACATCAGGGAGAGCCTAGAAATACGCCGAACGTTGTGAGGCTTGTGAAAAGGCTGTGAGAACCACGAGGGTTTGCTGAGCCCAGGACTCACCCAGATGCAGAAGCAGGAAGGCGGCAGCCATGCAGCTCACGGCTGTGCTGCACAACTCCATCGCTGTGGGAACGCTCCTCCCGTCTGCAGAGCGCAGGGCTGGAAATGCTGTCACTGCCAAGGGATCTTATCCTGGAAGACCCAAATGCTCTGTTAAATAATGTCTGATTTTCAGACCTCAATGGATGGGACTTGTGTTCCCAGTCAGCTCCCACCATCCTTCAGTGCAGCAAAATGGAAGCTCATTGGGAAAGTCACCAGAGCCCTTTGTTTCAGCAAAGAATCCATCTGCAGCCTGCCCCTGGAGTTTGGTAATAAACATTTCATTTTACTCATCCCTAGGTTTCTGGCATTCATCAGGCAGCAGCTGTTTATACTGCCAAGAGTTCTGTGCTTTTTTACTTCTCTATGGTGGGTTATCATCACTCTTGCAGAGATTAAAGCTAAACACATACAGGGCTGCATTAGCAAGAGCACAGCCAGCTCTGCTGGAAGTAGAGTGAAGTAATTATTTCTCTCTATTTGGCACACCTGAGGTCTCATCTATGATACAGGGTACAGTTTTGGGCCCCCAGTACAGGAAGGATGCCAACAAACTGTACAGAGTTCAATGGAGGGCTAGTGAGATAGTGAGGAAGTTGGAGCACATGACATACAGGGAGAGGCAGAAAACTGGGTTTGGTAGGGAGAAGGGAACCAAGGTGGGATCTAATTTCAGTTTCCCATTATCTAAAGGATATTACGTAGAAGAATAAGCCACATTCTTCTCAGATGTGCCCAGGAGAGGAACAGGAGGCAGCAGCCATATGTTGAGCAGGGAAATGTTGACTAGATATAAGGAAAACTTTCTTCCCACTGAAGGTGGTTCAGCAATGGAATAGATGCCAAGAGATGCCAGGCAGTCTCCACCGTAGGAGACGCTCAGAAGTTACCTTGACAAGCCCTGAGCAACATGTTGTAGTTTTTGATAGGAGAATGGACTGGAGACCTCCCAATATTCCTTGCCATCTAAATATTTCTGTGTGATTTTGTGATTCTATGATTACAGCCATCTTTAGGCTGTTATTAATGTTTTTCTTCAGGTTTGGGTTTGGTTTTTTTTTTTTTTTACTTCTTACCTTAAAAATCTCAATAACCAGCAAGTCTGATGTTGGAAAGACCTGCTTGACTTCTTAGAACTATTCAAAGAAAAGTATGGGGAGAAGGGAGGAATGAGGTCCAAAAGAAGAAGTTGCATTAATGGTAGCAAAACCTTAAGTGGGAACTGGAAGCTAATGATCATGTTAAGGTGAGTTATCAAACTAGATGCAGTTTCTGACTGTAGCAGAGACCAGGTGCTGGTGACAGCTGCAGCTGGGTGGGCTGACAGGTGAAGGAGACCGTGACCGCTGATGCAAGGACACTACAGAGTTCTCCATCCCTAAACCAAGGCAAAAATCACAGAAGGGAAGCCAAGCAGGTTAAATGCTCTGGGGAGTGAGCAAGCCAGTGAGATGACCTCACTTCTGTGAAAGCAGGCAGTCCCTATGTCAGGAGTGTGACAGACTGAAGGCTGGAGTCATAATGGGATTAAACTCAAAAGAAATGCATGAATAATTTTCTACAATATTTATATGTATGATGTGCAATATTAAGTATAATATATTCTATTGGAGGGTAATTTATATTGGTATTAATTGAAATGATCAGAGCATGTGAAGCTATCAAAGAGTAGATGAAAACATCAGCACTACATTTAAATGGAGATCAGGTCAGCGTGACATCTGACATCCAGACTGATGTACACACATGCACAGATGAAAAATGTTTGTGCAAGAGCAAGACAGCAGCCATATACACCATCAGAAGAGAAACAGGTGGCAAAGACACAGTCAGAGGAGATTTGTGGCTTCCCTCATACAAAGCAAAAAACCCATCCCAGGACAGGAAATATTTGCATGAGCTGTTTTCCGTGAAAATTGTAAAACAAAGGAGCCAGTGCATATACGATTGGAGATCAATCCTAACAAGATGCTGAGGCAGTGATGAAGCAGTTTGCTGGGTTAAACTACAGAATAAAGAAAGGGGCACTAACAAGGCATCTGTATGCATCTCACTCTGAAGGAACATCGATAACTGAGAACTGGCACAGGGCCCTGAGGAAGATCCATTCCTGAGGTGACAGGAGAAACCTCATCCCTGCTGTGAAATCTCGCATCACCTGCTCTTGTGGGATGAAGGAGTCAGCCCCCGCTCTAAAGTAATATCTGTGAATTAACAGTTCAGTGATGGGTTTCAAATATTTTAAGTCATTAAACTTTATATAAAACCTGAAGGTAATGGAACAAGTAAAAATTAATGAAATCGCTGAGTCACACCTCATAATTTTGTTTTGACTGGGAATCTCTATTCTCCTGTCATATGGCTTCAGTTTGTTCTTTGCCTTCTTGCTTCCTGGTTATTGAGCAAAACCACACAAGCAGAGCACCGTGGGACTGGTGAACTGATGACCTTGTGCAGCTTGTAGATGCAGATTGATGTATCTTTGTTCTTCTGTTTCTTCTCATGGTTTCACAACTTCTGCATTCCCACTTTGTTCACACTAATCTTTGTATTTCTGTGGCAGATCTCCACAGTGCAATGTTACCACCTACATGTTACAAGTCAGTGGGGAAAATGGGTCGCCTTCAGCTAGGATTTCTTTTGCACACTTTCCCTCTCTCCCTGTTTATTTCTACTTCTCATGCATGCCACTTCCTATTCCCCCCTGCCTTTCTATCTGCTTCTGCATCCCTCCAGGCCAGATCACAGGCAATGCTGCTCCGGAGTTCACAGATCTCAGTGAGCAAGGCTCTGCTGTCTTAACCGAGCAAGCTGCTCTCATTAGCGGATGCTTGTAGCAGACCCACAGCCTCCTTACAGGCAGCCCAGCTGTATCTTACGGTGGTACTCATAAATTAAGCGGTGTCACAGAATGTCCCCAGGCACTGGAACATACTCATCAGTCCTGTTAAATTGCTAGTACATTTCCTGACACATTTTTGGCCGGGGACAACTCTTGCCCTCCCAAGCAACTCTTGGGAAGCATTTAGGTGTTAGCATGGGCCAGGAACCTCTCCTATTAGGTGGCTGGCATGTGGCCAGTTCGTTTTGGAGGTTAAGTGAGTTTAATAGCCCAGACCATCTCATGCCAGCTGGCCTCTGTGCCAGAAACAGTCCAGGCGTACTTGATTTATTAGCACGTCTAGCGACGGAGGAGCAGGGCTCCCTCCCAAGTGAACATTGATTTCCATTTCATTTTAACTTCCCCCTCTTACTGAACTGGTTTAATTTCCTTCTTGACTTATTTTAATGATCCCTGCCTCTCTGAGGGATAGGAAAAGGAGAGGTGAGGTAGTGAGTAGGCTTGCTCCAGAGAATGATGCCTGCAGGACCAAGTCAAGCCTGGAGAACATCTGCTTGAGAGCAGGGCTGGCAGCCCCTCTCTCCCTCCAGCTCTGAACACCAGTGGGTGATGGCTACAGAGACCTCTCCATAGGCTGGCACTGGCATGACACAGGAGGAAACTTAAATTTAAAAAAACCTCAAAAAATAAAAACTTGGCAACCACTCCTGATGCAGAGCAGGCCGTCTCCCTTTCTCAGTGTGCTCCTGTGCCTCTTTCTTGCAGTGTGGCTTTGTTTTCTCCTCTCGCTCTTGCTTGTGGCTGTGCTTTTGATCTGGCAGCAGCTTGTTCTGCCGGGGTGGGGGGGCCCCCCAGCCCTCCCCCCACACCAGGGCTCTACACCTCAGCTTCCGCTGTGGCATTTCCCCTTGTGGTGCCTGCTGGGGAGGGCTCAGGGATGCAGCTGCCTCTTGCCCTGCTCGAGAGTTAGGCTCGGCTGTGGGGCTCTGGCTAAAGGGGTTCACCTCTCCTCAGTTAAAAAATTTGAAACAAAGCTGACTCAGCTCTTTTACCAAATAGCAGTTTCTTTGAATTTACTTCTTAACGTTAAAGCAAACGTCAGGTGAGCAGCAGGCAGGGTAAGAGACCATGTGCAATGAAAATAGGCAGCAGAGAGCCAAGTTATGACAGCAGTGAAGGTCATTTCGCGGCTTGTGGCTGTGCTTTTGATCTGGCAGCAGCTTGTTCTGCCGGGGTGGGGGGGCCCCCCAGCCCTCCCCCCACACCAGGGCTCTACACCTCAGCTTCCGCTGTGGCATTTCCCCTTGTGGTGCCTGCTGGGGAGGGCTCAGGGATGCAGCTGCCTCTTGCCCTGCTCGAGAGTTAGGCTCGGCTGTGGGGCTCTGGCTAAAGGGGTTCACCTCTCCTCAGTTAAAAAATTTGAAACAAAGCTGACTCAGCTCTTTTACCAAATAGCAGTTTCTTTGAATTTACTTCTTAACGTTAAAGCAAACGTCAGGTGAGCAGCAGGCAGGGTAAGAGACCATGTGCAATGAAAATAGGCAGCAGAGAGCCAAGTTATGACAGCAGTGAAGGTCATTTCGCGGTACCTACTGATCCCCTGGACTGTCTGACCCTGCTTCCATTTCCTCCTGAGCACCTCTGTCTGCTCATCTGAGAGCAGCTGCCACCCTCACGTTGGAGCTGCTGGGAGAGGGAAGTGCTGAAGCAGGGTCTTTGGGGTCACACAGGTGAAAGCAGCTGAACCTCCCCGAGACATGTCCCACCATCAGGACAAGGCAGAGTGATGAGACACTGTGTCAGCACCAGCTGAACTCCCTTCAGCCATAAAGAACCCCATGCCCAGTCATATGCCTGGAACCATGTGGAGGCCACAAGAAGTGGCTCCATCTCCACAGCCCAGGCTGCTCCCTTCTGGCCTAGGGGGAAGCCAAGATCTGCCTTTCTAAAGCCACCGGAGGCTGTGACTAATCAAGGCACTGTGATGCACTCTGAAATCAGGTCCTCCATCACCCTTCCAAGCCCTGTATGTGCTTGGGATGACATTTGGGTACCATCCCTCCTTCATTTTGCTCTGGTGAATACAGGCTCCCCACATGAGGCTGTGGCAGATCAGGTGGGCACCGTCCCTGGGTGCTCAAGAACCGCTAGTAGGAATGAGGTGGATGCTCAGTTTCGATGAGCCAAGCCCGGCTGTGCTGCAGGCGGCTTTGGCAGACATGTTTGTGAGACAGTGGAGAGGACAAAGGAAAGGTCGGGGAGACCTTGTCACAGCCTTTCTGTACTTAAAGGGATCTCATAATAAAGATGAAGAGCGACTTTTTACATGGACAGATAGTGATAGGAGAAGGGGGAACGGCTTTAAACTAAAAGAGGGTAGGTTTAGATCAAATGTTAGGAAGAAATCTTTTGCTCAGAGAGTGATGAGGCACTGGCACAGGTTGCCCAGAGAAGCTGTGGCTACTCCATCCCTGGAAGCGTTCAAGGCCAGGTTGGATGAGGGGCTTTGAGTGACCTAGTCTAGTGGAAGGTGTCCCTGCCTGTGGCAGGGTTGTTGGAATGAGATGTTCTTTAAAGGTCCCTTCCAATCCAAACGATTCTGTGATCCTGTGATTCTAACCTGCACCAGGGACTGTTGAGTCCACTATGAAGTGTAGAACACTGAGTAGTAACCTGAACTCAACCTTAATGCACCACGTGGAGGAAGGAATATCTGAGGTGGCTGATAGAGGTTGAGTACACCACCTGAAAGTTGAAAAATTCAACCAGAAATGAAACTCCTGCTTTCAACTGCGCAGCAGCCCATGAAAGGGGAAAACAAGTCTCTTTTCTGTTGTCCTTAAACTGAAAGGATCCCTCTTTTTCCAAGAAATCCTGCTCACTCAGCCCTGAGCTAATGGATCAGGCTGCATTGGCAGCTAGTGTCAGGCAGTGAGCCAGTCAGCCTGGATTAGCAGAACAGACCCCTCCGGTCTCAGCACGTACAGATGTAAGCAGACATCCTTACTTAGCTAGAGACTGGCATCTTCTTATTTTTGCAGGTTTTTTTTAGAACAAAGTTCCCCTTCCTGGAGGGTACATGGAGAAGGTGATAGCAAGTGGCAGCTGGTAGAGGGCTGCTCCCCAATGCATTTGCAGCCCTTGGGTGATATGCAGTCACCAGTGACAGGCCTTCATATAGGACATATTTCCCTATATATGGGTTTAAAGATCCATGACATCCCCAGGCTCTGAGGCAGGTTGAGCTCTTCATAGCTCCCTTTTTTTCTGCCCCTTTCAGAGAAAAATCCAGGAAGACAAAACAGTTTTTAGGTAAAATTAAAAGGCCTCGGAGAATTGCACAGCCAGAAGTATTATCAAGTCAAAGATTTAAGGTGGTTTTGCAACAGACCTTTAAGCGAGGCAAAGCCAATCCATCTGCGCCAAAACACAACTTGAGTGGAGTAATAAAGTTCGTAGCATTCAAAAACCCGAAAACAGGCTGGCGTCTTAGCAAAAGAAAGAGTTTCCTTACCTCTTTTCTCTCAGCCTCTGTGCTTCTGTCTCCTTGTGTTTGTCACCTGCCGTAGTTGATCTCACCCAGCTACAGCTGAACCAAAAGAGGAATGAAGTTAATGTTCAGCAAGCAGATGTTTGGTTGGCCTTGATGTCTCCTCCTCTCCAGCTGGAGCGACAGCAAGGTCTTGCTGCCGGCCCAGGTTCTGCTGACATCCGCCGACTTCTCTCGGCAGATGGTGATTTTCCAAAGGCACGTGATTTCGGCTCTGGGTGTGAACAGAAATGGACCTTAGCGGAAGGCGATGTATGGCAGCGGTGGGGAGAATGAGTGTGCAAAACAGAGAGAGCCTATTGGCCATATGGCAGCTGGTGGAGGCCGTGACGGGGCTGAAACTAGAAATGAATGGTTGGGAGCTGGTTCTGCTCTGCTGAGGAGGAAAGCTCACAAACTAACAGGTGAGCTGGGCAGATCCGGACCCAGCCCGCACCTCCCGCACTCTGTAAGAGTCATCTGAGCTCCATTTCCCAGCCAGTCTCCTGCACCACCACTAAGAGGAGGCACCTCTGAGGAGCTGACCCCAGCCCCACCTGTCTGTGCAGTATGTCTGAGGTTTAGGGTGAGATGAGATAATATTTTCTTTATGGCAGCGATGGCTTTACCTTGGCTGTGTGGCAGCACCCACCCAGCTGCTCTCTCATTCCCCCTCCTCAGCAAGGCAGGGGGAGAAGATATAAAAAACCCTCTCAGGTCAGGATAAGGACAGGGAGAGCTCTCCCCAGCATTATCATGGGCAAAACAGACTTAACTTGGGGAAAGGTTAATTTAATTTATGGCAAATTAAAAACAAATAAATCGATAAAATTAAGTGATAAATTAAAAAAAAAAACCAACTAAAAAAGCTTCTCCCACCTCTCTTTTCTCCACAGGCTCCACTTCACAGCTGACTCTTTTGTCCCTCCTTCCTCCCCCAGAGTGTCACAGGGGGACAGGTCATGGGAGTTGTGGTCAATTCATAGCACTCCATCTCTGCTGCTTCTCCTATTAATGCTGTTTCACTGTGGCGTCCTTCAAGAAATGCTCAGATGTGGGTGCCTCCCAAGGACTGCAGCTCTTCATGTTCATCTTGACATTAGAAAGACTTTTTTTACAGTGAAAACAATCATTCACCAGAACAACCTCCCCAGGGATGTGGCAGAGTTGCCATTGCTGGAGGCTTTCAAGGTGTGACTGGGCAGGGTGCTAGATAACCTCATCTAGGAACCCAGCGCGGGTCCTCCACAGCTCCACAGCTCCACAGGAGCCACAGCTCCTGCCAGAAAACCTACTGGCTCTCCATGGGCTGCAGGGGAATCTCAGCTCTGGCACCTGGAGCACCTCTTGCCGCTCCTTCTCCCCTGGTCTTGGTGTCTGCAGGGCTGTTTCTCCCACGTATTGTCCTTCCTGTCTCCCACAGCTGCTGCGCACAGGTTTTTACCCTCTGTTAAATACACTGTCACAAAGGTGCCACCAGCATCACTGATGAGCTCAGCCTTGGTCTCCAGTGGGTCTGTTTTGGGGATGTCTGGACGTGGCTCTGACTGACATGGGGCCAGCTCCTTCTCACATCTCACAGAATCCACCGACGCAGCCCCTCCAGTACCAAAACCTTGCCCTGCAAACCCAATATAAGGTTACTCATCGGTAGGTAACCTGTACCAACCTGTACTGCTACTGAATCTCAGCTGTTTCCCTTCTCTGTAGGGTGGAGGAGGGGGCTTTTGTGGTTTTCCACCCACATTTGGTCTCTCTCTCTCTCTCTGAATCCCAGCCTCAGCCAAGGTGGCGGAAACCCACTGAGCCCCAGACACGGCTGAGATTTCATCTCTGTGCCACCCACTCTTCTCCTTTTGGCAGTGACTTGCCCTTTGTCTGGAGGGTGGGGGTCCAAGATGCCACCAGGCTTTGGGGGGAGCAGGGACAGACAGCCACAGCAGTGAGGTTCGCAATGTGCCACCAGCTGTGACAGGAACAGTGCTGATCTGGCCTCGAGCGCAAGAGCTTCTCCACTGGTTGTGACTTTGGAGAAAAATGAAGATGTTCCATCTCAGACAGGAAGTCACCTGCATGAGACAGGAACTTCCCAGTGTGGGATGCAAACACTGGGGTGGGATGGGATGGGATGGGATGGGATGGGCACTCTTCCAGTGTCCAGAACTTGTGAAAACCCTTTTTAGAGACACAGCTCTCCTGCAAGAACCTAATGCGTCATATCAGCATCTTCAAAACTCTCTCACGTGTCAAATAGAAATGTCCTTTCTGGTCCCCAGCTGCCAGAGAGGGGCTGTCCTGGGGGAAAAAAAAGAGTTAAAAAACCTCAGGTTGGGATTTTAAGGCCGTGGCATCTCAGTGCTTGGGGATCTGGGGCATTGAACTGATGCTTCAGTTTGCACAGATTCTGGCTTGCATTTTGTCTCCCCAGCACGCTGTAATGCAGAAACATTGGCTTGTTTTTAAACAGTTGGTTTATGTCACTGCAAATATCTACCAGAAATAGCATTCCCTGAAGGGGGAAATTGCAAAATGCACTTGAACTTGCTGCAGAGTTGCAAGGAGAAGCAGGGCTGTGGGTCTGAGGTGACAAAGCTGCAGGCTTGTCACGTTGTGAGAATGCCTGTTCTGCATCCACTGTCACCCTAGGGTGGGGATCCATCTCTTGGAGCTGCTACAGTTGTGCAGTGAACAGGTACCTCTGGGACCAAGGGTCACAGCGTGCAGTGACGTGTTTGTATCACTTTCATCCAAGCATCTCAAAGCACTTTGCAAGCATTAATTAAACATCAGAATCCAGAAGGGATGAATAATATTAGCCAGTCAGTCTCTCTTCTGAATGTAATATTCCTCATAAATATTTAACTGGTTTTTAAGTTCTTTGCACGTCTGGTTCTCACCTCGCTGGGCCAGTTGCTGTACTGCACCCCTGGGGAAAGGGGGCTCATCCAGCATCACACACTGACCCTGTGGCACAGCGAGAACAGCCTGAGCGCTACACATGGCTCTCCCCCCACAAATCAGTGGCTGTCATGTTTCCCTGCTTTATCCCCTCCAGAGACACTTTGTGCTGTCTCTCTTTGCTGTAATCCCATCACCAGCAGTATTTTTGCAAGCTGAGGTTGGAGAGAAACAGATCCTCTCAGCGGAGAGAAGAAGCTTCCAGGCTGTGCTGGGTGATGGTCACAGTCTGCAGAAACACTGAGTCTCTCCAAGGAAGTGAGATAAAGGTAGAAAAGGGTCTCAGAAATCAGATGTTGAGAAAGACCTTTTAACTGGCTTCACTGGAAAGCCAAGGTGCCTCCAGAGATCGTCTCCTTTAAACCAAGTTCCCTGCACATCAGCGGGGACTATGACTGTGCCTCTGTAGTCTGACAGGTGAAAGATGCAGATATGTTGGAAAATTAGTGATTGCTCAGTGGTGTTGGAGAGAAGGAAGGACAGGTGTTTGACACAGCATAAAAAACAGATCTTCAGGCACCTGACTGTCAGCGACTGTCAGCGGCTTCAAAGGCCAGCAGCGTTCTCTTTGCAACAGAATAGCTGGCACCTGGTGAGCTCCTCGGGGGGCATTTCTGAGGCTAGATGTGGGAGCTAGAAACAACAAGGTGGCTGCTGAGGGGGCCCAGTGATTTGCCCCAGCACAGCTGTGTTCCTCAGAAAGGGGGAAGGCTGGGGAGAGATACCTCTCTGCAGGCACTTGGAAGCCTGAAGTGGGAAGAAAGGACTCTCTAAGCAGGTATCATACAGGTTCATTTGCTGATCACAGTGGAAAACCAGGAACCTTCCAGAGATGTTTTTCATGAGCAAGGGATCCACTGTGTTTACTCAGGAGGTGTGGAGTCTGATGGAGGAAGGCTAGCCAAGTGTGCTGGGAAGTCAGGGACTGCTTGGAGGGCACTGGACAGAGGAATCAAGACTCATTACCTGTGGAAGTGTGTCACCAGAAGTGACAGGAGCTAAAGCAAGCCTAACCAAAACCAATCCCATGTTAAGGACATGTGCGAAACTCAACAGGCAGGAGAGAGGTGGCTGGGGGAGTTTTTAAGGACCTGTATGGGATACATATTGCTTTCTATCTCACTATTAATGACCTCGGCAGAAGCAAGGGGGAGAAGCTGGCGACACTAATTGTTTTGATGCCCAGCTGGAGGTGTTTCATCAGCACAGAGGGTCTGGAACACCGCACTGGAAGCAGCTCGGGGCTCAGAGCATTGAAGCGGGACGCAACACAAGGACCCACGCAAGGGGAGAGCAGGGCCCGGCCGTGCCAGGGGTCACGGGCGAGCTGGGCCCGGCAGCGCGGGCGGGTGCGGGCGGCAGTGCGGGGAATCCGCCGCACACGGCACTAGATGGCGGCATCGGCTCCGGGCAAGGAGCGGCCGCGGGCCACGGC